>NC_080419.1:31372380-31690880 GCF_029873635.1 Malania oleifera | reverse complement strand
AAGTTCCATATGGGCCAATTATAAGGTCAAGAGCTAAGAATATCAAGGAAGCGATGTAAGGATTGGTGCAATCCATTACAACGGGGGATGACATAGCCTAATGTTTAGTGTAGACTTTTTATTTCAATACGTATAGGCATGTGGGCCTATTTTATGTTTATTAGTTATATGTGTTTAGGGTTACGTTATTTGAATTTGAATTTGAATTAAATTAAAATTAAAATTTGAACTTGAATTTAAATTTGAATTTGGATTTAAATTTGAATTTGATTTTGATTTTGAATTTGAATTTAAATTTAATTGGAGGGGTTTATAAATAGATTTGTAGCCACATTCTACAAAAGAGGACATTGAATAAAAATGTGAGATTTTGTTTCTTCTATTGGTTCTTCAGGGAATGTGTGAACTTATCAAGGAATTCTTTCTTGTGGTGTTCAAATTTTATACCTTTGGTGTCGTGATTTAATTATAATTACTGTGTTGAGGTTTGTTACTTTATACCTCCGGTTCATGATTTAATTATACTTATTGGGTCAAGGTTTGTTACTTTATACCTACAGTTCGCGTTTCATTTATAAACATTGGGTCGGGATTTTCTATCAAAAATCTTAATTTTAGCTTTCTTGGGCACGTATTCCAATATTGATTGTTGGGTTTCAACGCGTGTTGGTTGAGGTTCGCATCATTTGGGAAGTATTCTAATATTGATTGTTGGGTCTTAACGCGTGTCGATTGAAGTTCGCATCATGATTGGTCTTATAACACTTCGAGCCCCACATAGCGGGTCCAGGGCATTACAAAATTGACCCTCAAACAAGATATGGTGTCAACAATTGCCTATCTTTATATATTTACTACCATGAATACATAGGAAGATTCATTTCTTATGTAATGACCCGGAATTTAAAATAATTAGGAAATATAATGAATAAAATGGATTAATGGGTAATAATGGATAAAAGGAAGGATATTAGAAGAAAAGCAGGCCTCGTCGTTGAATGTCCTATCTTCGTCGACGAGTGTCCTTCTAAAGCTTGTCGATGAACTCAATTTCTCGTCGATGAAGGAATCCCGAGAGAGTATATTTTGAAACTATGAATTTCGTCGATAAAGGTATGTTCTCATCAACAAAGTCTCTATAGCGCCTCGTCGACGAATCCACATGTCTTGTCGACGAAGCCCTACCTATAAAAAGAGTTTTCTTCATTTTTAGCGTGAAATTTACAAACCTTTTTCACTCTCACTCTCTTTAAAAATGGTGTCCCGGCCTTCTCTCCTTGATTTTGGGCCAGATTTGATCCAGTTCGACGATCCGGAACCACCACGAGATTCGTGGGATCATTCTCTACAAGGCTGTAGGAGCTGATCGTTGGTTTGAAGGGATTGGGAAACATCCCAAAATTAGGGTAAGTGAATTATTTTGGGATTTTCTTAATAAATAATGTTATTTGGAGCATAGGAAATAGTAAATAAGTATTTTTCTTAAGATTTGAGTTAATTGGAATTTATTTTAATTAAGTTAAGATTTTTGGATTTAGGGTCCAAGTGAACGCTGTGGGTATCGATTCGAGGATCCTACAGGCGTAGTTTGAAGTCAGGTAAGGGGGAAATTTATGTATTAAATCAGGTTTTTCATGAATTAAAAAGAATTATATGTTATTTATGTATATATGTTTTTATATGGATTTAAAATGCCAACCATGTAAAACATTGTTTTCTGAGCCTATGAATGTTTATACAGCTATGTATATGTGAAAGTAATTAAATGAAAGTGAAAGGTATTTTCTGAGGAATTATGTAAGAAATGAAATGTATCTTCAACATATAAATGTTAAATATGAGTTGGCTTATTTTATAGGAATATGTATGAATTTTACTGTTAAATTGTGTGGTATGAGATTGTGTACAAATATATGTTAAATGTATGAGATGCAGGCTAAGCAAGTAAAGTATTGAGAATAAAATGTGATATGGACAATGTTGCTTGTGTATGTCAAATACAACCATGTAAATATAAGACAACTAAAAGAGAGCCATGTTAGCAGATTCTAGCGCATTTCTATATGGACTAACTGATGATGGTTAAAGACCAGCTGTAATACAAAGGAATGAAATAAAAACATTATGCAATGAAATGACAATGGAATGAAATTACAATGAAATGAAATGTGAAGTGTGAATGATACAAATGGGAAAGAGTCACTTAAAGTGAAATGCAATGCAATGTTAAGTTATGAACATGAATGGATGTGTATGATTAAATAAAGACAGAAAGAATGATGTATTATGATATTATAAGTATTTATGTATGAAGAACATGCTATGATTTGGGCGGGGCGTATTCTTTTTCTGAGGACTTGCTGAGAAAGGCGAGTGCACTAGTAGTTTCAGATGTGACAGTAGCCGCATAACGAACTAGGGCAGAGGAAACCTACTTGTATGTGCAAGTAGATTTCCCTATCCTTAAGGCCTTTGCCGGTAAATTATTGTTGAACTGTGTGAGTACGAGATCAATCTAACACTTGAGGGCTTACTGAGTAAGGTGAGTGCCCTGGTTTACTTTAATTGTTACCTTAGGGTTGCCTAGGCATTAGGGCAGAGGGGTGCTATTTGTATGGGCGAGTAATCTCCCCTATCCTTGGGTAATCTCGTGGGTTAAATATTTGCATGTGATTGTTTAGGTTTAGAAAACGATTTCAATTTTATGATAATGATTTGTAAATGTATTTAAAATGATATATTTATACCTCATGTTAGCCACACGCTGTTTTAATATATATGTTTCTTCCCTTATTGAGATGTGTCTCATCCGAATATGATTTTTTATTTTTCAAGACATCCTTGAGGTCGAGCTTAGGGAGTTTGAGGGTATTTAGCATTTTTGACGAACATAAAGAGAAAGGGTATATGTTTGTTAACACTTGGGGATGTATATATTTTATGTTTTATGTCGTTATGTTTTAAGTCAGTTATGATAGGAATGATTGTGAAAATACTGGAATGTTTGGAGAGGTATGTATTTATGGTAATGTAGGTGATGGATGGATAATATGGATGTTATATAGGGGTAGTAAACTCTGGTATTATTGATTATGGTTTTTATATTATATGGAGATTATGTTTATGTTTTTCGTTGCGTATATCGTGGATTATGGATTACCAGGGATTTTATCAGGTATAACGCGCCGAACCCGGGTATAAGGGTTCGGGGCGTTACATCTTACATCCATGATATAGAAAGCATGTAAAGACAAAGACAACTATTTTGGCCATTAGGGTAATTTAGCAAACAAAAAGGTCACACGAGAGTAAGCACTAAGAGAAAATGTGAGGAGACAAGGTTTTCCCAACAATATTCCCTCGACTATGGAAAGACTTAAGGATTGAATTAGCTTAGTTAACGCAAAGAGAAAAAAAAAATAGTTGGTAAGACCTAGCAACTGCCTAAGATCAAAAGATGATGGGCTACTTGGTAAGATCCTAGTCAATTATGCATGGATTAATAAGTTGGTATGACATAGTCAACTAGCTAAGATGAAAGTTGATAGGCCACCTAGTAAGATCCTATTCAATTACATAAGGGTCGATGAAAGAAAAGAAGATTCAATAGGACATAATCAACTACCTAAAATTAAATGTTGAAGGTCCACTTAGTAAAATCCTAGTCAATTATATAGGGGTCGATAAGAAAAGAAAATAGTTAGGTAGAACGTAGTCAAATACCTAAAATGAAAGTTGATGGGCCACTTGGTAAGATTCTAGTCAATTACATAAGATTTACCTAAGGTGGGAAGTTGAAGGGTCTCATAATAAATCCTACTGAATTACACAAGTGTTGATAAGTCGGTAGGACGTAATCAACTACTTAAGATGAAATTTTGTGGGCCGATTGGTAAGATCATAGTCCATTACTCATGGGTACCTAAGCTAGAAGGGCACCTAGTAAGATCCTAGTCAATTTCATAGGGTTGATAAGTTGGTAGGACATAGTCAACTACCTAAGATAAAGGTTGATATGTTGCTTCATAAGATCCTACTCAATTACACGGGTTACCATAGATGGATGGGTGAATGGCCACCTAATAAGATCTTAGTCAATTACAAAGGGGTTGATAAGTCAGTATTGTCGCGACGTCCCAGGAGCGCGTGTGCCCCGGGCGGCGAACTAAAAATTAATTTTAATTTTTAAGAAAAATATTGAATGTCGGAGTCGCCACTAACCTTTAGTGCGGTTAGAACACATGATTACTACCCCGTTAGGGGTAGAATCGGTCTACATTACCAGAATTGGGGTCGGGAGTTCGGTTACGCGAGGGGAAGGTACGAGCACCCCCTACGCGCCCGTTCTTACGAACGGTACCTAACTAATTTGAAATTATCCCTAAGTTAATCTAATAATTCTTTAAACTACTCCTTTTATGAATTAATAAACACACATGAAAAATGAATAAATAACTAAATAAATAAAATATATACATATATTCCCTCAGAGCTTAAGGTACGTGAAGCCCGAAGGCTCATACCCCCGCATTAAAATCATAGGGATTATAAAAATCAAAAATATTTAATAATAAAATGTATATATATAAGAAAATAAAATAATAATAATCATTATAATAATGAACATAATAATAATAATAATAATAAAAAATAACAATAGTAAAAATAATAATAATGGTACTAATGATAATAATAATATTAATATTAATATTAATATTAGTAATCCCATAATGACAATAATAAATAATATTAATACGCACATATTAACAATAAATACATATCCTAAATATCATAATGGTAACATAATAATTTCACACATGATAATAATAATACACTATAAACAAAAGGTAATAATCATAATCTTCCTAATGGTATACACCCATAATATCCTATAAATACATTTACACCCATATGGAAATAATTGATAAAAAAGATAAACCAAGATTCAAATTAAAACATGGAAACCTATGCACAAGTAAAGAAATAATGTAATTATGGAAACAAGGTATTGCTGAAAATAATAAATACAAAATGGTTGCCAAAATTAATACACAAACCCTAACTATACAAATACTAAATACAAAGTGAGTACAATAATGACCAAAAACCCTAAGTACATGATTTATATAGAAGCAATTTCAATCCTAAAAGTACATCAAGATACAATAAATCAAAATATGAGAATACAATAAATCAAAACATGATATACAATGTTAAGAATATATAGTAGTAATGCAGCAATTTTAAATATACCCTAATATACAATATAATAACATAATCCTAAAATACTAAGGTTACCAAGATAAATGATATTGTGTACCTTAAAATACTACAAATATGATAGTAATAAATATATAATATGTAATATCCATTCTAATATTGAACCTACCTTAAAACTAACATGCCAAATACACTAAAATACTAAACACAAGATTACTAGATATATCAACATGCTAACCGTAACCCATATATAATATATGCAAATCAACTATATAAACTTAAACATAATAATGAAACAATCTACATAATAAACACAATAATAGCATATAACAATAATGAAACAATCTACATAATAAATATAACAAATACATAACAATAATAAGAAACTTTAATAATGAAAATAATAATAAATAATAAATAATAATAAAAAAGAAAAAAGATGACTAGAAAATTCAAAATTTGACACTTGAGACCCAATCAAACAAAAAGGAATCCTACAAAAACAAAATAAACCAATTAGTATTTAGAATGAATGCTACAAATATATAAACATGGATATTATATACTAAAGTTACAACATTAAAAGTCCTTTCATAACATTATTAATCATTTAATACATATAACAAATACAATCAAAATTTAAACTTCCAATATTAAAACCAATTCCTACAATAAAATATTTACAACAATAATAATAAAACAATTAACCCTAAAAAAAAAATTTTCCCGTGAATATTAAATATAAATATAAAAATCCTGTAGAATGAATGGTAATCATGTTATATATATAACAAAACCTAAGCACACTTCCTGCATGTACAATGAGAACCCAGACATCAAAATGAATCAAAACAGAAAAATAAACCAAATATGAAAGAAAAAGAAAGAGAAGAAAAAAATAAATAAATAAATAAAATAGGATAAACAAATTAAAAATAGAGGTGCACGTGCGTGTGCGTTCTACTGTGGGTGCGTGTGTGTGTGCGCTATGTGTATGTGCAGTGTGTGTGCTGTGTGTGTGTGTGTGCAGTGTGTGTGCAGTGTGTGTGCTGTGTGTGTGCGTTTCTGTGTGTGAGAAATAGTGTTCATGGGTACAGGGACTTGCAGAGGGCTGAATACTGGCCGGAGGAGTGGCTTGCTGCTGCTTGGGAGAGCTCTGGCCTGCTGTGGCTGGGCTGGAAAACAGAGGGGCTGGAGTCTGCTGCCGCTGGAGATGTTGGTATGAAGTGGGCTGGCCGTGGAGTTGCAGAGCTGCTGTGCTCTGCTGTGTATCCGCTGGAGAGGAGGCCGAAGGGCTGAGGAGGAGGCTTGCTGGCCGTGGGTGGTTGGCGGATGCTGGTGGTGTGGGAGAGAAGTGGACGGATGGTCAGAGAAGAAGAAGAAGTAGAGGGAACGAAACAGAATTTTTCTTTTGCTGTTTTGGCCTCTGCGCTGCCGGCTGTGGCTGCCCCCCTCTTTTTTTGCTTGGCCTCTTGGCCATTATATAAAAAAATTTCAAAAACCCTAAAACAACTTCCCTTTTTTGATTTTCTTTTTCTTTTTCTTTTTTTTTTATTCTTTTATTCTTATGGTAATAATGAAAAAGGAAATAATATTAATAATAATAATCATAATAATATCAATATCAATAAGGTAATAATAATAATAATACTACTAAATAGTAAATAGTAATAAATAATTATAGTAAAAATAAAAATAATAAAGATAAAATAATAATAATAATGATAATAATAAATAAATAATAGTGATAATAATAAATTACTTATAATAATATAGAGAAATAAAATAATAATAATAATAATAATAATAATAATAATATATCAAAAATAATAACAATAAAATAAATGGAAAACAAAAATAATTATAAAAATAATAACAATAAAATAAGGATAATAAAAGTACTAGTAATAATAATAACAATGAAAAATAATAATAATAATGATAATAAAAATACTAGCAAAATAATAGTAAAGTACTAATAATATAGGAACATAATAAAAATAAAATAATAATAATAATAATAATAATAATAATAATAATAATAATATATCAAAAACAATAAAATAAATGAAAAATAAAAATAATTATAGTAAAGTAAAAATAAAATAAAGATAATAATAATAATAATAATAATAATACTAGCAAAATAATAGTAGAGTACTAATAATATAGGAAAATAATAATAATAATAATAAAATAATAATAATAATAAGGTAATAATAAATAAAAATAATAGTGGTAATAACAAAATAATAATAGTAAATTGATAATAACAAAAAATAATTATGAGAAAGTAATAACAAAATAGCAATAATAAAAATACTAATAATAATAATAAAATAAAGGGGAACCCCTTGTTCTATTTGCCTAGGGCAAAAATAGGGTGTCTACAAGTATGATGTAGTCAACTACATATGGTAAAAGTTGATGGGTTGCCTAGTAAGATTCTAATCAATTACACAAGGGTTGGTGTGAGAAGAGAAGAGTTGATAAGACATAGTCAACTACCTAAGATGAAAACCTAAAGGGCCACTTGGTAAGATCATAATCAATTACACAGGGGTTGACTTGCTAATTTCAAAATTTTGATGCATATTTGAGGGATTGTAAAATCTGATAAGATGCTTGCAATGTATGATCCAAGTTATGCAAAATTTTATGAAGTGAAATACATGCCATGGCTTGAAAATGAACTTTAGCTAGGATACTGATGTGTTAAATATAGAAGAAATATTCAATATATGATGAAATTGCCACTAGCAAGGACTGAACTTACTTACCTAAGTTTAAAAGATGAGGCCCACCATTGGGGTATGCACCATGCAACTAGCTTACTATGATAGATGATAGGGTAGATGCAAATGATATGCATTCAAGACTGGGTGGAAGATTCTACTCTTAGACTAAGCTCAATGTTGAAGTGAAATGTTGTTTTTTCCTATTTTATTTTAAAATGACATGTAGATGTTGAGCGTTATGCAAATGAAAAACCTATTATACTAGACGAGATGCCAGATTTCAAATGGTGTGCTACTTTTTTTCCCCTTTTTTTCTTTATGGGAATGATATAGAATCTATAAATTGAAGATATAAATGATAAGAACTCTTAGTAGGATCCCATCAACTATGCAAGGGTTGGTAACAAAGGAGGGACGAACACATGAGAAACACATGAATGTCAAACACTTTCCTCTTTAAAGTTCAAATGACTTGGAGATCTTTATGAAAAGTGTTGACATCCATTTTTGTTTGGAATAATTATAGACCTCAATTTTTTAATTTAAGGAATTGATATATTTTTTTAGTCTTCCATTCCAAAAGTTCATTTTGAAAATGAAGGAGGAATCTGAAGAGATAAAATTCGAGCATTGGCCAAGAGAAAACAATCAAATACCAAATATGTTAGCAACCTTGGTTGTGATGTTTAAAGTGGAGCCTAGGGTGGACATAGAACCAATCATAATCTGAGTCCATGACCAACCAGCCTATTGTGAGAGCATTGAAGAAGAAAGGGATGGCCAATCATGTTTCTATGATATTAGACAATATCTCAGAAGCTAGGAGTACCCACAAAGGGTATTTGAAAATGACAAAAGGATAATTTGACGCCCATCCACAAGTTTCTTTCTCAATGGTGAGGTCTTGTATAAGCATAGTCACAAGATGGCTCTTCTTTAGCACTTAGATGCAAAAGAAGCAAAAATCATTATAAGGGAGGTACATTAAGGCATATATGGTACTCATTCAATGGTATGCAAAATTCTCAAACTAGGGCACTATTGGTTAGTCATGGAGAGGGATTGCATCAGATATGCAATGAAGTGTCACAAGTGCTAGATTTATGTAGATAAAATCCAAAAACTACCTTGTCTGTTGTATGTCCTATCTTCATTATGGCCTTTCTCAGCTCAGAGCATGGACGCTTTTGGACTTTTGACCCGGAAGGTTTCCAATGGACATTCTTTCATATTGGTAGCAATAGACTATTTCACTAAATGAGTTTAAGTGACTTCTTATACTAGCCTCACTTAAAATGTTGTCTGCCGATTCATGATGAGAGAAATGATATATCGATATGGTTAAGGTGATAGATTGATCATAGATAATGCAAAAAAAAAATTGAATAACACCATGATGGAGAAACTTTGCCACCAGTTTAAGATCTAAGAACATAATTTCGCACCATATAGACCCAAGATAAATAGGGTTGTAGAATTAGTATATAAGAATGTGAAGAAAATTGCAAAAGATGACTAGGACCTATAGAATTTGGCACAAAAAACTCCTTTTTGCCCTACATGCTTACCAAATAATAATATGGACATCCATTGGTGCACTTCTTTTTTCCTTAGTTTGTGGGATGGAGGTAGTGGTCCCAATGGAAGTCGTAATGCCCTCCCTCAGGGTGCTGAAAGAGTTAGAGATGGATGATAAGGAATGTATTTAGTCTTGATCGAACAATTGAATCAACTAGAAGAAAAATGGTTGGTAGCATTATCACATAGGCAATTGTATAAGAGGAGAATGATGAAAGTATTTAACAAGAAAGTTTGGTCAAGGTAATTTCAAGAAGGGGAGTTGATGCTGAAGAAAGTCGAGCCTATTCATACCATTCCAAGGGGAAAGTGGACTCCGAACTACGAAGGTTTGTATGTAGTTAAGAAGGCTTTCTTCGAACAGAGGGGGGTTATTATTAACAAACATGGATGGCGATGAAGTGCAAAACCCTGCATATTCAAATTCTATAAAAAAAAGTACTATGTCAATGTTTGAAATGAATGAAAGTATTTTTTTTCCCAACCCTTTGTGTATAATAATTGTCTTTAAGTCAAATTGTTAATATTAGGGTTAAAAATATGTGGTCATTGTATGGTCATCCAGAAAAATCCTTAAGAACCTTGATAAAATTGAAATGTCTTTTGTTAAGCCTAGTTGAGCCTAAACGTGTAAAAATTTTTTCTTTCAAAGTTAGTCTACCAGAATAATCCTGGGTTTGGGGCCCTTGTTACATGGCTATTTGATTGAGACGCCAATAGATGCGGAAATGAAGGTTTGCCATCTTTCAACTACTAACATAACCTTGTGCTAAGCCCACCTCAAGGTCCAAATAGTGGTAAAGGTATCCATCAGTGTGCATTGAGGATTGACAAAAAGAGACCAAATTCATAATCTAGGTCCCAGAGAAGCAATGACAAATCAATAAAAGTCATCATGACCTCTTTCCCCCTTCTAGAAATAATCATTTTTCGTTTATTCCTTATTATGAAGTAATACAATTTTATATCTTTGTCATGCTAACTTTTTCTTTTGCAAGGATCTGGGTACCATGACTTTTTGATTCTTTAGAATATTTATTTTATGAACCAAACATAACTTTAGTCAACTATTAATAAAATAAAAATTTCTTATTTAATAGATAATTTTGGTATTGCTCTTTTATTCTTGAAAATGCATCTATACTTTATCAAATTTTTTAACTCAACAAAAAAATTGTAACAAGACTAGGGTAAAAGACACAAAGTTTCATGAGATTTAGCCAAAAACACAAACATGAAGTACCTATACTCTTTGAAATTTACCACCAATTATGCAACTGAATTTTTTTTTTTAAATTAACTATTTTGCGCCTAACACACATGAATAGACAATAAATATTTATCAAATATAAACAAAATGAAAAATCCCCCTTGCCTAAAGAAGTGATTTGAAATATAAAAAACCTTATAATCCTCCAAAGAAGTGTAAATTCCACCATTTTGTATGAATCTCTATGTGCTATTATGCCATTTTCATATCCAGGAGCAAATAGTTGATTTTATGTGTTATAAGGGGAAAAGGAGCTATTTGGTGGTAAATTAATAGAAAGAGTTTTAGTGTTTTCAGAAATGTAGTGTTAAGAGAAATTTGGGAGATTTCAAAACTTGAGAGTGAAGATCTACATCTCTCACTTTAAGGGAAGTGAGAGGTTGTTTATTAGCCTTTTTGTCATTTTATTTTTGTTTTCTTGACAACATAGTGAAAATACTTATGATGATAATGCTTTTTACTTATGCTGTCAAATTTTTGAAAGCAAAAGCAAAATAAACTGAAATAAATAAAAGATAGAACCAGAAATAAGTTTATTACAAGATTAGTACATGAAAGCGGAAGCAAAACAAACAGACTTACAAATAGAGATTATTACATAGAAGAGAAGAGAAGAGAAGAGAAGAGAAGAGGAGAGGCTCTCGCAATACAAGCAGTAGGATAGATGAAAGATGCCCTTCTCAACAAACAAGCATTCTATTTACACAAGAAAAAAATAGGAAAGATTCCCGCATACTTAAAAGCAAAATAATTGAATTAGTCTGATAAGATAATAATCTTACTTTTGATGTGGCTGAAGTTAGACCGGAACTTTTAAAGATGCCGATAAAGGAGAATCTCCTTTATCAAAAGTTGAACAATGGTCGACAACGGGATATGGTTGGGGCCCACTTGATAATTGACCTGTAAAATCGGAGTTGCCTACCCAAACAAATCTGGATCAATATATGAATCATATGGATCGTGAGAGTTGAAACGGGTCATTTGCTGTTGGAGAGGAATGAGTTTTTTTAGGACTTTAATTTTTGAATTCTTCCAAAATTCATGTGCTTTCTTCATCTGATTATGCGGCTGCAAGTTTTGCAATGAAAAGGCTGCGTCTGGTTAAGAAATCATACCACTTTGCAGTGAATGACTCGTTTTAAGACTCTAAGGATCCATATGGTTCATATATCGATCCAAATTTGTTTGGGTAAAGCAGTTTAGATTTTACAAGTCAATTATCAAGTGGGCCCCAACCATATCCCGTTGTTGGCCATTATTCAACTTTTGATAAAGGAGATTCTCCCTTATCGGCATCTTCAAAAGTTCGGGTCTAGCTTCAACCATATTAAAAGTTTGGATAAGATTTTATCTTATCAGACTCTTTCAATTATTTTGCTTTTAAGCATGCAGGAATCTTTCCTGCTTTTTGCTTGTATAAATAGTACGTTTGTTTGTTGAGAAGGGCATCTTTCGTCTATCGTATAGCTTGTATTGCGAGAGCCCTCTCCTTTTCTCTCCCCCTCTATGTAATAATCTCTATTTTTAAGTCTGTTTATTTTGCTTCCATTTTCATGCTTTTTATTTGTGTTGTCAATTTTTTATTTCTATTACAATTTCATTTGATCACTATAATTTGATCACCTATGTTTCTTTAAATCACATGCATCTAAACTTCTCATCTCACGCATGCACTAAATGCGAATGAACACACCTTATCTAACACCAAAATATAATCACACTCAAGTTTGGTGCGGTCCTTGTACACCCTATACCCCCTTCTAAACTACAACATATTCTTCCCCCGACTAAGTGACACATGATAGTCCCTCATTTTTTCAGCCAAAAAGATAAAAAATAAATAAAAAATAAATTATACTTAGAGATTCACTCACACGGTTTGCAACAAGACTATTAAAAAAAAACAATTAAATAAAAAAGGAGTGAGCACTCTTAACGGTTCCCCAAACTTTGTGTACAAATTTGGAAAATTGAAAAAATAAGATAACATTTTAATGGTTATTTAAAAAACTAAAAAAATAAAAAAATAGTAATAAATTTTCAAAAGCAAACGAGGTCTTAAGACTCATAATTCACTTTTGTAGGTTAAATTATTTATCTACAAATAATCTTTCATTAAAATTAAAATAAAATAAGGATGTAAAAATTTAAAATATAATTAAAATAAAAATTCATATATTTGTTTGAAAGTTAAATTACTAAGAGTCACTTCAGACAAAAAAATATTTTTACTGCTTATCACGTGCAGCAAAGTTTTTTTTATTTTTTATTTTTTTGGAGCAGAAAAGGTGAGTTTAAAATATAATATTAAGTAAAACCATTATAAACTTTCTAATTTCTATTCTTTTAAATGTTCATTATTTTAATTTGTTATAATTTAAAAATATTAATCTTACTAAGTTTTAGTTTTTTAATTTTGTTTTTGATTTTTAATTTTTTTAAAATTTTATTTTATAATTTCTTTTTTTACAAATATACCGTATAGATTTTAAACCTTAGATTTAGATTAAGATGGATTACAATTTTATATTATATCTATTCCAAATCCAATACAAATTTAAATTCAAAGGCGGTCTAAACATAAGATAAATTATTTTTCAAATCAAAAGTAAATTATATGAAATTATGTTTAAAAACATATATTTTAAGTTTTAATTTAAAATTATACAAACGTTAAACTTTATTATATTTTATTTCAATTAATACAAATTTTAATTTAAAATTTTAACTTCAAACTCCACCATTATTTTTAAAATAATTATATTGTTTTTTTAATAATACTAAAAACTACAGACGAGAAACTTAGGAGCAAGGCGGCGACTACCGTTTGATCTTGCTGGGAATGAATCTCATCACTTATCAACACCGCCCCACTGACCCGTGAACCATATAAGCACGTCAAAAAGCCCTTCACCCAGTTTATTTCAGTCCGTTCGGGAAAAGCAGAGTCATTGGGCTTCCGATATCTGTCTCAGTTTCTTGACAAGAAATCCAGATGGGGAGCAGAAGCGGAGGGAACTACCGAAACCCGTGTCTTACGATGCATCAGCCATGGGCTTCTTTGCTTGTTTATGGAATCAAGCGGGTTGAAGGTCGGTCATGGCGTGCTCCTATTAGAGGTATCTCCAAAATTTTTTGTTGCTTCCTTTTACCGCTTTGAAGTTCTATTTGCTTTTGAGGATTATTTTTGGTATCATCGTCTAGTTTAATTTCTTCGATATATAGAAATATTGAGAAGTTACTCGTGTGTCTGCTTTTTAATTCTCTGTTGGGGAATACAATCTGAAAATAAGAAACAAAGCTATTTTTTTGGGTTAGATCGGAATGCGTTGGAAGGCAACTTCTAGGAATAGTTACTTTATAGTTTTTCAGGGATAGAATACGTTTTGTTGAATTTTTGATTGTTGAGGTAATTTTTGAATAAGGCTGCAGTGACTGCGTGCGAGGAAGAAGAGAACCGTTCTTAACCTTTTAACCTTGTTGAATTGTTGAGCCCATGAGGAACCTTACCTTGTTCACGGCGGCATTAAGATATGGAACTTTAATTAATAAAATCGTGTCAATTTGATTAAAAAAGCAGTAAAGAGGCGGAGAAAGATAAAATCATAGTGTCTTGCTTCGGAATAGGAGTCTCGGCTATAAGAACTTAAATAATTTATCCTACATCCTTAAACTTTTTATAAATATGATATCGTTAAATATATTATCAACTCATATTATTGGATTGTAGGTGTGTCATAATCTTGAAATGTCGTGAAATGAAATGCAGGCTCTTGTATCCCATTATGCTTCCAAGTTGTTTCCTCAACTTTGTGGTTTCTCCGTAGTACCTTTATGAAAATAATATAGTTATTAACTATGAAAAATTTGCCTAGGTACCTCCTTGGATGATTGATCCTCATAAAGTTCAAATGGTTGCAGATGCAAATTATGCGGTTGATCCAGCACATACATTTGAAATACTAACACTAGAATGTATCAAGTAGCTTTGAGAGCTCCAAAAGAGGTGCTAGTCTGCGAGCCACTAGTCCTATAGTCTAATCCCATAAGACCCTATATAATGAGGACTCTAACTTTTTGTTTTGCCCAAAGCTTAACACACACCCTTCCATGAGGACTTGAAGATGCATCGAGTCCATGACTTGAAACTCGAAGATTGTCCTTCTTTTGTCTGTGTGGCTTTTCTGCATATTGTTTGTTTCTTTAACATGTTCTCTAGTTTTCACAAATATATTTTGCCATGGTCTGATAATTGTTGTAGTAGGTGAATTTCATGAGCCATGCATAACCATACCATTCACCTGCTATTAGGATTCCCAAATCAATTGGGATTTCTAATTAATGTGTTATGATTCCCTAATCAATTGGGATTCTATTTAATTTTAGGATTCCCAAATCAATTAGGATTCGAGGGGATATTTTACATTTCTAATATGAGTTAGTTTCTCTACCCTATATATATGTGTAACCCCTATGGCGTATTTTCCTTCAATCAATGAAGCAATAACATAATTCATAGCTTTTGGCTAATTTGGAGGTAGATCCCCTTGAAGTGATCAAATCCTATTTCTCTTATTATTTTCCTTTCTTTAAATTTCCCCAATTTCTCCATGACAAAACCCTGGGAACTTAGCATTTGGTATCAGAGTAGGCGTTCTTCTGGATGCAGGTAACTTGCCGACAAAAGCAAGATCTTGGAATTCTTGATCTCCACTCATGCTCAATGGCCTGAAAAATGTCAGTAGAGTCTCAGATGGAAGCTAGGCTAAAGGTTGAACTTAGTAATATGTTAAGTCTCAATTTGAAGAGATCCAGACATCGCTCTCTAAGCTACTCATTACATCTTCCCATAATGAGAGAGAAGATGATCTCTCTACATCAGCTAATCATAGGGAGCATCTATACATGCATGAAGGAGGTTACCAAGGAGAGCGTGATCATGGTCCTTTTCCTATAAAGGTGTAATTTCCTCGGTGGGACAATGATGGCCGTCTTAGGTGGGTTTCTAAGGCTGAAAAATACTTTCGCTTTCACCACACTATAGAAATATCTAAAGCTAAGATTGCTTCTATTAGTTTGGATGGCAATGCTATTCAATGGTATGACTGGCTTGAAGCTTGTTATGGAACGCCTTCATGAGCAGAATTTGTTTCTGAATTAGTTGTTCGATTTGGGATCACTGGATATGAGAATCGATGAAGAGCTTTCCAAAATATGCCAAACTAGCATTGTCTTGGAGTATCAGACACAATTTGAGTGGCTATCAAATAAGACTAAAGATTGGAACGAAAGTCAACTTGTAGGTACTTTTATTGAAGCTCTCCTACTTGACATTTGGCATGAGGTCAAAGTGTGTTGGCCATGGCCTATGATTGCTTCAATTTTTATGCGCGATTAGAAGAATAGAAGTTGGGAGAAGAATGACATCAGTCCATCAAGACCATTAGCAAGGAGAATGTTAGCAGCACCATCACACCACTTGCTCCTCACAATCCTCCTTTCAAACAATCAACTTGAGGAACTTGAAGAGAAAATGACAAAAGGTTTGTTTTGAAATTGTGATGAAAAGTGGCATAAAGGGCACCATTGCAAGAAAGGACAACTCTTGATGATTGAACCAGTGGACGAGCCTGAAGAGGTTGAGGATGACCCTCTTTATTTAGATAAAGAAGGTATGAAACCTGATGCTAATGATGAATCTATCACTTCTTCAGTCCATGGTTTAGCTAGTTATGTTAATCCTCGAACGATAAAAATTAGTGACTTCCTAAAATGCCAACTTATTACTATCATAATTGATATGGGCAGCACTAATAATTTCATGGACACTAAAATTGCTAAACGACTAGTCTATCCCGTGGAGCAATGTGAATAGTTTGATGTGAAGGTTGCAGATGGAAGGACCTTGACATGTCAAAGCAAGTGTCCGAAAGTTAAACTTACTATGCAAAATCATGGGTTGTATGTTGATTTCTTTTTGCTTCCACTAGAAGTGTATGAAGTGGTTTTGGGTATTGAATGATTAAGCAGAATGTCATCACCACCCTTTGTAAACGTCATTTGTTTGTCAAGAAATCTAAATGCAGTTTTGCTTGATTGCATGTGGAATGCTGTGGGCATATTATTTCCTAAGAAGGTATTTCAGTTGACCCTTCTAAAGTACAAGTGATTGATGGCAAACTAGCCTATTTCACAAACAATAAATATGTTGCAAGGGTTTCTGGTGTTGATTGGTTACTAGCGTAAGTTTTTCAAGGATTATGGAATGATTAGCGCTCCATTGACCGCTTTATTGAAAAAGGATGCATTCAAATGGAGTAAGGAAGCTGAAAAAGCCTTTATCAAGCTTATAAGCACACAATGTCCACCACACCAGTTCTTGCCTTTCCAGATTTCAACAAGGTGTTCATCATTGAGTTTGATGCAGTAGGAGTTGGCATTGCTGTAGTTTTAATGCAAGACTGACGCCCCATTGCTTTTACTAGTAAGATTTTTTCTCTATCCCATATAGGCATGACTGACAGAGAGATACTAGCCATTATCATGCAACTACAAAGTGGATTCTTGTAGTTTATTGCTGCTCTGCCTTGACTCTTGAGGATAAGGCTGACTTGAAGGAGGCGGGAATGTTGGGATTCTCAAATCAATTGGGATTTCTAATTAATGTGTGATACCCAAATCAATTGGGATTTTTTTTTTAATGTAATGATTATTTAATATTTGTTAGGGTTCCCAAATCAATTAGGATTCGAGGGATATTTTACATTCCTAATAGGAGTAAGTTTCTCTACCTTATATATATGTGTAACCTGTACGGGGCTTTTGCATTCAATCAATGAAGCAATAACATAATTCATAGCCTTTGGCTAATTTGGAGGTAGGCTCCCTTAAAGTTATCAAACCCTATTTCTCTTATTATTTTCCATTCTTCAAATTTCTCCAATTTCTCCACGATAAAACCCTAGGTTCTTATCACTTGCAACACAAGCTCTTAGTATGTCCTCTAGTGTCTGAATGAGCTCTCCAATTGCCTGTTAGTTTCAGGATTGAGGCTCTACTAATATGTAGTCAACTTCTAGAGCTTGCAGGAAACCTCTCTTAAACCTTAAAGTGAACTGAGTGTCTCTATAACACAATCTCCATGGGTAACCATGGAGTCTTGCAATCTCATCAACTTAAAGGTAGCAGGTCGTTTTAGGTTCCATGTCACTTGGATAAGGAGGAAATGAGCTGACTTCGGTAGTTGCTCTACTAATACTATTTTGGCATCATATCCTCTCTTGGTGTGTGACAATCTACAAATCTAGTCACAAAATTTATAGTCACCTTCTTCTATGTTCATTTTGGTAGAGGAAGGTGTTTCAACAACTCGGCTGTCTGTTGATGTTCTACTACCCTACAGTCCAAGCACCTAGATACAAATTCAACTATCTCCTTCTTCATGCCTAACCACTAATAAGACTTCCTCACCCCTAAGAACATGTTGGTACTTTCTGGATGTGCTGAGTAAGGACTACTATAGGCTTCCTCCAAAATCTCCTTCTTTAAGCTTGGTTATTGGGTACACATGCAATTTCCTAGAATCAGCATACTATTGTTCTAGATTCCAAAACTAGGCTCTAAATCTTTCATGCATTTCTTAATCTTCTCTTGCCCCTCACCATTCCCTTGATCTTCTAGAATATTATTTGACTACATTAGTCTTACACTCAAATGAGCTAGCAAATTCCCACCCTAACTCACTTTCAAGCTTTCATTAAACCCTCTCAATTCCTTCAATAAATTAGAGTAAGCAGCATAATCTTCTAAAGGCTGGCTTGTTGAACCTTCTTTTGTTTAGTGTTAGTGGTTATCTTACATGTGGCTCCATTTAAATGATGCCTCCAATTCTTTAATGCAAATAGGATGTTTGCCAAGTCTAAATCATGAGTGAGGTAATTCCTTGTGGTTCTTCAGCTATCTAGACAAATAACCTAACCCTTCCATGCTACATTAGAACACATCCTAGTCCCTGCTTCAATGCATCATATAAACAACAGACCCCTCGCTCTTTGATGGCGACATCAACACAAGTGCCTAAAGTTATCTTTTCCTTCATTTGTTGGAAACTCATCTTTATTTCATCCATCCATTCAAATATAACATCCTTCCTGGTTAATCGTGTCAAGGGGCAGGGATCAAGGATAAAATTTGAATAAACTTGCAATAATATCTAGCCAATGCTTGGAAACTCTGCATTTGTACTACTTTCTAGGAATCAATTGAAATACCGCCACACAAAAGCCATATGGCTCACGACTTTGTCTTAACTAGAATTTGCATTTACTAAATTTAGCATACTATTTTTTTTCCATGATCCCAACAACAGTCTCAAATACGAGCATTTTCTTCGTTATACCTTGAGCACACTAGGATATCATCAATAAACGTCACAACCGAGCTGTCTGAATATGAGTTGAAGACCTAACTCATCAAATCCATTGAAGTGATGGGTGCATTTATTAACGTGAAGGCATCACAAGGAAGTCAAAGTGGCTGTAATGTGTCCTAAATCTAGTTTTGGGAATCTATGCTTTCTTTATATGCAACTGGTGATATTCAGATCTCAATTCAGTCTTGGTGAACACACTATCATATTGGAAGTGCTTAAATAAGTCATCAACTCAAGGCAAAGGGCACTCTATGAGAACACGCTATCATATTTTAAGTGCTCAAATAGTCAATGTGTGCATTCCTTTATTGCATTCCTCTGCAAAGCCTTGCACCTAACCATATTGCATGAAGATAACCCTCCTCCCCATCTGTGAGCTTCTTGAAATCAAATAGTGTAGTGCTATAGAGTGTCATCCAAACTACTCCCAATACCATGTCACGACCACCAAGTTTCAAGATTCTTGAAAGCCTGACCTGAGCAAAAATCTCAATTTTTTGCATTGTCCATGTCGAATTACAATTGCATTGCTACAAGATCTACTGCCCTGCCACAACCATGAGAGGAGCTATTGGTTCACTATGATAATCCACTGCTGCACCCTCAGAAGGGGGGCACTGGTTGTGCTCAATGGGAATGGCCCCCTTTGAGAAGTATTTTCAAATTTCAAAGTGTTATGAGTAGTATACTCAGCTGGAGTATACAGTAATATCTCTATACATTCATCAAGTTCCTCCTGATTAGTGTCCCCAATTAATCAATTGATCCTTTATTTTACCCCATCCGTTAAGAGATTAGGTTGCCTATTCTTATATATGCCTAAGAACAAATTTGTTTTCGCATTTGAAACGCAAACCTAAATTCTTTGAACTCGAGCTTCAGTTAGCCTAGGTTTCTTGGCACATGTGGAATTAGAAGCTTGATATTCATCTTGGTTACTCAAAAATTTGGGTTTTATTGAATTAAAATGATTATTGCTAGATTGAAAAAATTTGGAATAAGTGTTCGGGTCTAGATTTAAAGGAAACCGAGTATCCTTTTGATGTGGTTGAGAAGTAAATGGTGGAAATAAGGGTTTAGGTCTGGTTTTGAAGGAAACTGGGTATCCCTTGATATGGTGGAGAAGTAAATAGTAGAACATTTAAAAAACTTGGTCGTGGGTTCGAAAAACTTATTTATTCCTCTTGCTCATGGCTTCTGAGGGGTTTCTTGTGAAGTGGTCAATTTGAATGCTCAGTCAGAGTTGGGATTGAACATTCACAACATGGATTTGATGTCTTCTCTTAAACTGTTGAGAAAAACTAGATACAGTAGCATTCAGACAAGCCTTGTTAGCTGCCAGCATTCAGGTTTAAGTTCCTCAAAAAGTTTTTTGGATAATCCAGCCACTGAAGCAACCTGTTGATGTTTTTTGAACTTATCACCCGTGTCCTTCTAGATATTTTTTCTCTAGTAAAATTCTTTCTAAGAAATGTTGTTTATACTAATGTGAAACTTTGAAACCAAAAATTGCCTCTGCATTCCTTGTACAATGAGGCTATCTACAACATATGATTCTAAGCTATTTGGTGAATTTTGAAATACGTCTACCATATTTGAACCTAGAGTCTTCGGTTATTCTTTTCAAAGATAGAAAATTTCATCTTTAGTAAAGGTCATCCTTGAGCCACAAGCCTCCCTGCTTTATGAGGGTAGGGGGAGGGTCGTCACAGTGTACGCAGCCTTACCCGTTCTTTTATGCAGAGGGATTCTTTACTTGGACTCAAATCCATGACCAACTAGTCACAAATGAGCAATCTTACTATTGATCCAAGGCCAGCCAAAAGGCTCCTTGCTTTGCCAGGGTAGGGGGCGGGTTGTCATAGTATACGCAGCCTTACTCTGCTTTATGCTGAGAGGTTGTTTACTTGGACTTGAACCCTTGACCAACCAGTCACAGAGGACCATATATCCTTGATCCAAAGCTCGCCCTCAGATCTCATCTTTAGTAGCTTACAAAAATTGCCCCATTTCTAGAATTTCCCATTGATACTGCCCTCATCCCATTCAACATCATTTGGGTAGGGTAACAACACTTTCTCTTTCTCTAAATACTTCCCTTTCCAGCTTGCCCTAATTTCCTATTCTTGTCAACATGATGCCGACTTTTGATTAAATTGCACCAATTCTTCAAATTTCTTGCAAGTCTCTTGCATAAATTTTTAGGTTTCTACTCTTGATTCCTTATCTTTTTTCTTGACTTGTTCCTTGACTGATATGAATCTTAACCCTTTTCACATTTCTTACTAGAATTGACCACTTGGTACCAAATTGTTTGTCATAAATTCAGTTGGGGCAACACTTAAATTTGAATTTAATTTCACTTTAGACCTAATAACAATTGTCTTTTACAACCACCCACTTATCCACATTGTGTAATTAACCAATGAACTGTCTGTCTGTACTCCTCTAACTAATAGTAGTACATAATACAATGAACTAATGAATAGTACACAACTGTCACAATGTATCCAAAATGTCATCATTTTTGCCTATACATTTGATACCAAACTGCTCTAGGTGCTGGTGCTACTTATCTAAACAACCACATTTGAGTGTTGCAAGATTTTTAAGACTATCCAGTTATCATCTTCTTTCTCCAATTGAATCTCAATTCCACAGATGGTCATTGACCATGGTCATAACAACCTAACACCTTGTGCCTTTAATGCCAGGAAACCTAAATCTATAAAATTGTGGAAAAAACTCATAGATGTGGAAATTTCCAATCCTTGCATATCTGAGGATGATAGAACCAAATTAAGTCATTGATATTGTTTTGGTGATGACTCATTGGACTATAATCAAGTTGAGAGCAAAATTTTGAGATGATATAGCTAGGACTCATTGAGGGAACATACATTATTCCATCAACTCCTTATGATTGTGAATTTTATACTTCTTTGATACTTGCTAAGAGAATCACGCACTTCTTCGATACTTATTGAGAACATTTTTGTCTAAGGATATATTTTTAGTTAGTGAAATTATCTGTTGTCCAGTCCCCAAAGGTAAACAACAACAACAAAACCAAGCCTTAAGTCCCACTAGGTGGGGTCGGCTACATGAGTCATTTTTCGCCAATTTATGCGATTATGGGCAATTTCTTTCGATAAAATTCAGGGCTATTAAATCCTTACTCTCTCATTCCAAGTTATTTTAGATCTACCCCTACCCCTTCTATTGCCTTTCATAGTAACTAATTCACTCACTGGTGCACTATGTGGCCTACATTGCATGTGTCCAAACCATCTGTGTCGCTCCTCCCTTATCTTATCTTCTATTGGTGCTACACCTAACTTACCGCGAATATGTTTATTTCTTAATTTATCTTTCAATGTTGTACCACTCATCCATCGAATTCTCATCTTAACAACTTTTACTTTTTGGATATGTTGTTTCTTAGTCCTCCAACATTCTAATCCATATAGTATGTATATTTTAATTTTAAGGGTATTCTACAATCACAAAGCACATTTGAAGCACTTCTCTATTTTATCCAATTTTTTTTTAACTCTATGCATTGCATCCTCTTCAATTTCTCCTTCAGCTTGCATAATAGATCCAAGGTATGAAAATCGATAAGTGCTATTTATTTCTTCTTCATCAAATTTAACATTGTCTCCAATATTCTTCTTACTATTATTTAAATTACATTTCATATCTTCTGTCTTATTTCTACTTAATCTAAAGCCTCTAGATTCTAAAGATTCTCTCTCCATAATTCTAACTTACCCTCTAATCCACCCCTAGTTTCATCAATCAATACTGTATCATTTGCAAACAATATAGAACATGGAGCCTCATTTTGGATACTCCTAGTCAGTTGATCCATCACTAAAGCAAAAAAGATAAGGGCTCAAAGTAGATCCTTGATGTACACCTATTGTGATTGGAAATTCTGTAGTCTCTCCTCTTATAGTCCTTACACTAGTCTTTACTCCATCGTACATATCCTTTGTTCAAAACCCACCATAGAACTTCCCTATGGTACCCTATCTTATGCTTTCTTTTGTCAATAAATACTATATGCAAGTCCCTTTTCTTTTCCATAAACTTTTTCATTAATCTTCTTAAAATATATATAGCTTTTGTAGATCTCCCAGGCATAAAACCAAATTGATTTTATGAGACCTTTGCTTCTAGCCTTAATCTTTGTTCAACTACCATTTCCAACAGTTTCATTGTATGACTCATAAGTTTAATTCCATGATAGTAATTACAATTTTGAATATCTCCTTTATTTTTGTATATAAGTATTAAAGTGCTTTTCCTCCATTCACCTGACAATTTCTTAGTTTTTATAATTGTGCGAAATAAATTAACTAACCATATAATTTCATTTGTTATATAATGTCATATATATTGTAGTAATATTTTAGTTAAGGGGCACTTTAGTCTTTGTATCATTATTAGGGTAGGTTTATTGATTAGTTCAATTGTATTCAATATATATATATATAAATAGCATAAAGGCAAAGGCATCGTGCGTGCCTCTTATGCGGAAACCCTCTTTCTTTTTGTATTGGATCTTGAATTCTAACATGGTATCTGTGCCTAACTGATCCACCCTGATTTTCTTTTTGGCGCCGCTGCCGATTAACCCTAATCTCTTCCCCTCTCTAAGCCATCGCCGCTGCACCAATCTCCTAGCAATCCCACTCGCAATCTCCCAGAAATCTCACCTTCCTCGAATCCCTATTTGCAGTTGCAAAAGCCCAAGGCCTGCTGCCGTCCGCACACCAGGCAGCCGAACATCACCGCTAGAATTTCCGTCTAGATCTCTGCAACTCTGAATCATTGTCTCTTTCTGTTGCAGCAACCTCAACGTTGCACTGTCGATGTCTCCACGCACCATCGCAATTCTTGTGTCCTCTTTCGCGACCACTGAATTGAGCTCGTCGCATATTAAATCAAACATTTCCCTGCCCATTTGAAACACCCATCGGAATTCTTCATTAGGAAAATCCGATTTATTGCACTCGTCCCACCATGCCTTCGACTGGTCCTTCACCCATAGTCGGACGTGTCGGGCAAAGGGTTTCAGATTCCTGCAATATTTTCTTCTTTGCCTCCCTGGATTTTCTTCTCTCTATAGTTCGGCCATCGCCATCCCTTCTCTGATCGGGATCTCTTCCATCTCTCTTTTGCAAGCAAATCTGCAGAAAAATCCCTAACCCCCAAATCCTTAATCTGCCGAGCACTGTGAGCTGTGTCTCTGTCGCAGCTTCGCCCAATCCCAGCGGCCTGCAACCTCTGTTCTGCCGCAACCTTTGTTCCTCTTGCCCTTTACGGAGCAATCAATCAGAGTCATCAGACCCTCTTCGACGATCTTTCACTTTTTGTATTAGTCATTGTTGTGCTACATCTCGAATTTGTTCTTCTTGCCCTTTCCGGGTTCCTCTATAGTGACACTACTCTCATTTTCTTGATTCATGTTCAAACTGTCAGAATTCCCAAAAGTGAGTTGATTGGTAGGTTTGTACGTTTGTTACATTTTTATATGATGTCTCGTTCATTGTTGCAATTCTTTTCCTTTTCTTGATGTTCCGTGATTATCCAGTGTTGGGTTTTAAGTTTTGAAGGAAAAAAAAAAAAAAAAAAATCTTGCATCTCCCGTGCAATATCTCTGCTTTCCTAGTTTGAAGATTTTCTGAACCAATCCGTTGTTTTAGGCGGTGAATTATTGATCGATTGAGTGAATCTTTTGTTATTGATGGCGATTATATATGGTTATAGTTTCTGAGCTTGTGATTTAGAAGTTAGTCTTGATTTGTGGATCCAATTGAGGTCTTGAGAATCTTGGCTTGTTTTTTTTTAAGTTTATTATGGATTACCTTCCTATTGAGGTTATTGAAAATATACTATCCTAGCCGGAGCTGCAACTCCGGCACTCTCTACTACTCTCTGCAACTCCAGCACTTTTTGCAACTCTCTGCAATTCGGGCACTCCCTGCAACTTCGGCACTCTCTGCAACTCCGGCACTTTCTGCAACTCTAGCACTCTTTGCAACTCCGACACTCTTTGCAACTCTATGCAACTCCGACACTCTCTGCAACTTCGGTACTTTCGACAACTCCTGCACTCTTTGCAACTCTCTACAACTCCGACACTCTCTGCAACTCCGACATTCTCTGCAACTTTGCCCTGCACTCTCTGCAACTCTGCCCTGCACTCTCTGCAACTCTGGCACATCCGCTGCTACACTCTCCTTGCAACTCTGCTGCACTCTCTGCAACACCATCTATGGAATCGCACCCGATGGCAAATTGTGAATGTTTTGGTCTTATCACCGACGCTACAATCGCACGTGGACGACTCCCAGGGCCGCACGCAACCACTAGCGACATCCAGTTTCTACTCAACAAACTCTCGATGCTTCTCAGTGCACCATCGTGAGTTTGAGGGGGGATGTTTGATAATATTATATATATTGTAGTAATATTTTAGTTAAGGGGCACTTTAGTCTTTGTATCGTTATTAGGGATAGGTTTATTGATTAGTTCAATTGTATTTAATATATATATAAATAGCATAAGGCAAAGGCATCGTGTGTGCCTCTTGTGCGGCAACCCTCTCTCTTTTTGTATTGGATCTTTAATTCTAACATCATTATTACCTAAGCATTTTCAAACTTCAATTGGGATGTTATCCCGGTCCTATAGCTTTTCCATTTTTCATATATTTTTAGTGCAAGCTTAATTTCGTTAACTCTAATCTTGCAAAGAAATTTCATATTTTTAATCATTTTCTCATTTGTTAATTCTAAGTTTAAGACTTTTATTTGGTTTTTATTAAATAGCTTACTAACGTAATTTCGCCATCTTTATTTTATGTTTTCTTCCTTAACCAAGACAATATCATGATCACTTTTTATACATTTTACATTACCTAAGTCCTTCCTCTTTCTTTCTCTAGCTCTAGCAAGTTTAAATATATCTCTTTTCGCTTCTTTTGTATCTAATTGATCATACAAATTATTAAATGATCTATGTTTAGCTTCACTAATGACCTTTTTTGCATCTTTTCCCTCATTTTTATACTTTTCAAAGTTATTCATGATTCTACATTTTCGCCATGTTTTATACCAAATTCTTTTTGTCTTTGCAACTTTTTGGACATCTTGATCCCACCAATAACTTTCTTTGCTATTCGAGAATCTTCCTCTTGATTCACCTAAAATTTCTTTTGCTGTCTTTTTCATAGAGCTAGTTATCCTACTCCATAGAGTATTTGTATCTATACCATCGTCTATAGTCCAATCACCATCTTTGATCATCTTATCTTTAAGTTTTATTATATTTTCTCCCTTTAGGTTTCACCACCTAGTTCTTTTACCTTGGCTTATTTTATCCGTTCTCCTCCATTTTTTTATGCATACATCCAACACTAAAACTCTATATTGTGTGGTTTAGCTTTCCTTTGAGATTACTTTACAACAATGTAAACGATTTACTCTCCTAGTTAAGAAAAAATCTATTTGACGTTTATTTTGTTCATTTTTAAAGGTTATTAAGTGTTGTTTTTCTCTTCTTAAGGCACGTATTTATTGTAATAAAATCATATGACATAGCGAAGTCTAAGATCATCTCTTTAGGCTCATTTTTGTCTCCATGTCCATGTCCATATCCTCCTTGTATCCTATCATAACCTTTATTATCCCTTCCAACATGTCCATTCAAATATGTTCCTATGAATATTTTATTAGTCCTTGATATGCCTTGTATAATACTATCCATACCTTCCCAAAATTGTCTATTAAGAATTTCTACAAAGCCTACTTAAGGAGCATAAGTACTAATGATATCTATTATTTCTTGGCCTAAGACCATCTTGACTGTTGTAATTTTATCCCCTACTCTATTTACATCTACAACACTATCTTTTAAATTCTTGTCTATAATAATTCCTACCTTTGTGATGCACTTAATGTCCTAATCTTTTCACACACAACCGATCCCAAGCCCAAGTAAAGGAGGAGGGTTGCATTAGGTAGCTGAAAGCTAGCGTAAAATTTGTCAAATCACTATGATGTAAATCTTTACCGAATATGCGCAAAGGCGTCCTTTACGATCGATGTGTTGCACTTATACTACTCGGGTATAGCGAAAAGTGGGCGAGGATGGGTTAAGGTCGTTGCTCTGAAGCAAAACGTCGTGTTGGCACTCCGGTATGGTGTCAAATATGCAAGGATTCCTGCATCATTCTAGGCGTGAGCGGGTAAAGAAGTTAGTTCAAGAGAGTGTATTAGTGTGGTATTTTTATTGTACTTATCTACTTAAGTTTGGAGCATTCTTTGTACATCAATTTCTATCGATTCCACTTTGTAAAGACATCTCCGCCTATTGAAGGAGAGAGGCATCTTCGCCAAGTAAAGGAGAGAGGCTACTCCGCCTATTGAAGGAGGGATTGTAAAGACATCTCCGCCTACTGAAAGAGAGAGGTTTCTCCACCTATTGAACAAATACGTAGTGGAATCCTCAAGTAGGTTACTTAAGGCAAGGACGTAGGCAAGGATTGCCGAACCTTGTAAAAACACGGGTTTTATTCTCTCTTCCCTAATCTCTTTAATTTGAGCACATTTATATTTGTTCATATTTGTTGTGAATATTGATTGCATTTGCGTAGTTAGATCACTTGCTTGAAATTGTAGCAAACATCGTTAATACTTGCATAAATTTTTAAATATCCAATTCACCCCCCCTTGGGATTACACCTCAACTCACAATTAAGTCATAGGAAAACATGCTTTTTGGTTTAGTGTCTCTTGTTCTTTGTATCATCATTATACATGTCAAATTGTGGTTTCAGGAAATTTTGTTCATAGTACCTTCCATTGAAGACTTCATATAAACTTCTCAGTTTCAAAGAACTGTGCGTTTCATGGGAATAACTGCAATTAGAAACAGAACAAATTACTGTTATTTTTACCAATCACTCGTGTGCTTCTCTTTGCATTTTATTTCTCTGTTCGATTAGAGAAGACAACCCAATTGCATTGGCAGCTGTGGAGATCAATGTTTTAAAAGGCGAAGGCGTAAGGTGAGGCGTTTTAACCCTTAAGAGGCGATACATAAGCCTTCAGGTGTTGGGATGTAAGCCTTTTGAGAATTTGTTTTTAAGATAAAAAAATGTAAATAAATATACGTATTGTAAGAATAAAGAAAAAATTAAGAAAACCACAAATATAATGTAAAAAAGAAAAAATTAGATATACTTTTGCAAGCTACTTCTTGTCCATTCAAAAATTGCTAACTTGAGTGCATGACTCAAATCATGATGAGATAGCTATGCTACTATAAAACTATTTTCATGATCTAAGATACATTTCTCAGTTATTTTGGAAATCTCAAGGTTCAAGAATTTTAAAAATCAACTCATATTATGACATTGAAGGGGAGCTCAGGCGCAAAAGTAAGGTTGTTGCCGTATGACTTGGAGGTCACGGGTTCGAGGCGTGGAAACAACCTTTTGCAAAAATGCAAAGTAAGGCTGCGTATTATAGATCCATTGTGGTCCGCCCCTTCCTCGGACCCCGTATACGCGGGAGTTTTGTGCACCGGGCTGTGCCCCTTAACTCATATTATGACATTGCTTTTATATAACATGTACTTAAAATTTTCTAACCAATTCTAACTTGAGAATCACACATCCAAA
This sequence comes from Malania oleifera, assembly GCF_029873635.1. Lineage (NCBI taxonomy): Eukaryota > Viridiplantae > Streptophyta > Magnoliopsida > Santalales > Ximeniaceae > Malania > Malania oleifera. The sequence goes on along the minus strand of NC_080419.1, from coordinate 31,661,943 downwards.
ATGCGTAGGCCTCAACTAAAAAGGTGCAATTGAGAATCGCACATCCAAAATGCCTAAGCCTCAACTAAAAAGGTGCAAAAGGCGTGCCTTTTGTAAAAATGCGTAAGCCTTAGCAAGTAATGCGTTAGCCTTTTTGGAATTTGGTATTTTAGATTGAACCTCAAGGAGTTTTAAGCATGCCTCAAGGCAAGCCTCAATTGAGCCTTTTAAAACAGTGATGGATATACTTCCTACCACCAAAACCCAACCTAGACGCTGAAGGGATGTACCCTTCTATGTGTGATAGACGAGTACCCGATCAAGGGAAGACTCAAGCTCGAGTGAAAGTTCAACAAATCGAAGATAGGGCCTTTTATTAGTAGGGCAAAGGGTTTTCTAATATTCAACTGAATCTAAGGGTTCACTAATGATATCCTTGGTATGAGGGAGCAGTAGTACATGGCTTCCCTTGAAAGAACTCGGAAAGTATTAGGGAAAGGAAAGGAAAATATCAAGAAATTCTCATTTTCATGTTTGGTTGTCAAGGAAAATGAGAAAGAAAATAAAAAATACACCACATTTATAAACAAAAAATTGATTTTACACATCACTAATATTTAGTTTTTCCTAATTTTTAGTCATATTAAAACAATCTTAAAATTTTGATAGTATTTAATAGAGAAGGAAAATATAAAAGAAAATGAGCTTTCTCCTTATTTTTCGTTCCTTTCCTTTTCTCACGTAAAATTCTTGATCCAAACAGACCCTTAGAGAATAAAGTTTTGTTCCAGTAATAAATCTAGAAAATAAAGTTTCTACTAATATTTTTCCGTGTGGTGCGTCTTTACTAATGAAAATGTAGTGTTATCACAGTATGATTTTCTTTTGAATCATTATTAACCTACTTCTTATGATAGAAATACTAGTGTCAATACACTGTCTTCACATATATATTCATGTACACATTAAGTACGAGTTTTTGGAGTATGTGCCATGCCAAAACCTGTTCCATGGAGCAGAACAATCTGCCTTCTAGGTAACATTGGTTGGCAGTTTGTACTTCATGGTTCAAGCTCCATAATAGTTGAATATGAGTTTTCCATTAACCCTAGTGATCTAAATTTAGATTTTGGCAAATTTTGGAGCTGATCAAATGTCAATGAAAAAAATGTAATCCCAAGCTTTTGGTCCAATCAGTGTATTTAAGGTTACGTTTGATTTACCAAATTTGTATTCTAGGAATAGAATGATTTTAGCACAATTTGAGTGCTTACAAAGGAAAATGGTTTTTCATCATAAAGAAGATGAAAATGTAATATATATATATATATATGCTTACAAAGGAAAATGGTTTTTCATCATAAAGAAGATGAAAATGTAATATATATATATATATATATATATATATATATATATATATATATTACATTTTCATCTTCTTTAAATGTCAATGAAAAAAATGTAATCCCAAGCTTTTGGTCCAATCAGTGTATTTAAGGTTACGTTTGATTTATCAAATTTGTATTCTAGGAATAGAATGATTTTAGCACAATTTGAGTGCTTACAAAGGAAAATGGTTTTTCATCATAAAGAAGATGAAAATGTAATATATATATATATATATATATATATATTTATTTATTTATTTATTAATTCACAACATGGACTAGACAATGAATAACTATTTCCAAATCTTTTACCATTTATCCCTTTTACTCCATCTTAGATGGAATAACACAAGTTTCTGTAGGAGTGACATTTTATAAATTATTATATCCCTATACTATTTCTATGTTATTGTCACCTTATTCCATTGTATTCCTAGAAATTGACATTTCATATACCAAACGTAACCCTAGAGTTTATCTAGAGAAGGTCTGAAATCAATTGGGAAAATGGTAAAACTTTGGAAGGCCCAATTGAAAAATAAAATGTTTATTCTGAAAGTTTTGGCCTGCATTTTTTTGTTGATTACACAATTGTTGAAGATGTGAGCACTTGCTTGTGTCAATAATTTTTTAATGAAATGGTTAAATTTAAAATTACAAAAAAGGATACCTATGATTGAGTGTGTGGATTGGTTGCAAAATCAATCATGATGTGTGTTAATTTTTCTAAATAGTGAGGATTTAAGATGCTTCATCACATCTTTACCTAAAAAAAAATGATGCTTCATAACATGCATAATCTTGCTTTCTGAAGGTCGACTTTGGATCCATGCTGCTAGTAAGGTCCCAGACCCAGAAACAATCAAAGCAATGGAGGACTTTTACCGGGAAATTTATGCTGTGGATGGAATTACTGACCTCAAGTTCCCAGAACATTACCCAGTTTCAAGACTGTTAGGTATCATTCATGATATTTGACTGATGGAATTTTCAATCAAATATACTTCATGTCTATTATGCTGTTTGAGAAGAATGGATGGAAATTCAAATTCAAGGAATTGGGCATTTTTGGATATTATTGTAATTTTATTGTCTATATTTGTAGTATTTTTTAGGTCATAAATGAGTAGATTATAGGATCTTATTTGTTAGAAAAGTAATTTTTTAGTAGTAGTTGGTCTTGCTTTTTTTATTTTCTTTGTTCCCAACAAGAAAAGTAATTTCCTAGTGCTATTAGGTCTTGCTAATTTTATTTTCTTTATTCCCAACTATATTAGGCCTTTAAATACTACTATTATTTTTTTGAAGTCACATATATTTGACTGTATTTGTGTGTAGCGCTAAGATGTGACAGTTATCCATGGTCCCATGATAATGTATTAGTGATTCAGTCTGGTTGCTGTCTTTTAATATTAAATCACATATTTAATTTTCCTGAATGAGGTATTATAGCTGCATAATATTTAAGTTGGAATAAATTCATAACAGAATTTAAAACTTCACTCTTGGATAGGTTGTGTTAATGTTGTTGGGTGTGTCACACGTGACGAGCTGGTTTGCTGGGATGGTGTACCCGAGGGGGTAGGCAAGCAATTTTTTACTTTTATTTGTTTAATGTGCAATTCATGGCACATTTTAAATCTGTCTTTACTCTTTTAACAGGTGAGGCTAGAAGGGCAAACAGATTTTTGCTGGCTCTGTGAACAGCCCAAGGTATGGCTTTTTTAAGCTAGAGTTTTGTCTGTAAATTGAAGAGTTAGCAGTCAAAGATGGTTAGGTTTTTTTGTATATTTTTTTTGATGGGAGTCATTTCTCTTCAACCAAATGCAGAAACTGGTAATACCATTTGAGATGCGTGGGTACCAAGGTGTTTATAATTTGGAAAGGAAGGTACAAATGGAGCAATGAGGTTTCAGTTTCTTTTACCGTCTTGTGAAACCTTCTTACTAAAATCTTAATATCTCACCCCTCACAAAATTGTCGCAGATATATGAGGCAGCTTTTAGAGGTCTTTCTCCTGTTAAGGTTCCACGGCTGGTTAAATTTGCACTTCCTGATCCGCATGACCCTTTTTCATTGAAGCCAGGGTCGCTTTCTTCTTGCTTGAATGGGCCCAAAGCATCAACCATTGAGAAACCAGCAAACCTTAATGCAGCAATAGCTGGTGCACGAGCTGCAGCCGGGCAGTTCTCAAAGAAAAGCTCCCACGATTCCTTTACCACACAGGGAAGGGATATTGCTGTCCTTCCCAGAAAAACAAGGGGCAAATGGAAGGAAGAGGATCAAGGGCTGCACAGAGCTGGGAAATCTGTTTCGTAAGATGTAGCTTGCAAAAATAGAGGGCATTTTTATTGTGTTATAGGGATATTATTAGTATGCTTAATTTTGTATGGCCATGTATATAGAAACCCTGTATTGGCAAATAATTTACTGCTATAGCAATTCTGGCCTCTAATAATTGTCTTGTTGGTTCAATTAAATTTTGTTGGTTTTTTTGTTTTTGTTTTTTTTTTATTTTTGTTTTTATATAATGCAGGTGTGTGAGACTTTTTGGATGCTTTGAATAATCCACCAGGGCAAGGCCCATCTCTACTCTCAATTTAGTTTTAAGGTGTATAATTAATGATTCTATCGATTGACAAGTATAATAATGAAGTGTGAAGTGATTTGTAGAAATAAATACTTATATTTCTTTCAATGGATAAGCATTTTGTCTTCACAAATGTTTTTTATTATTTTTTATTTTTTATTTTTAATTTTTCCCAGACACAACTAACTAGGTTTTGCTGGACCATTATGAACACAAATATATCAAACCATCAGTGGAGATTTTTAGAGGGGTATAAATATTCCTTTTACTTAAATGTCCGTCATCATCTTTTAAACATCAATTCATGTTTGGGGGTTTAAAAATCGGATCAATATATATATATATATATATATATATATATATATATATATCTAAATTGTTTCGTTATAAAAGCACAAAATATATGCGTAAATAAACACACGTGTAGACACCTCAGTTTATCCAGGGCTTTTAAAAAAAAAAAAAAATATGAATAACATTTTTTTCTTTCATGAATAAAATATAAAGAAAAAGGAAATATGGAAATAAAAAAACAAGGAAATAAATTGTGCATAAAATAAAAAACAGAAAAAGAAGAAAAAGAGGCAGGCAAGCAGTTCAGCCTTCAAGTTAAACTTGCAAAGAAAAAAAATTAGCAAATAAATGTGTGAAATGTGCAAAAATTAGAAATAAAGGGTAATTGGCAAGTTAATTTAAATTGAACCTTGATTGATCAAATTGGTAATTAGTTTTAAAGTTTGATTGAGCAATCAAAAGTTGATTGGTCAATCGAATTCAATTCATATTAATCCTTTAAACTTATAAATAGTGGCTTCTTACAGATAAAGGGACACACAGTGATACATTCACACAAAGACTTATAGAGAAAAGATCATTTAGGCAATTTTAGTAAGAAAATCAGAGAGTTCTGATTGAGAGCTTGAGGAAATTGCTGGAGAATTGAGCTGCTAAATTAAGAAGTTTTGGAGGTTCTAAAGGTCAGAATTTGGGTATGCAGACATAATCAAAGGAAAGACCAATGTAACGCTCCAAACCCTTAAACCCAGGTCCGGCGCGTTATACCTGATATTATTCCTGATAATCCATAGTCCATAATATACATACACAGCGAAAAACATAAACATAATCTCCATATAACATAATACCATAAAACCGTAATATACCAGAGTTTTTTGTTTTCTATCTATAAATCCATAAAAACCATCCAACACCTGCATTCCCATATATACATATCCCCTAAAGCATTTTAGTATATTCACAACCATTCCATTCTCTACTCAATAACCTTTAAACATGAAAACGTAAAACATAGAATATTTACATCCCCCATAGTTTATCATAATATACCCTTTCTCTTTTACAATCCTAAAAAATGCTAAAACCCTTGAGCTCTCTAGGCGCGACCTCGAGGATGTCTTGAAAAAGAAACATTCGTATTCGGGTGAGACATATCTTAGTAAGAGAAGAAACATACATATTAAAATAGCGCGTGGCCAACATAAGGTAAATAGACATCATTTTAAATACATTTACAAATCATCACATAGCATTGAAATCGTTTTTTAAACCTAAACAATCACATGTAAATATTCAACCCACAAGATTACCCAAGGATAGGGATGATTACTCGCCCATACAAGTAGCACCCCTCTGCTTTGATACGTAGGTAACCCTAAGGTCACAACTAAAGCATACCAGGGAACTCATCTTACTCAGTAAGCCCTCAAGTGCTAAAATAATCTCGTTCTCACACATTTAATAATAGTTTACTAGCAAAGACCCTAAAGGTAGGGAAATCTACTTGCTTATACAAGTAGGTTCCCTTTGCCCTAGTACGTAATGCAACTACTGCCACATCTGAAGCTACTAGTGCACTCGCCTTTCTCAGCAAGCCCTCAGGCGAAGAGTTCACCTTGCCTAATCGTAACATGTTCTACGTACGTACATACTTCTAATATCATAATACATCATTCCTTTCTGTCATTATACATTCATACACATTCATTCATGTTTATAACTTAACTTTACATTTCGTTTCACTTTAAGTGACTCTTTCCCATTTGTATCGTTCACGTTTCACATTTCTTTTCATTGCATTGTCATTTCATTGCATAACATTTTTATTTCATTGCATAACATTTTCATTTCATTCCTTCGTAGTACAACTGGTTTTTAGCCATCATCAGTTAGTTTCCACATAGAAATACGCTAGAATCTGCTACAGTTAGTTTTCATATAGAAATGCTCTAGAATCTGCTAACATGGCTGTCTTTTAACTGTCTTACATTTACATGGTTGCATTTAACATACACAAGCAACATTGTCCATATCATTTTTATTCATAAAGCTTTACTTACTTAACCTGCATCTCGTATATCTAACATATATTTGCACAGAATCTCATGCCACACAGTTTTAGCAGTAAAATTTATATACATTCCTTACAAAATAAGTCAACCCATAATTAACATTGATATACTGAAAATATATTTCATTTCTTACTTAATTTCTTAGAAAATTCCTTTCACTTTCATTCGTTTACTTTCACATATACATAACTATATAAACATTCCTAGGTTAAGAAAATATAAATTTCATGGGTGACATTTTAAACCCACATATAAACATATGTACATAAATAACACATAATCCATTTTTAATTCATAAAAAACCTGATTTAATATATAAATTTCCCCTTTACCTGACTTTCAAACTAAGCTGGCAGGACCCCCGAACTGATTCCCATAGCATTCACTTGGACCTTGAATCCAAAAATCCTAACTTAATTAAAATAAATTCCAATTAACTTAAATCTTAAGGAGAACACCTATTTACTACTTCTGAGGCTCCAAATAACAACATTCCTTAAGAAAATCCCAAAATAACTAACTTACCCTTATTTTGGGATGTTTTCCAAATCTCACAACCCAACGATCAGCTCCTACAGCCTTGAAGAGAATGATCCTACGAACCTCATGGCGGTTCCGGATCGTCAAATCGGGTCAAAATCGGCCCAAAATAGAAGAGAGAAGGTGGGAAAACCGTATTTTAGAGAGAGAAGAAGAGAATTCCTGAGGTCTTGCGCCGAAAATGAAGAAAGAGCCTATTTATAGAAAAGGCTTTGTTGACGAGACACGTTGATTCATCGACGAGGCACTATATAGACTTTGTTGACAAGAAGATACCTTCGTTGACGAAATTCAGAGTTCCAAATATACTTTGTATAGATTCCTTCGTCGACAAGAAATAGACTTCGTCGACGAGCTTAAAAGGACACTCGTCAACGAATACAGGACATTCGTCGACGAGGCCTGCTTTTCCTTCTAATTTCTTTCCTTTCTTCCCCTTATTTTCCTTTAATCCACTTTATCCATTATATTTTCTAATTATTAAAATTTCGGGTCATTACATCCTCCCCTCCTTAAGAAATTTCATCCTCAAAATTTTACTATCTAATCATCCTTTTACATGACTTAAACTCATTTACTAAATATCATCATAAGAAATTAACATGCATATAATCACATAAGTTATTTAATCATCATTCATTAAATTAAATTATCTCATACCTGCTTCTCTGATGGCATCCTCTTCAGCTCGGAGTGTGTACAGTCGAGGCGGACCACCTCTTCCAAGTGGTATTTGCTGCTTTCCCTTGTTCTGATTCTGAGCAGCTACCATAGGCAAGGATTCTCGGCAATCTTTTCTGTGGTGCCCTGGCTTACCGCACCTATAGCAATTCGAAGTGCCATACCAGCATTCGCCCCTATGCCTCTTATCACACTTCGAGCATATAGAGCCCATTGTTTCTTTCCCTTTCTTCCCTGATCCCTGACTGGCCTCAGACTGAAAACCAGATGGTGCAGGTCTCTTCTTCAGCTCTGAAAGCTCAGTGCTACCTTGGATACTCTTCTCTAACACTGAGGCCTTGTCAACTATTTCTAAAAACTCTGGACTTGAAACCCGACCACTAGCTCGTAAATTTTGCCCCTCAAGCCTTTCTCAAATTTCCTAGCCTTCCTTGCTTCATTCGGAACCAGAAATGGAGCAAAATGCGACAGTTCTACAAATTTAGCCGCATATTCCGCAACTGTCATGTCTCCCTGGGTCAGATTGGTGAACTCTTCAATCTTCTCCTCTCTAACAGATGAAGGAAAATACCTGTCAAAGATAAGCTCCTTGAACTTCTCCCAGGTAAGAGCTATCTTTAAAACCCTCTGATCCTCCAACAGCTTCGTAGAAAGTCACCAGCGCTTTGCTTCTCCTGTCATCTTGAATGCAGCATAACGGACCTTCTGCTTGTTTGTGCAGTCGAGTATAGTCATGATCTCTTCTATCTTCTATACCCAATTCTCTGCTGCCACAAGATCAGGTCCTCCTGTAAAGGTTGGAGGGTTCATCCTCATAAATTCCTTGATACTGCAGCCTTGTCCTGCAGGTGGACAGTTCTGTTCCTTGGGTTCCTTCTTCATTTCTGCTTTAATCTGATGAACGATACCCTGAAATACCTTAGAGGTATCTATTTCCTCCTCACTAGAGGTCATTGAATCCTCTCTTTCTTCAACCTCTATATTCTCATCTCTAGAATCCATCCTGGAAATAGGATAGGAAAGAGATAAGATTTTCCATATCATAATTCCAAATATCCAAAGTCTCCATATAAGGACCGATCCCAAGGTTAGGAAACATTACCGTAGATGGATTTGCCGTAGTTTTCTGAAACCGTTGACTGAATCAGAAAATCACAGAAGTCCGCCAAAGAATTTCTGCCTCTAAGCTATAAGACAAAATCCTATACTTCCTTGCACCATACCTACTTCTCGAGACCTAACCTAACATATTAATCTATCATCCTTATCCTAACTATTTCCTATACTCAGGTATAAATCATTTCCTAAATCCTCAAAATCCCCAAAATCATTGCTCTGATACCATCTGTAATACCTCGAACTCTTAAACCCAGGTCCGGCGCGTTATACCTGATATTATCCCTGATAATCCATAATCCATAATATACATACGCAGCGGAAAACATAAACATAATCTCCATATAACATAATACCATAAAATCGTAATATACCAGAGTTTTCTGTTTTCTATCTATAAATCCATAAAAACCATCCAACACCACATTCCCATATATACATATCCCCTAAAGCATTTTAGTATATTCACAACCATTCCATTCTCTACTCAATAACCTTTAAACATGAAAACGTAAAACATAGAATATTTACATCTCTCATAGTTTATCATAATATACCCTTTCTCTTTTATAATCCTTAAAAATGCTAAAACCCTCGAGCTCTCTAGGCCCGACCTCGAGGATGTCCTGAAAAAGAAACATTGATGTCCTGAAAAAGAAACATTCGTATTTGGGTGAGACACATCTCAGTAAGGGAAGAAACATACATATTAAAATACCGTGTGACCAACATGAGGTAAATAGACATCATTTTAAATACATTTACAAATCATCACGTAACATTCAAATCGTTTTCTGAACCTACACAATCACATGTAAATATTCAACCCACAAGATTACCCAAGGATAGGGGGTGATTACCTACCCATACAAGTAGCACCCCTCTGCTCTGATACCTAGGTAACCCTAAGGTCACAACTAAAGCATACCAGGACACTCACCTTACTCAGTAAGCCCTCAAGTGCTAGATTAATCTTGTACTCACACATTCAACAATAGTTTACCGGTAAAGGCCCTAAGGATAGAGAAATCTACCTGCCCATACAAGTAGGTCCCCTCTGCCCTAGTACGTTATGCAGCTACTGCCACATCTGAAGCTACTAATGCACTCGCCTTTCTTAGTAAGCCCTTAGGCGAAGAGTTCGCCTTGCCTAATCGTAACATGTTCTACATACGTACATACTTCTAATATCATAATATATCATTCTTTTCTGTCATTATACATTCATACACATTCATTCATGTTTATAACTTAACTTTACATTTTGTTTCATTTTAAGTGACTCTTTCCTATTCGTATCGTTCATGTTTCACATTTCTTTTCATTGCATTGTCATTGCATTGTCATTTTATTGCATAACATTTTCATTTCATTCCTTCGTAGTACAACTGGTCTTTAGCCATCATCAGTTAGTTTCCACATAAAAATGCGCTAGAATTTGCTACAGTTAGTTTTCATATAGAAATGTGCTAGAATCTACTACAGTTAGTTTCCACATAGAAATGCGCTAGAATATGCTAACATGGCTGTCTTTCAGTTGTCTTACATTTACATGGTTGCATTTAATATACACAAGCAACATTGTCCATATCATTTTTATTCATAAAGCTTTACTTACTTAACCTGTTACTTAACCTGCATCTCGTATATCTAACATATATTTGCACAGAATCTCATGCCACACAATTTTAGTAGTAAAATTCATATACATTCCTTACAAAATAAGCCAACCCATAATTAACATTGATATACTGAAAATACATTTCATTTCTTACTTAATTTTTTAGAAAATTCCTTTCACTTTCATTCATTTACTTTCACATATACATAACTATATTAACATTCCTAGGCTCAAAAAACATAAATTTCATGGTTGGCATTTTAAACCCATATATAAATATATGTACATAAATAACACATAATCCATTTTTAATTCATAAAAAACCTGATTTAATATATAAATTTCCCCCTTACTTGACTTTCAAACTAAGTTGGCAAGACCCCTGAATCGATTCTCGCAGCGTTCACTTGAACCCTGAATCCAAAAATCCTAACTTAATTAAAATAAATTCCAATTAACTTAAATCTTAAGGAGAATACCTATTTACTACTTCCTAGGCTCCAAATAACAACATTCCTTAAGACAATCCCAAAATAACTAACTTATCCTGATTTTGGGATGTTTACCAAACCTCACAACCTAATGATCAGCTCCTACAGCCTTAAAGAGAATGATCCTATGAACCTCATGGGGGTTTCGGATCGTCGAATCGGGTCAAAATCGGGCCAAAATTGAAGAGAGAAAGTGGGAAAACCGTATTTTAGAGAGAGAAGAAGAGAATTCTAGAGGTCTTGCTCTGAAAATGAAGAAAGAGCCTATTTATAAACAGGGCTTCATCGATGAGACACGTTAATTCGTCGACAAGGCGCTGTAGAGATTTCGTCGATGAGAAGATACCTTCATTGACGAAATTCAAAGTTCCAAATATACTCTCTTGGGATTCCTTCGTCGACGAGAAACAGACTTCGTCGACGAGCTTAAAAGGAAACTCGTTGACGAATACTGGACATTCATCGATGAGGCCTGCTTTTCCTTTTAATTTCTTTCCTTTCTTCCCTTTATTTTCCTTTAATCCACTTTATTCATTATATTTTATAATTATTAAAATTCTGGGTCATTACAACCAACATAGATCTTGAAGACAGTAGGAGTGGAAGATTAAGGTTTGCTTCGGTTTTTTCTTTTAGTGTTTGATTTTTTCTGTTAAATCACACAGATTTCTAAACCAGTCTGTGGTTTCAATTTTTATTTGGAATCAAAAGCTCGGATTCTTCAATCTAGATCTAGCCCAGTGACTTAGATCTGATCCACTATTTGGATTCGACCCGTTGACCCGAGATTGAACCTTGCTTGTAAACTCAGCCCATTCTTCAGGACGAACCTACTGGGCTCAGCCCAATTAACTAAGGTCCCATAAATAGGTAAAGCCCAATGGCCTTATGACTAAAGATCATTTAGCTCAAGCCTAATCTAATCACAATTAAAACTCAGGCCCAATTCATTAGAATCTAATTAACTAAGCCTATCCCTCAAATTAAATCCAAGCCCTCATCTTGTTTCAAAGGAAAAACTAGAGGTTGCCACGTAGGAGGTGACGTCGTGTTGATGTCACCTTACTATAGCGAACTTTTTAAAAAATTATAAATAAATAAAATTGCCACGTTTCACCACTGTGGGTGGGACACATGATCCACTAAATTGAACCGATTGAAGTGGTATATTTTTCTAAAGCAGAAGTTTATATTTATTTAATTATTTTATTTTTAATTTAATTGATTTTTAAATTTTTTAAAATTGGGAAAAAATAATAAAAAATCAGAAAAAAATCAAGAACAAAATATTTGAGTTATTTTGGATCAAACTTTTAAAAATAGAAAAAAATAAAAATATCAAAAATGAGGAAAAAATTTTAAAAATCTCAAAAAATTTTAGAAAAACGTTGAAAATTTTTCAGAAAAATTCTAAAAAACTTTGGAAAAATTTGGGAATGTTTTTAAAAATTCTTTTACTTAAAATTTGACGATTTTACTAGATTTTTCTATGTGTGTCTCGATGATTTAATAAAGGGTGAAGAGATATTTCATACCTCACCTATATCAGTTTTGAGTGGGGTTTGTCTAATGAGATCCCCTTGCTTGGAAGTCTTATTAGACATTCCTAATCGCACTTTAATTTTTATTTTTTTTAATTTTTTTTATTTTTTTATTTGTGTTATTTATTTATTTAATTGTTTATTCTAAAGGGGTTAATTAAAGACCATTAGATTCAATTTATGGAGAATTCATGATTAATTAGGTATTATTCGTAAAACGGGTGTGTAGGAGGTGCTAATACCTTCCCTCACATAATTGAACTCCCATCCCAATTTCGATAAAAGTAGACAAAGATTACTAGTTCCTTGGCCTAGGAATAATCTAGAGACCAATCAATAACTAGTAATTAGGTGATCTAACTGCATTGAGGAAAATAATAGGCTAATGACGACTCCATTAAATTTTTAATATTATTATTCATCGCCATTCCAGACCTTTCTTCAGGATGTTGCGACAGCTTGGCAACTCCACTGGGGACTTAGAAAGTAGAGTCATTAATTATGATGTAATTGGTGTAATCCCAAGAGGGGGGATGGGTGATTTGAAAATTTAAAAATTCTTCTTAAATTAAATGTAAATCACAATCAGTATAACATAACTTAGGGTCTTTCTGAGTATTATAAATCCCTATAATATTTAACTGAGCTGATATGTAAAACAATATAACAGTATCAATATTTCTCAACCGTTCGCAATATTTAAAACATGCATGTGTGGGAAAACGTAATGCGAAAATTAAAGAGTGTAGGGAAGAGAAAATAGACACAGTATTTTTATCGAGATTCGGCCAAACCAGCCTACATCCCTACCTCAAGCTAACTAACAAGAGGATTCCACTTTACACTTCTCCTTACGGGGTGGAGACTCCTTAGCTCAAGTTATGGGGTTGAGCCACAACCAATTCTCCTTACGAGGCAGAAGCATCTTAGCTTAATTACCAGGCTAAGCCAAATTGTGCACACTTTAGAGGATGGTACAAATCCTAGCTTTCCTAACCAGGTCTGAGCTAATTTGGGACTTCTTACAGGGCGAGTCTCCCTTTTTAGGCCACGCCTGAAATACAATAGATATTCAATAAAATTTATGTACAAATAAATGCTTCTCAAAAAGTAGAGATGTACACAATGAAGCTCAATGCATTCTTGTATGATATGAACTTATACTTAGTAGAGTAAGTGTAACGACCCCGACCCGCCACGTGGGTCCGGAGTGCTACTTTAGTAACATCTGTGTACCTAATACCTTGTTCAACATAAATAAAACACATATATACAATGGAAATAAAATTCAAAATTCTCAAATTATATTACTAGAGTTCTAACTATATTTATACACTTATATATCCATTTTCACATAATTATATCCCATAAAACTAAACAAAAATAAAATCTCTATCTACACACTACCTACATAAATTTACACCTCTAACCTAGTTCCTCTAGGCCTCTAGACCCGATCTCTAGGATTACCTGAAAAGATAGTTTGTAAAGTAGGGGTGAGGCACAACTCAGTAAGGAAAAGACTAAGTTAATGTCAATGTGTGGCCAACATGCACTTAGTGTACAGAAAATAATCAGTTCACTAAGTAGATAAACACATTTATGAAAAAATTCTTATTTTACACTCACACAAACAATTAGTTGAGGATACGGAAGATTACCCACCCATACAAGTAGTTTCCCTTTACTCTAATACCATTACTACTACTAAGGCACTTACCTTTCTCAACAAGCCCTCGAAATTATCTTATTAATTATTCATCACATAAATTAACAGATAGACATATAAGACACTCCCTGTGACAAACACACCATTTACTTCCCCCATGGCATGGGTTGTGCAGCCCGAAGGCAGGACTATTGTCATGGGGGAATCCACCTAAACAATAGTCATCTGTACTCTCCACTAACATACTCCGTGGGTCTATGCAGCTCCAACTGCTGGTCCAATTACCTTCACCTAGGGGGTGCATTCACTTCACGTGGGCAAATTGAACAATGCCACCCTACACCTCTCAACACAAGTGTGGGCACATGGCCACATAAAAAATCTCTAATAACGGTACTGTACTGACAATACACTGGTCCCCAGGGTTCATGAAGCATATCATGCAATTTAGATAATAGAAATCACCATTTAAAACATCAATTCACATATATTTCCTGTTATTCTAAAAACCTGGCCCCTGATCACAAAATACAACTCGACGTATTGCCATCAATTAAAACTTGGCCCTCAGCCGTTAAATAATAATCTTGGCCCTTGGCCAATTAAACAATACTCGACCACTTGCCGTTATTTCAACTTCCTGCATTTCATAAACAATTCCAATATTTTCACAAGCATTTCAGTATTTTACAAACAGTTTAGTATTTCAAAATCCCAAATCCAAATATACAATAATCCATACCAATTAAATCACCTGCCACACGATTTTCCACATTTTAACATATTCATATAAACAAACAAGCTTTCCATAATTCATTTTATTAAAAAAATACCATACCATATATCTTAGGTTTGTAAAATCCATTTTGAACGGTTGGTTTTCAAAATAACCTTTAAATTTTCAAATGAATAAATAAATAAATAAATATATTTATATAAACAGAACAATTAAATTGATTCAAATTTCATAAAATTACTGATTTAACTTAATCCCCTTACTTGATTCCTGAAAAGCCCGTTAACACCCCGACCTACGCCCCACGACGTTCCAAATCCTTGAAACCCTAGAATTCAAATTTCACTACATTACTCATCACAATCCTTAGAGTAATTTTTCCTAAAATTCCCCTAAACTCTGAATACCCTAAATAGCCTAATAAAGCCTAAATTATTAAACTTACTCCTGATTTAGGATTGGTACCTCGGAGCTCCAATTCGAAAACCTACTCCGACTAGATTGTAGAGAATCTCCCCACGAGTCTCCTGACAATTTCCGTTCATTAATTGAGCTTATAGTTTAAGAGAAATTGAGATAAGTATGATAATTGACTTTACCCCAGGAAATATGCCTACGCCGTTCCCACGACAGATCCATTCCAGTAGAAGTTTCGGTGGCGGTGAGTAGAGTCCAATGCTATTTTCGGATTTTCGATCGGCCGAATATCGGAGACGAGATTGAAGAGAGTGGGAGAGAGGAGATAAGGGGGGGGGGGGGGAGGCGTTGTGTTTACTTCCGCCTGAAGGATCCTGAGATCCTTCAGGATATATCATATATATATATATATATATATCATTATAATATTATATTTTTAATTAATAATAAATAAATAAATAAATAAATATTTTTTAATTTAAATTTAAATTTAAATTTAATTTTTTTAATAATATATTTTTTAGGGTCACTACAGTAAGGGTATTTTTCTAAAGATAATTTTCAATCTTTGAAAATGATACATATGTTGAGCACTTCAAAGATTTAAACCCAAATAAAACTTTCTCCAAAAATTTTTTTCGAGTAAAGTGTTGGAGAACCTAGGGTTTTGCTTTCAAATGATTTTTTCAAAAAATAAATAAATATGATCTTTGATAAAAATGAAATATGAAATATGTGCTTTTCAAAGATCTCAAAAACCCTCAAATGATATCTCCAAAAATATATTCTTGAAAAGTAAAGTGATGGAGATTTAGGGTTTATGCTAAAAAATATTTATGCAATAAAAACAAGTGAGCTTTTGGAATCTTGCAATAGATGCGCAAGATTCTCAAGTTAAGACAAGTTTTCTCCAAGAAAATATATCAAGAAAAATAATGGGGAGAAAACTTAAGATCAACTCTCAAAAGATTTTTAAAACAATATGGATGAGAGTGAATGCTTTATAAAATATGCCCATAATATTGATTCAACCATAATCTTCAAGTTGCAATAAATTTGCAAGTTAAGATGGGGAATCAGTGCTCTCTTTCTAAAAGGACATAACAAGGAGTATGAGAAAAAGAATAAAAATTTAAGCACAAAATGTTTTTGGAGTATTATATTCTAAGCATTAGTTTAAAAATAAGTTATGAAGGGGTATTTATAGGGTTTTTTGGGGACACACTTGTCATTTTGAGCTTGTTTAATTAGGAAATTAATAACGTTTAGCATTGAGAATTAAGGTCAACCTGAAAGGTTCGGTCGACTGAGTAAGGCGTCGGTCAACTGAACAAGGGCGATTTTCAAACGTTCGATACTTGGTCGGCTGTCGCTTTTGGACGGTCTACTGAGCATCGTTTGTTGATCGATCAAGAACAGTTTGCTCATCATTCTTCGGTCGGATGAGCCCTAATAAATGGTTAGATAATGAACTTGGGTCGTTTGTGTTAAGTGCCGGTCGACTGGCCAAAAAGCAATTTGAGAAAATCTAGGCCGTCGATCGACTGAGGAAGATTTAGTGAAAAATCGGTCGGTCGATTGATGGTTGGTCGATCGTCCATTCAAGTTCAAAGTTGGTTCGGTCAACTGACCTTTAACAAAGTTATAATTTTACCGTTGGGGCGTGGTCAGTTGATTGAGCTATTTTGAACGTGAAGGGGATGGTCGACTGAACTCAGTGAAAGCCTTCTTTTTGACCTTAAATTCATTTTAAAAACCTTTGCAAGTGTTTAGAAAATTATATGAAAGGTTTTTCGTGAAAACATGGGATCTTTAAGGTTAGTTTATGGTCCTGTCTGAGTCCCTATGGTCATTTGATTCTCTATGGTCTGTCTATGGTCATCTGAGCTTTCATCCACTCATGCATGATATGCATTATTACAGACCAAATTTAAAAACTAAATGCATTTACAAATTAAAATATTTGTCTTCTTCTTTTTCTTTGCTTTTCTGTCTTTATGGAATACGTCGATGTGTAAGCTTCAAGTTCCTCCTGGCTTCCATTTCCCTTTTTCCTTATGTGTGTGTTGTAAGATAAATATATTCACATGCTAAATACACACATAAGAAACTTTTGTTTTGTCAGCATCAAAACAGGGATTGGACTCAAAAAGTCAACAAATTAGTTATGAATTATCCCAAAAATAAATTTAATGGTCTTTTGATTACTCCATGATGCTTTGTTTGTAAATATGGATGATTGTTGCATACTTGTGAATATTTTACCTATATATATAATCATTATAGGCATGTTGTGAATGAATGGATAAGCATGTGCAAGTTTGATGATATTTGGGGATTAAAGGGATAGACTTAAAAATTTATGTGAAACACATAGATTTTCACGAGCCTCCTACCTAGGCTTAACCTTTTAGGAATAAATAGGGGTGTAGTACCATTAGCACTCATGAGACAGGGTCTTTGGGTACGAGCAAACCACTCTGCTCAGTTTGTATTTTGTCCAAGCCCATTGGTTAAGGATAGAGGACATGTTGGGAATCTGTTGTTGATAGAGAATCGAATTTGAACCACACATATTTAACTCTAGCTCCTTCCTCCCTTAGGATAGAGCTTCGAAGAAAACCTGTAACTGATAAATCTACCTAGGGTTAGGATAGGAGCTTCATCCTTCTTCACATGTCTTGGTTAAGTCTTTGTTATGTATGTTTGAATTCCCTTGTGTGGTTTCCCATACTTTGCATCCTTTTTAGGCATACGCTCTACTAAGTCAAAATTCTGGAAAGCCCCAAATCACCCTATGGACAACTCAGAAGTGGTATACAATGAAGAGAAAATGGAGGTTTAGTAGTATCTTCGAGCTTGTTAAAGTCGTCAGAAAATTAGTTGAATTGAAAGAATTGAAGTGGTTAAGGAAGTAATTAAGGGGCAATCTGGTCAAGTTTGTGCATCTTCCAAAATTGTCAACCATCGTGTGACGACCTATTTAATGTCCACATATTTTTTTTTTCCATATTACAAAATCACAAAACTCAACTCAGTAGATCATAATTCACCTAAACCCATGGATACCGTGGATACATCAGAACACATAACGGAAGCCTAAGCAGCAGGAAACATACACTCACAATATCATAAATATGAAAACATCCATCACATTACCGTAAATACCAGAGTCGCTATATCTATTGTATTTCAGTATACACATCCCAAAAACAAGATCTAGGGACATTTCCTACAAAATCCAACTGTTCCTACTAAAACTTACCCTTCAAAAAAGGCAGATAAACAGTACTAGATCAGTGGGGCTTTTCCTACTCTCCTATCAAGGGCTCCTGAAAAGTTTATAAAATTTTAGGGTGAGACACCTCTTAGTAAGGGAAATAAGCTAATACTAGTGTGTGTCAACATGAGTATTCCGTGTTATACATATACCATACAAAACATATTCAGTAATCTATTATGTCAGATCTGGGAAAACATATATATCATCAAAACATGGCAGAACGTACTGCATTTTCATAATCATATATCATCTCATATAATAATAGTACCAAAACATTTTTGGTAGGTCAGCTGGCTGTTGTCATGTATTACCCCCACATGACTGGGTTGTGTGGCCCGAAGGCGGGACCTGACAATGGTTGGTCGACCATTGCCAAGTCAAAAGTATAGTCTATAAGTCTGATGGGTCTTCCAGACCTGGCCCGTACACCAGGGGCGCTCACACACTTCTTATAAAGCACATAGACCATCCAATCTCACACCACTCCGTACAGCGGCGTTAACACAAATATCATGTTCATGATGACCATGGACACATAGCAATGGTACCGTGCAAGTGCTAGCCTAGACCAAGCCAACTAGGTTTTGATATCATATAACATATACTGAAACTGTGATACATGGATATTTCATATCATTAATAATCAAATCAATCATATCATTTTGCATATATACGTATATCATGAAAATCATCGGCCCGTGTGCCGATATTACACATTTTACCATAGCTTAGCCCGTACGTCGACAAATCATATCATAGCATAGCCTGTACGCTGACAAATCACATCGATAGCTCGGCCCGTATGCCGGCAAATCATATACATAGCTCAGCCCGTACACTGGAAAATCACATCCATAGCACAACCCGTACGTCGGCAAAATATATCCATAGCTGAGCCCGTACGCTGGCAAATCATACACATAGCACGGCTTGTATGCCGACAAAACATATAAAAATCTTGGCCTATACGCCAGTTTTCTATTATAAAAATTCGCATCATTAACACATTCCCAGAAAATAGTATTTCATAACAATTTCTACTCATGCCACACTAACATGTTTTCCGCGTATATAACATACCATTATTTTTAATAGTATTTTTCCAAATATAAATCATATATAAATATATTTATTTTCCTGAAATCAAATGCTATAACAATATACATATTTTTTATAAAATACTAGCTTAGTTTATCCCTTTACCTGTGTCCTAGCCCCTAAATCAAACACTCCTGCACTCGCAGGGTTCCCTGTTCAACACCCTGAAAACAACATTCCCCAGATCTAAAGTTAAGTATTTCTATGCGTACTACGCTTTCTACAACTATCAAAAATCCAAATACTGAGTAGAAAGCCTTACCCTGGATTTGGGATGGTTTCCAACTCAGTCCCATCAACGATCCGCTCTGGCGGACTTGCATAAAACTTTCCTAAGAGAGACATGGTGGCTTTAGATCGTCAAACCGGCAAGAATCCGGCCCGAGATCATAGAGAGAAGGTAGGAGGGGTGTAGAGGAGAGAGAGAATGTGAGAATTTCTGAGTTTTTTGTGTTTAGACAAAGTTTTAGGCTATTTATACTAGGGGATTCATCGACGAGCCACGTCACCTTGTCAATGAGTCCTGTAGAAAGTTCATCGATGAACCCCAACCCTCGTCGACGAATTTCAGGCTTCCAAAAATCCTCTCTCGGTATCTTCTCATTGACAAATCCTATCCTTGTCAATGAGCTCCTCTTATACCCTTGTCGACAAGTCCCTTGTGTTCGTCGATGAGGAGCTGAAAAATTCCTCGGGATTATCCCATCCAAAATGCAATGTCATCAACTGCCTCCTTCTGTTCCTGTTTCCAATTTTCCTTTATTTTTATTATTTAAATACCATTATTCTTTGGGTCGTTACATATCGTACCCTTAAAAAGTTCCCACTCTTTAGAGGAGACTTTTAGTTGCCAGGCCTTGCCTTAACAGGTGTGGAAGTTCAAATAAACAGTATAACTATAAGGAAACGTAAGGCTGGATGAGAGAATTCTCTAGATGAAAGAATTCTTAGCTGAGAAAAGATATGTTATGAGCTGAATTGATGCTTAGTAGATTACAATTCTTAGGAATCAATAGGGGAAAATAAATGTGTCTGCAAGTTGAGGAAGAGAACTCGATTCTTAAATTGTGAAGATTGTATATCAAGAGCTGGGGTTGGTTTGGGAGTTTTTATTAGATGATGAGATTTTTCCAATAATTATGGAAAAGTAGTTGTTTTAGGTTGCATGACATTCATAGGTTTCATGCATAGTCTTTGCCAATGGGTCATTGCTCATATTCTAGTTGTCTGTAAAACTAGTGTGTCAAAGTGGTAGAACTAAATTCTGGGGTGTCAACATTGAATAGAATAAAACAATCTCCTTACATCCTTACAACACTAGACGAAAAGCTAAGATCATGGGTGAGCAGTTGGAAAATTGCATAAGAGGACTTAAGCAAAGTCATGGTGGAGATCCATTAAGATGTTCGGGAGATTAAAGATCAAATGAATAAGTTAATAGGGATACTCACTACTATGAGCAAAGGGAAAGCTATGTAATCTCAAGAACCTGTAGTTGAAGAAGATCTTCTATTTCCACCAAGATTTACACCTATTAGTGAACATTCGTGATCACAATCGATGAATTTGTCAATTGGCTTGGGACCAAGCTCACACCCGTTTATCCCAATGACAGTAGTCTTGGGATTTCAACCGAGGGGGAATTCACAAGCACCACTAATCATAAATCCTGATATCGAAGGAAGGGAAAAGCCTAGGAAATGACTAAGGAGAATGAAGAGGAAGGTGTACACCCAAGAGAGGGGTGAATTGAGATTTTAAAAATTTCTTTATACCCTCTTTAATTAGTTCTTTCTCAACTTTTTGGTTTCAGCAATCACACATGCAAAGTTGATTTACAATCACAAGTTCAGCGGAAAATTAATTTAGTTATAAACCTTTATGAATGAGAATTCCAATTTGAATACTTCTTTCAGCAATTTAAACCAACACCCAATTAACTTGATTCAATCAGCCAAGATAAGTTTCATAATATGAAGCAATATAACAATTTTAGCAATTGCTTCCAAGATTCAGCTTTTTAAGTATGTCAATCCAATCAACAATATAAGCTTGATTACTCAATATGATTCAAGATAGAAAATCCAACCAAGCTTCCAAAACTCAGAATTTAAACAAACCACAGTCAATATTAAAAAGCTTTGTTATTTAATAAATTAATGAGTCTTGGGTCTTAACCAATCAACGTACTCCCTTATAGTTTCCGCAATATGTATTGATCAACCAACGTACTCCCTTTTGATTTCCACAATCCCAAAGTCAAATTAATTTTCAACAATAACCAATCCATGTAGTTTATAGATTTACAAAATATTAAATTCACAACCACGCAGTATATATATGTGCAAAAAATTAAAGAGAGTAGCGAAGAGAGTGACACCAATTTTTTACAAGATTCGGCTATCCTCGCCTACGTCCTTGCCTTAGGCAACACACCCAAGGATTCAATATTCCACTCCTTTACGAGTAGGAGCAACCTTACACACTCCTTTACAGGTAGAAGCAACCTTTTACAATCACTCCTTCAATAGGATAGAGTCCTCCTTTCCAAGCAATACCCCACGCTTGGTCCAACAACGATTCAAGAACCTGAACCATCTAAAAAAAAAAAAACAAATTCGGTATACAAAGACACTCTCTACAAGAGTTGATTAGTACAACAATAAAGAACAACTATATACTTCAATTCAAAATAACAATAGAGAGAATTTGAAGCTTTAGAAGTATATCACCGTGAGCTTCATTCTTGATGGAAATAATTCAGTATATGCTTAGAGATTTGTGAGGATTTCACAGCAAAACTCAGTGGAGAACTTCAGCAAGTATGTGAGCAAGAGAGCTTTGAAAGGATTGTAAGCGAGAAAGCTTTGATTGCTATCTCGGTGTGTATAAAATCTTTGTCTTAGGGGGTATTTATAGATGTAAAAAGGTTAATTTCGTGTTCCTTAAGTGATTGGGAGTGTTTCCCAAGTTTTCATAATGAATACTTTTTAAAAACTCAAATTTGAAAACTTCCCATTAATTTTAAAATTTGAATTTTCGAAGAGTCAGTCGATTGGGTTACGAAGGTTTAGTCATCTGGATAGTTTAACACACAGAAAATTCAAAGGCAGTAAGGTGTCAGTTGACTGGGCAGTCAAGAGTTAGTCGCCTAGGTTTTCTCTGGTTTTCCTAAATTCATTCTGTCTACAGTCAGTTTCCTGGATAGACAAAAATGCTGTTTTTTCATTTTGTTTCCAAAATCTATTTTGCTTTTTTATATTCCCTAAAGTAATTTAAGACTTATGAAAAATATTTTTCGGAGTTTTTCAAAATATGGTCTCTAAGTCAATGATTTTCCTAATAAGTTTCAAATCTAACCATATCATCATTTGAATGAAGTACTTACATTGAAACTCTCTTAAGACTTAAACATATTCTAAGCTTGGAGTCTTCATGCTTGTCTGATGTAGGACAGGAATGGTCGACTTATGTCCTTCGATTCAACCCTCACACAAGCACATACACTTAAACACTTTAATTCAAGAATTTAATTATCCGAACATAAACACCATAAATCATACTTTATTTCACATGTTCAAGGATTTTCAAAAGGTGTACGACTTGTCTAGCAATTAAGTACCAATTGGTTCTTTCACAAAGGAATCAAGTTATATGCTGAAAAGTTGTTATTTCAAAGATTCAAGAATAAAAGTTCTATGTTAGCAAACTAATATTCACACAATTGATTTTAACTAGCAAGTACCAATATTGCAATCTATGGATCAAATGGGCTATTCAAAGATGTGATTTTAATCTACTAGCAAGGGTTCACAAAATATAACAAAGGATTCAAACACAAGTCCTGAAGTTACCAAGAGATTGGTTTGGATGACTTGACGTTGTTTCAAATGTAGTTAAATCACACCGTAGGTCCTTCGTACAAGATTTGAATCACAAGATGATCGCAGCAATGAAGTGTAGGTGATGATCGTCGTGTGGGTCTCTAAAGATGCTGGCCGTGTGGTGTTGATGGGGGTTATGAGAGTATTAGATGGAGGAGGGATTGATGGAGTCATTGGATAGTTTAGTGGTTTCTCACCACTTGATCTCTGGAGAGAATGCCGTAGCCTCACACTACTCACTCACAAGGAGAGGAACAAGCTTTACAAGCTCAAGCAAAGAGATGCTTCTTCAATATTCAACTTCAACTACATGTCTCCTATTCTTACAATAAGAAGACTATTTATAGGCAAAGCTTGGGAGACAAAACTTTAAACACTAAACAACTCTCAACAACTTTCAACAACAACTCTCAATAACTTTCAACAACAACTCTCAACAACTTTCAACAACTATCAACAACTATTAACCTAACACAATTAATACTTACTTAAAAACAAGGAACTCCAACTCATAAGCACACAAGTCAAGCTTAGTTGTCTTGCATTATTACAATTCAAATTTGAAATTTAAACACATTCCAAAAGGAAGGCCAAAACCGTGTGGGACCCATTGGAGCCATGTGGGGGCCACATGGGTTTTGAGTTGGACTTTGCTTCAATACTTCACTTGGGTCTTCAAGCATGGTCTTCAAGCACCTAATAATCTTGAAATAACATGTCTACGAAAAATATAAATTAACACAATAGCAAAGTCCTCACATAAAAAAAGTATTCCATCAAAGAAGTAGAAGATCTTTAATTAATCCCATGTGTTCTTGCAAAATAGATATAAACAACAGTGGACATCTGGAGGTCGTCCACGTGTTACCATGTCAGCAAAGGAGTGGAGATCGGGAGGTCGTCCATGTGTCATCATATCAGTAAAAGGGATACATAAGGTATGTTGATCCCCATCATTGTCATTTGTTGAGTTCATCTTGCCTTTAAGTTTCAATTCTCTAAGCTTTCATCAAGTCATCTTTGGAATTCATGCTTTCATGTCCTCTAAGCTTTCATTTCCTTTTCATGTAGTCTTACAATGAGCTTCATGATTACTTGAACTTGAGTTTAAAAACCTGATTCCTAAAGTATCATCACTTTCACCAAAACATGTTAAATTACCTTTGATTTGTTATCATTAAAATAAGATTAGTAAGTCATGTTAGGCCAACAATCTCCCCCTTTTTGATGATGACAAATAAGGAGCAAAAGTGAGTGAACCTTGATAAGGCTCCCCCTTACAATAAGCATATTTTTAACAATGTTTTGAAAGTACAATAATCATCCATATGATAGTTTTTCAAATAGTATCAACTTCAATTTCATATTGCATGAAAGTTCTTATTGCAAGATTTCATTTGTCAATAATATATCAGATTCATTTCATATATCAACATTTCAACATATATCAGCATATCATCATATGTCAGCATTCTCATATATCATTCTCAATTTTACAACTTTCTCAATTTTGCTTTGCAACTTTACTCTCAATTTCGCTCAATCCTTCTCCCCCTTTCGACATCAATCAAAAAGAGAAAAGAAATAACAAACCAAAGTCCAAAGTAGACACAAATTCATACACAAAAAGATATTCATATAGAACCATAGGTGTACATAGTGTCATAAGCAATCTTAAGATACATACCCAAAAAAAAAAAAAAAAAAAAAAGAACAAACTGAGATACAACCCGAAACACAACAAATTGATTTACATATATATAGCAATGAGATGCACAAAAAAAATTGATATATCACTGAAATACACATCATAGCAACAAAAATATCAAGCATTAGCATCAGCTGCATCATCATCTCTAGAACTTTCATCATCTCCTTCATCTTTCTCTTTCTCAAATTCTCATCAAATGCATCATCACTAGGATAACGTGAGGAACTAGCCTAATACTATTCCAAACGACTAAGTTTTTGATCAATTAAGGAAACACTAGACTAAAGTGAGGTATTACTTTCCATAAGATACTGAAGTCCTAAGCGCACGTTACTACTTTTAAAAAGTAGTAATTAGATGATGAAATGGTATGAACCATGAAGGAGTATCAATCTGAGGTTCTGGCTACTGATCAGGAGGTGGAGCTTGCTTAGGTGCTGGCCTAGGTGGTCTTCTTCCTCTTGGAAACCAACCCTACTCATGTTTCTCATATCCCATCTTTTTCAGAGTTATGGATCCAAAGAGATCATATTGAGTCCTTCTAATGAACAACTCATTTGGATTGATGATACTAAGATGAAAAAATAGGAGATTAAGGATGCCGCCATATGGAAGAGTACCTCGTCGTGCGTCCAATCTTGTCCACATCCATTTCAGAATCAAACTAGACAAGTCAAGTTTCTTCCCTTTCAAAAGGCTCCACATGACAAAGCAGTCCACGCATAACATGTAAGCATGTGATCTAGCCTAGGGTACAATATTGTATGTTATGATTTTTTGAAGTATTTGTGCTTGAAGGTTCAACTGTGTATACTTAGGAGGATTCCTAAATTGATCTAGTGCTTCGACCATAATTAACGGAAAAAATTCCTCGGGGGTGAATCCTTGGTCCATGATCCAAGTACGTGAGAATGCAGGACACTCAAAATCACCTTGGTCAATACAAAGAATGGGGGCCAAGGTTTGTGGTGTTAACAATATTCTTTGTCCTCTAGCCATGATTTTAGGTTCAAATGAATTAGCAAACTTGGGATTAGAGGTGGATTTCCTAATGGCCCTATGGGATCTCTTAATCTCGGGGTCTATAAGCACTAACTCAGGATCCAAAGAACGCAAACCCAATACATATACATGAAGCACACAATCAAGACTTCAAAGTATCAAACAAAAAGAAAAATAATGCAGAACAAAGCAATAATACGCTAAACTTGAAATTGGCTTACAACCGTAACTTAGTCGCTGACAATGGTGCTAAAATTTGGCAGGGTTTTGTCTAGCCAAGGCTTGGGTCCTTTACTACCAAAAATAAATTTATAAACCTAACTACTCCCAAGTTCAGTAGAAGTGAGTAAGTCGGGTATCAATACTCAGGGACTCAAGTGCCGTTATTCACAACTTCTAATCTAGTTTACTAAAGCTTTGTGTAAAAGAAAGTAAAAAGGAGAGATTTTTAAATGGTTTTTTTTTTTTTTTTTTCTAACAATCTACTGAAAGCATGTAAATTCTATATTATCACTACTCCTACAAAGCGAATTCAAGATCATGAATCACGCCTAGACTGTCATTTGGCACAAGTTATGTTTGGTCAACTATCCATCTTATGCTATTGGTTAAGTGGACCATTCGAGGGCATAGAGTAGTGAAGGTGTTGGCCTTACATGACTTTCTAATCTTATTTTGATGATAACAAATCTAAGGTAGTTTAACATGTTTTGTTGAAAGTAATGATACTTCAGGAATAAGGTTTTTTAAACTCAAGTTCAAGTAATCACGAAACTCATTACAAGATTACATGAAAAGGAAATGAAAGCATAAAGGACATGAAAGCATAAATTCAAAATATGACTTGATGAAAGCTTAGAGAATTGAAGCTTAAAAGACAAGATGGACTCAGCCAATGACAAGCATGAAAACTCCAAGCTTAGAATATGTTTAAAGTTTTAAGAGAGTCTCTATGTAAGTACTTCATTCAAATGATGATATGATTGGATTTGAAGCTTATTAGGAAACTCATTGATTTAGAGACCACATTATTCAAAACCCCGAAAAATATTTTTTTAAAGTTTTAAGTTACTTTGGGTAAAACAAAAGAGCAAAAAATTTTTGGAAACAAAATGGAAAATTAGTTTTTTGGTTTGTCCAGGCGTCTGATTGAGATGGCCCAGGCGACTGACAAATAAAGAAGGAATTTGAGAGAATCCGAGAGGACCTAGGTGACCGAATCACCCTATTGTCTTTGAAATTCTTAGTTTTTTTTAATGATCTAGGCTACTGACTCTTCATACCCAGTCGATAGACTCTTCGAGAATTCAAATTTTAAAAATAACGGGAAGTTTCCAAAATTGAGTTTTTGAATTCTAAACGTAATGAAAATTTGGGAAAAACTTCAAGTCACCTAAGGAGCACAAAATACTCTTTTCTAAACATCTATAAATGCCTCCCAAGAGAAAGGATTCAAAAAAAGAAGAAGCAATACACAGCAATCAAAGCTTCTTTGCTTACAATACTCTCAAAAGCTCTCTTGCTCACATACGTTCTGAAATTCTCTACTGAGTTTTTTTGTGAAACTCTCTCAAATTTATGAGCATATTCTAAATTCTTTCCATCAAGAAATAAGCTCACGGTGATATACTTCTAAAACTTCAAATTCTTTCTATTGTTATTTTGAATTCAAGTATATGGAATTGTGCTTTATTGTTGTACTAATCAACTCTTGTAGAGAGTATCTTTGTACACCAAATTTGTTCTTGTTTTTGTAGACGGTTCAAGTTTTGAATCATTGTTGGACCAAGCATGGGGTATCGTTTGGAAAGGCGAACTCTATCCTATTGAAGGAGGGATTGTAAAAGGTTGCTCCTACCCCTGTAAATTAGTATAGTGGAATCCTTAGGTGTGTAGCCTAAGGCGAGGACGTAGGCGAGGATAGCCAAACCCCATAAAACTCGCGGTGTCACTCTCTTCCCTACTCTTATTTAATTTCTTGCTCATATAAAATGCTTGGTTGGATATTTAATTTTCTGCTCATATAAACTACGTGGATTGGATATTAAATAAACTGAAAATCAATTTGACTTTGGGATTATGGAAACCGAAAGGGAGTACGTTGATTGATCAATACTAATTGTGGAAACCCTAAGGGACTACGTTGATTGATTAATACCCAAGACTCATTAATTAATTGAAAGTTTGTTTAAATTCTGAGTTTTGGAAGAGTGATTAGAAATTTCTATTGTGCTTCATATTGAGAAATCAAGTCTATTAATATAGGGCATTTATTAGCTACATACTTAAACTCTACTTTGAGTTACTAAATTGCTGAATCTTGGAAGTATTGCTGGAATTATTCTTTATTGTGAACCTTGTCTTGAATATCTTAGTTGGTTGAATTAAATTGCTGAAAGAAGTATTCAAATTGGAATCCTCATTCATAAAGGTTTATAACTAAGTTAATTTTTTGCTAAACTAGTGATTGTAAACCAACTTTGTATGTGTGTTTGTTGAAACCAAAAAGAGTTAAGAAAGAATTAATTAAAGAGGGTAAAATGAATTTTAAAAATCCCAATTCACCCCCCTCTTGGGAGTACACCTTACTTTTTAGAAGGTGCACCAACTGTCCGAAGCACGGTCGAGAACTAGGGTATACTTTATTTCAACGATCATGAATCCACCTCATACATGAATCGTAGTCTAATCTGTATAGAAGACTGAATCCCTAACCAGGCTATCCTATCCCCTAAGGTATCATCAATTTAAAAGATTTAAACTTGCATGGAAATTAAATGAAAGCATATAAATGAAAGTAGTAAAGAAAATCATGTAAAGGAAAGCAGTAAAGATGACTTTAATTGCAAACTCAATAGTCTGTCATTAACAATGAAGAGTACAATCGAGAACCAGAATAGCAATTTAAATCAAAATAGTAAATCTAATCTACTTTGGTTCTTAATGGCTTTCTAGGTCTATCACTAACTCAAAAGAGGCCAAAGAGGAACCCTAAGCACATATTCGAAGCTATTATTTATACCCAGAAGGGTTTACAAGGTTTGAATTTCAAAATAGGAAAGTTCTGCCAAAATCTTGCACAAAAGATCGTTGCCGTCGACCAAGTCACACCCATGCTTTCTGTAATGCCCCGATTTTCATACCATTTTTTTCTAGTAAATAATAAATATTGATCACACATTGGCCATGTCAAAAACTCTGATACTATTTAAACATAACCTGATCCGAAGTGAGTGCCGGGTAATAGTCATACAAACATCCCTAACAGTGGAAGTCAATATTTATAAACCATTCAGAATACAAATAACCAGAGTTTTAACCATCCATACACACACACACACACATCTAATGCATCCCCAAAAATCAACCAAAAACTCTAGGGTAAACATACATCCCTAGCTCAAAACACTCACCCTATCTATTAGGGTACTAGCTCCCCTCTATCTTGGAGCTCTATCTTCTAGTTTGTCATGGTTCCCTGAAATATTTAGATATTTGGGTGATACACATCTCAGTAATACGGAATAAATTATTTACAGTGCGTGGTAGTAAGAGTTTCGTTATATCATGATATTCTCATTTCAGTGATAATACCATATGAGAAAATATATCAATTATACTCATAATCATACAGATATAAAACATAAGCTTTTATAAGATTACATTTTCAAACTCATTCACATGCAACTCAAATTTATCAGCGAAAGTTTTTTAGGATAGGGGAGATTACACGCCCATACATATAGCTCCTCTTTGCTCTAATATCGTTTGTAACCTTACCCGAATAGTTCGGGTGTGGCTACGACTGATACTTATTAGGATATTCACCTTGCTCAGTAAGCCCTCAGGCGGAGAGTTTTACTTCACCTTATTTATTTATGTTATTAAACTCACACTTTTTTTTTTTCATTTCCATTTCATCATCTAGCACATGAGTATCCTCAATAACCAATACATGTGCGTCTGTAACTCATGGCTGCCCTAAGGATATTCTCCACGCCATGCTTCCTCCCATGGTAAAGGTTGTGTGGCCCGAAGGTTGGATCTAAACCGCAGTTGGCCTACTCGATTAGATCAAAATAAAAAGTCCATATACCCATCTATAGTACAAATGGCCTGCCTAACTCTGGTTTGGACTCCAGGGGCAAAACTACCCTTCTCACTGGCTCATTCGACTATCACGCTACACTCTCCATAAGACCGTGTGGTTGCACTTATCATCCGGTAGCATTAGTACTGTGCTTTTTATCACAATCCATCCATCAGGGTTCTCATTTTCACATTTACACATTCACATTCTAGTATTCCCATCTCAACATTCACATTTCCCTATTCACAATTTAGTATTCACATTGTAGTATTTGCATTACAATATTCACATTTCAGTATTCACATTCCAACATTCACATTTTCATATTATCATTTCAATATTCACATCGCAGTATTCACATTGTAATATTCACATTTTCATATTCACATTTCAATATTCCCAATTCAGTATTCGTAATAGGTTCTCATTTCACGTATTTGAACATTTCTCAGTATAAAACATATCATTATTTCATAGTGCCACATTTATCATAGAAATTATTTCTACACACACACACACACACACACACACACACACATATTCATTCTTCCAGTAAACATATCCATGTTACATATTTCATCATTTCTCAGAAAATACTCTTCGATATATCACTTTTTCATTGTTTCTCAATAAAAAAAATTCTCTTATCACTACTGTTCAGTATATAAACATTATTGGGTTTCTCTTATATTCTTTTCTGCACAAAAACGTTTCAATATATGTTTATCTCATATTCTCATAATTCACCATGCAGTTCACACAACCCAGTTTCAAACATGTTCTCAGTATAATTCATATGCCACACAGTTTCGCCTATTATTCGTATCATAATATATACAGTTAAAATATCATATCACCATTTTTACATATTTATTCAACCCATAAGTTCTAAAATACTGCTATAATTTATTCCCCTTACCTGACTTGCTGAGAGGTCCACTAATATCCTAGATCCTATGCTCCACGGCATTCGCAACTCAAAAGCCTGAAATTCACATTTTCTCAAATTAATCAACTCAATTCCTAGAATAATTCTCATTTAACACTTATTAGGTTTCGTATACTTCAAATAGCCCATTAAACCCTAAAATACTTCACTTACAGTGATTTTGGGATGGTGCCTCGAAACTCAAATTTGAAAATCTACTTTGGTTAAGTTACAGAGAATCTTCCCACGAACCTCATGGTATTTTATGATTATTGATTCAACCTAAAATGGAGTAGAAATTTAAGAGAGAAAGAAAAAGGACTGAAACCCTCGTGAGAGAGAGAGAGAGAGAGAGAGAGAGAGAGAGAGAGAGAGAGAGAGAGAGAGAGAGAATGAGAGAAATTACTTTGAAAATGACCTGGGGTCTATTTATAGGCCAGCATTCATTGACGAGTTAAAGTGATTCGTCGACGAGCCCACGAAGGCACTTCATCGATGAGGAGGCTGGTTCATCAACAAACCTTAAATTCTCTGAAATTACTTGACTCTCAGCATCTTCTTATCGATGAGACACGTGTATTTCATCGACGAGACCTATAGGGACATTTGTTGACGAAGACCATTGGTTCATTGACGAACCCCTGTTGATCCCCCTTTTTCCTACTCTTTCATTTTTTTTCTTTTATTACTTCCATAAATTAAACGTTTTGTGTCTCTACATTCTCCCCTCCTTATAAAATTTCGTCCTCGAAATTTCTATTCATCACCTTTTTATCCTTAAAGATAAACACCCCAATTTTATTAATTAGGCTCACTTCTGACGGAGGAATATTGTGGTTACATTTACGGTCGTAGGAGATTACAATAACCAAACATAACTCTCCCAAAACCACTCTTATCCTAAAACCAAAAACACTATCTATCCTACACTACACTATAAAAATCAACATACATACCTTGTTATTTACTCTTACTCTGATTGGCTCAGCTCTAAACTCCATTGAAGAGATGTGGATATTTTTGGCGCATCTGTTCCTCTAATTCCCATGAAACTTCTTCTACTGCATGATTGCGCCATATTACTTTTACCAGTGGAATCCTCTTTGTATGTAGCTCTTGTTCTTTCCAGTCTAAAATTTGCACTGACATCTCTTCATAAGATAAAGCATCATTAAGCTCCACTGCCTCATAACTGATTACAAGGGAGGTATCTATGACGTATTTCCTTAATATGGAAACGTGAAATACGTCATTCTAGACAAAACCGGTGGTAACGCCAACTTGTAGGCAACTTGACCCACTCTTTCAAGAATTTCAAATGGTCCAATATACTTGGGCTCAGTGTTGATTTAGGTGTAATCCCAAGAGAAGGGGGGGGGGGGGGGAGGGGATTAATTGGGTATTTTAAAAATTCTTTGAAACTTATTCACCACTTAGTCCCTATGTCTAAATTTAACCAATTACTTATCAAGTTTGTGTGGGATTATTCAACAAGCATACATGCAATGGAAGTAATGATGTGCGTTGCAAAAATTAAAAAGATAAGGGATGAGAGAATGCAAACACAATTTTTACGAGGGTCAGCCAACCCGGCCTATGTCCTCGCCTTGAGCAACCTACTTAAGAATTCCACTATAATCCATGCTCCTTAAATTGGGATGGAGCTTCCCTTACAATCTGCTACTTACAAGAGGTACAACTTCCTCCTACTCCGCTGCTTACAAGAGATACAACTCTCTCCTCAAACTTGGTTCACAATCCAAACCGTGAATACAATGAAATCTGTAAAACACTCAAAGTTGCTTCCAACAAAGCTAGTGAGTACACTTCAAATTCCTAATACATAATCATATGATGAAACTTGAAGCTCAGAATGTATGAAACGATACAATCGTTTATGAATGATATACTTCAACAAAAAATTTCCCTTTTATCAAATCTCCAAAAAAAAATGATATATTTAAACGCTTTAGAGAATATTAGGATTCTAGTTCACTTTGTAAAAATGCACAAATATATCTAATGTGAACTTATTCAAAATATTTGTCTTGAATATTAGATCAATCAAAATCAACAACTTTCTTTCAAATGTTCAATCACACAATGATCTTTGTAATAAGCCAATACATATATATATAATATGATTTTCAAAGATCACAAACTGAATATATTGTTTTCCAGAAAATATCCCTCAATAAAATGTATATTTATCAATACCAAGGATATTTAATCAAGTGTTTTAATATATGTAAAATACAAATCCTTTAACTAAACACACACTTGATTCAAACCTATTTAACCAATGATGAAACCCTTTATTAAGTAGTGAGATTATCTAAATAATCTATATGAAAGTATACTTACTATCTATCACTTAGCCTATTTCAACAATATATTTTGAAATGAGAAGTTCTTTGAAAAATATATATCAATGGCACAAGAAAAACTTTCTCAAGTAATGAACTAGTTAAAAACAATCTCTATATGGATATTAACACTCAAGGCCAATCTCTCTAATGATATTCAATAACAGATGATGGTATGAGAAACTTGAAAACACTAAATGGATTAACCAAACATCAATACCAAGTTGAAATCAAGATGTATAATTGAATCCCCTTTGATTTTCTAAGTTGATTTGCCCAAGCTTGATGAGTATGTGCAAGAGTGTAGGCAATCGTATAGCAATGTGTTCAAAGTTCTCAAATCTCTTTCAAAAAGATGTTCTCTTCTCCTCTCGTTGATCTTAGCTAACGCTTTAGGGTTTGATGTTCAATATATAGGTGCTTAACCCTTAGAATTAATTTTGACCGTTGGATTAAAAAATATATAGCGAGTTCTCTTAATAAAAATAAAAATTTTAAGTTTTCCCGCAAGTTCAGGCGACTGAAGTTGATGCCTAGGCGACTGAAGTTCCGTAGTGCTTTGAAAAAAATCAACCTGAATACAGGGTCAGGTGATTGAAGTGGAGTTCAAGCTCCTAAAGAGACAACTTTAGGTGACTAAAGTCACAGGTTCAGGCGACCGAAATGCCTCGGCCAGATTTCGTGTTTCACCATTAATTCTTCAGGCAACTGAACTTAATCTTCGGTCTCCTAAAGAAATTCTTCAAGCAACTAAGGATAACTTCAGGCTACTAAAGTTCCCATTTTCTAAATTTATTCTTTCTAATTTAAAAATCTGCTTTGCTCTTTTTCTTGGCTCTTTTATAAAAATATTTTCCAAGGTTTTAAAAATATGTCTAAGTTTATGAATATCCCCTAATGATGTTCATGAGATGCATGAGCCCTAAAGTCATTCTAGGGTATATGTTGAACCTTAAATTAAATCATATGAAAATGTAAATACCTGAGTTCTATGTACCCATTCCTATGACGTTCTTAAACTTGTCGCTTGCATCTTCATTCTTGTACTCTTTGAGTTTCATGGATCTGCCAAGTTGTGTATACTTTATTCTTTATGGCTTCCATGACTTGTTATCCTTCTGTGCATGCTTAATATAGTTCCTATTCACAATCTCAATGCAAAAATTAAAATCTCAAGTGATTTGTCATTATCAAAACAGGATCGGACTTATAGAGTCAACAATCTCCCCCTTTTTGATGATGACCAATACACGAGCAAAAAAATAGATAATGGGTTGCGCCTAACAAGGCTCCCCCCCAAATAATGCATTAAATATTCAATAAATGAAATATGCTCATGCCAAATGAAATATACTCATGTTCATACACATGTTGTTTAACCTGATTCTTCTCCTATTTACACAATTAGTTTTGCCAAACAATTTTTGCTTCTGATTTTCAACAATTTTTTGCTATTATCCTTCTCCCACTTTGCTTCCAACAATATTTGCTCCTGATATTTATCTAGCAATGCCAACAACATTTTCGCTCCTTAATTTTCTCCCCCTTTTGACATCAACAAAAAGGTGTATAAAAAATAGTGCATGAGTGTACATAACCATATGTTCTTTTTCCATTTGAAATCTTAAAGATTTAAACTTGTTCAACTATCAGATTTGACCAAGAAAAATTACTTCTCCCTTTTTTACATCAACCATCCCCCTTGCTAATGCCTAAATCTGTGTTGTGGAATGTAAATTGCATTGTGAACATACACAGTGTTCCAAATTTTAAAGATTATGTGAGGATAGCAAATGTTAATTAATGTGATACCAAATTTTTACATCTTAAGTGACGTTGCTCCCCCTGAATTGTCGTTTAATATAATTCTAAGAAACCTCTCGACTATGCATCAAGCCTAATTCACGCCTAACTTGGATAAACCTATTCTCCGTAAGTGGTTTCGTGAATAAATCTGCCCATTGTTCATCTGTGCATACAAACTCAAGTGTCACATCTCCTTTTTGCATATGATCACGAAGAAAATGATGTCTTATCTCTATATGTTTAGTTCGTGAATGTAATATAGGATTCTTTGAGACGTTTATTGCACTCATATTATTGCATCTTAGAGGGATTGTTTCATAGATTAATCCAAAATCCTTCAATTGTTGCTTCATGTATAGCGTTTGAGCACAACAACTACCTGCCGCTATGTATTTAGCCTCAGCTGTGGAAAGAGCTACTGAATTTTGCTTCTTGGAAAACCAAAAGACTAAGGAATGTCCTAAGAAATGACAACCACTAGTGCTCTTCCTATCCACTTTGCTACCCGTAAAATTAGCATTTGAATAGCTGATAATCTCAAAATATGTGTACTTAGGATACCATAATCCAATTTCCATGGTTCCTATTAGGTATCTAAGTATTTGTTTAATAGCTAGCAAATGTGACTCTTTTGATGTAGACTGAAATCTTGCGCACAAACATACGCTAAACATTATGTTAGGTCTGCTGGTAGTCAGATAAAGTAAGCTACCTATCATTCCACGATAAAGCTTGACATCTACCGGTATACCTTGTTCATCTTTATCTAATTTCAATGAAGTGCTCATAGGTGTACTTAGTATTTTTCCATCTTCCATATTAAACTTTTTGAGTAGATCTCTAATGTACTTCGATTGATTTATAAATATTCCATTTTTTTCTTGTTTGATCTGAAGTCCTAGGAAGATATTTAGTTCACCCATCATGTTCATCTCAAATTCATTTTGCATTGTATTATCAAATTCATTACATAATTCTTTATTTGTAGCTCCAAATATGATATCATCTACATAAACTTGGACTAAGAGAATGTCATCTTTCTTAGTCTTTATGAACAAAGTTGTATCTCTCTTTCCTATGATAAATCCTTTCTCTAGTATAAATCCGCTTAGCCTTTCATACCAAGCTCTTGGAGCTTGCTTTAAATCGTACAAGGCTTTTGTTAGTCTATAAATGTGATTTGGATTCTGATGATTTTCAAAGCCTGGGGGTTGTTTTACATATACTTTTTCATTTATGTATCCTTTTAAAAATGCCCTCTTGATATCCATTTGATATAATTTGAAATCTTTAAACGCTGCATAGGCTAAAAGCATTCGAATGGCTTCCATTCTAGCTACAGGTGCAAAGGTTTCTTCAAAATCTATACCTTCTACCTGGTTATATCCCTGAGCTACTAGTCTAGCCTTATTTCTTACAACTATCCCATATTCATCCTTTTTATTCTTATATATCCATTTTGTTCCAATGATTGACTTATCCTCAGGTCTAGGAACTACTGTCCATACTTTGTTTCTCTCAAACTGGTTTAGCTCTTCTTGCATGGACAACACCCATGATTCATCCTCTATAGCTTCACTCACATTTTTAGGTTCTTCTTGAGATACAAATGTGAAATGACTAATCATATTCCTAAGAGAGGATCGAGTGGCTACTCCACGTAATGGTTCACCTATTATTTGATTAATGGAGTGATTCTTAATGTACTTCCATTCTCTAGGTGGTTCATTAACCTCATTTTCAATTTGATTAGTTTTAGTGGATGGTCTTTTAAGCTCATTTTTATTTTCTGAATCTTTTTCAATGGATAATTTCTCAAATTCCTTGTTTATCTCAATTTCATCTTCATCAGCTCTTTTGGAGAAGGGATTTGACTCATCGAACACTACATGAATAGATTCTATAACCGTCAATGTTCGTTTGTTATATAGTCTATAGGCTTTACTATCTAAGGCATACCCTAGGAAGATGCCTTCATTAGATTTCACATCAAACTTTCCTAGATGTTCGTTGTCTCTAAGTACAAAACATTTACAGTCAAAG
Source organism: Malania oleifera (assembly GCF_029873635.1). Classification (NCBI taxonomy): domain Eukaryota; kingdom Viridiplantae; phylum Streptophyta; class Magnoliopsida; order Santalales; family Ximeniaceae; genus Malania; species Malania oleifera. The sequence goes on along the minus strand of NC_080419.1, from coordinate 31,624,594 downwards.
ACATGAAAATATGATATGTTTGGTCTATGGCCATACCATAATTCGTACGGAGTCTTATTAAGTGATGGTGCAATTATAACTCTATTTAGTACATAGCAGGCAGTATTCACTGCCTTAGCCCAGAAATACTTAGGTAATTTATGTTCGTTAAGCATAGTTCTGGCCATTTCTTGTATAGACCTATTCCTCCTTTCAACTACACCATTCTGTTGTGGTGTTCTAGGGGCCGAAAAGTTATGGGCAATTCCTAATGAATTACAGTAATCTTCCATGCCTTGATTTTTAAATTCTCTACCCCTATCACTTCGAATTTTTTGATAGTATATCTCTTTTCATTTTGGATTTTCTTGCACAGGTTTATAAATTGTTCACATGCTTCATCTTTGTGACCTAATAATAATACCTATGTAAATCTTGAAAAATTATCAACTATGACAAATGCATATGATTTTCCTCCTAAACTCTGAATTGGGTTTGGACCAAATAAGTCTAAGTGTAGCACTTGGAGTGGCCTAGTAGTGGAGATTTCTTTTTTCTTCTTAAAGCTTATTCTTGCTTGTTTTCCTAGTTAACAGGCCTCACAAATTTTATCTTTCATGAATTTAGTCTTAGGCAGTCCCTTAACTAATCCTTTCTTAACAAGTTTTGAGATTAAATCCATGTTTGCATCTTATGCCAAATTCAACTAATTTTATTCATAGCAGAGAAGCATGTCACACTCTGTGAGGTCAAGTCATCAAAACTGGTGGTATATACGTTTTCATGTCGCTTAGCAGTGAACGGTATCTTATTATCAGTTTTGTGTTCAACAGTGCACTTGTCATGTTCAAAAGACACTTTGTAACCTTTATCACACAGTTGTCTTATACTCAATAAGTTGTATTTTAAACCATCTAATAGTAAAACATCATCGATAATTAATGACGAATCATTACCAACTTTACCTACACCTGTGATCCTTCCCTTAGCATTATCTCCAAAATTGACAAATCCTTCATCCTTGGGTGTGATGGATGTGAACTTCGCTTTATCCCTGATCATGTGACGTGAGCATCCGCTATCCATATACTATCTGCCTTTTTGAGGATGCTGATCTTAAGCATATCTGTAAGACACAATCAAACAACTAGCTTTGGTACCCAATTTTTCTTAGGTCTAGAGGGGGTTAGTACTATGTTCTCCTTTGACTTTTCACACTTTCTTAATTTTGACATCTTTATTTTTGAAAGAATAGTCGAATTTTATGTGACCTAATCTTTTACATATAAAGCATGTAATATTCCTGTGATAATCCTTAGTTGGAATATATGATTTTGACTCTCTTATAAAATATCCCATGTAAAGATGTCTCTTCTTTAGATTTTCCTTCCTATTAAAACCAAGCCTTTCCTTTTCTAAGGAATTTCTTTGAGCTCCTAGGAGTTTTTCAAAATTATTTTGTCCTTCAGTAAATTTACAAATAATTTCAAATTTATCTTACAAATCATTTTCTAACTCCTCAAATTTCAAAATCTTTGTCTTTTATGAAAGATGCGTAAGATTCATTTTGGCGTTCAACTAAACTTGAAAGTTCTTTGACTTTACTTTTCAACTTAGAAATTTTCTTTGTTTTCTTCCCAAGCATTTTAATAGAGTACATGTATTCTTGTTTCAATTCGTCATATGAAATCTTGTCATTTTCATTTTTACAATCACTAGAATAATACGAAGATGATGAAAATGATGATTGTATCTCAAGGTCATCATGTGCCATTAGACACAGATGGGCAATCTCGTCGTCGCTGGATTTAGATTCTGAACAACTAGTGTCGTGTGTATCCCAACCGACTTTCAACGCCTTCTTCTTTTTCTTTGAGGCTTTCATTAGATTAGGACACTCAGGCTTGATGTGTCCAACCTCTCAGCAGTTGTAGCATATTGGAGGATCTTCCTATTTTTTTTCTTCATGCTTGACTCTCTTCTTTCTGATTTTGAGTTCCAGAATTTTCTGTTGAACTTCTTATTCCTTTTCAAGGACTTCACGAACTTCTTTGTTAGCAAGGCCATGTCGTTATTTGATTCTAAGTCACTTCCCACACTGGAGTTGTGAGATGTTGCCTTAAGCGCTGTGGCTTTATTTTCTTTGCTTTGCTCATTCTTTCTCTAATTTATTGCCAGCTCATAGGTGTTGAGCGATCCAATGAGTTCGTCAACCGACATCTCCTTGAGATTTCTCCCTTCTGCTATTGTCGTAGCTTTTTCTTCCCACACTAGAGGTAATCCCCTGAGTATTTTCCTGATCAACTCATAAGTAGGGTAAGTTTTTCCAAGTGCATTTAAAGAATTTATGATGTGTGTGAATCTAGTGTACATGGATTGAATAGATTCATCAACAGTCATTCTAAATGCTTCATATTCATTGGTGAGCATGTCCATCCTACTATCCTTGACTTCCTTAGTGCCTTCATATGTAACTTCTAATTTTTCCCAAATTTCTTTAGTAGAGTTACAAGCCATTACCCTATTAAATTCATTTATATCTAATGCACAGAAAAGCAAGTTCATGGCAGTAGCATTGATTTGTACCGATTTTCAGTCTTCCTCTGTATACTCATCTTCAGTTTTAGGTACATTAATTTTATCAATTACTTTCATGGGAACATGATTTCCATTACTCACTATTTTCCATACCTTCCAATCTACGTTCAATAGATATATGCTCATCTTACGTTTCCAATAGGTGTAATCTACACCACAGAAAATTGGTGGTCTAGTAGATGAGTGTCCCTCACCGAATGGAGTTACACCGATGTGTCATGTAATCTTTTTACAAATAAACTATTTAGTCTAGGTAAACCCTCTCTGATACCAAATGTTGATTTAGATGTAATCCCAATAGGGGGGGGGGGGGGTGAATTGGGTATTTTAAAAATTCTTTGAAACTTATTCACCACTTAGTCCCTATGTCTAAATTTAACCAATTACTTATCAAGTTCATGTGAGATTATTCAACGAGCATACAAGCAATGGAAGTAATGATGTGCGTTGTGAAAATTAAAAAGATAAGGTAAGAGAGAATGCAAACACAATTTTTATGAGGTTCAGCTAACCCGGCCTACGCCCTCGCCTTGAGCAACCCACTTAAGGATTCCACTATAATCCTTGCTCCTTAAATTGGGACGGAGCTTCCCTTACAATCCGCTGCTTACAAGAGGTACAACTTCCTTCTACTCTGCTACTTACAAGAGATACAACTCTCTTCTAAAACCCGGTTCACAACTCGAACCGTGAATACAATGAAATTTGTAAAACACTCAAAGTTGCTTCCAACAAAACTAGTGAGTACAATTCAAATTCCTAATACATAATCATATGATGAAACTTGAAGCTCAAAATGTATGAAACGATACTATCATTTATAAATAATATGCTTCAACACACAAATTCCCTTTTATCAAATCTCCCAAAAAATGATATATTTAAACGCTTTGGAGAATATTAGGGTCCTAGTTCACTTTGTAAAAATGCACAAATATATCTAATGTGAACTTATTAAAAAACTTTGTCTTGAATATTAGATCAATCAGAATCAACAACTTTCTTTCAAATATTCAATCACATAATGATTTTGTAATAAGCCAATCAGAATCAACAACTTTCTTTCAAATATTCAATCACACAATGATTTTGTAATAAGCCAATACATACATACATACATATATATATATATATATATATATATGTATGTATGTATGTATATGATTTTCAAAGATCACAAACTGAATATATTGTTTTCCAGAAAATATCCCTCAATAAAATGTATATTTATGAATACCAAGAATATTTAATCAAGTGTTTTAATATATCTAAAATATAGGACCTTTAACTAAACACACACTTGATTCAAACCAATGATGAAACCCTTTATCAAGTAGTGAGATTATCTAAATAATCTATATGAAAGTATACTTACTATCTATCACTTAGCCTATTTCAACAATAGATTTTGAAATGAGAAGTTCTTTGAAAAATATATATCAATGGCACAAGAAAAACTTTCTCAAGTAATGAACTTGTTAAAAACAATTTCTATATGGATATTAACACTCAAGGCCAATCTCTCTAATAATATTCAATAACAGATGATGGTATGAGAAACTCTTGAAAACACTAAATGGATTAACCAAACATCAATACCAAGTTGAAATCAAGATGTGTAAATGAATCCCCTTTGATTTTCTGAATTGATTTGCCCAAGCTTGATGAGTATGTGCAAGAGTGTAGGCAATCGTATAGCAATGTGTTCAAAGTTCTCAAATCTCTTTCAAAACGATGTTTTCTTCTCTTCTCGTTGATCTTAGCTAATGCTTTAGGGTTTAGATGTTCAATATATAGGTGCTTAACCCTTAGAATCAATCTTGACCATTGGATTAAAAAATATCTGGCGAGTTCTCTTAATAAAAATTAAAATTTTAAGTTTTCCCGCAAGTTCAGGCAATTGAGGTTGATGCCTAGGTGACTGAAGTTCCTTAGTGTTTCGAAAAAAATCAACCTAAATATTGGGTCAGGCGACTAAAGTGGAGTTCAGGCTCCTGAAGTGACAACTTCAGGCGACTGAAGTCATAGGTTTAGGCGACCGAAGTGCCTCGGCCAGATTCTGTGTTTCACCATTAATTCTTTAGGTGGCTGAATTTAATCTTCAGTGTCTTGAAGAAATTCTTCATGCGATTGAGGATAACTTTAGGCTATTGAAGTTCCCATTTTCTGAATTTCTTCTTTCTAATTTAAAAATCTACTTTGCCCTCTTTCTTGGCTCTTTTATAAAAATATTTTCCATGGTTTTTAAAATATGTCTAAGTTCATGAATGTCCCCTAATGATGTTCATGAGATGCATGAGTCCTAAAGTCGTTGGAGGGTATATGTTGAGCCTCAAATTAAATCATATGAAAATGTAAATACATGAGTTCTAAGTACCCATTCCCATGACGTTTTTGAACTTGTCACTTGCATTTTCATTCTTGTACTCTTTGAGTTCCATAGATCTGCCAAGTTGTGTATACTTTATTCTTTATGGCTTCCATGACTTGTTATCCTTTTGTGCATGTTTAATATAGTTCTTGTTCACAATCTCAATGTATAGATCAAATACCAAGTGATTTGTCATTATCAAAACAGGATTGGACTCATAGAGTCAATACTAAGTTTACCCTTTCTCCTAAATCTCATAACTCCTTTCATCGATGCCACTTTCAGAAATACATGATCCCTTACGTCAAACTCTAACTCTCATTGGCGAGTATCTGCATAGATTTTCTGCCGACTCTGTGTTATTCTAATCCTATCTCTGATGAGTTTGACTTTATCATGAATCTGCTGTACCAGCTCTTACCCCAAAATCTGTCTTTCCCCGCTCTCATCCCAGTATAACAGAGATCAGCATCTTCTGCCATATAACTCATTATATGGTGTCATCCCAATACTGGCCTGATAGTTGTTATTTTAAGCAAACTTGACTAGTGGTATAAATTGTATCCAATGGCCTCCGAAGTCCAGCACACATGCTCGTAGCATATCCTCCAGTATCTATATAGGCCTCTCCGTTTGCCCATTTGTCTGAGGATGAAATGCTGTGCTGAACGACAACTGAGAACCCATGACTCCTTGCAAACCCCTCCAGAAACGAGATGTGAGCCGTGGGTCTCGGTCCAATACAATGGACACTTGCACACCATGCAGTCTAACTATCTCTTGTATATACAACTATACTAGTATACTCATGGAGTAGTTAACTTAGATAGGAAGGAAATGGGCAGTCTTTGTCAGTCGATCTACGACTACCTAAATGGCATCCTGTCCATGTAGTACTGGTGGAAATCCTGTGACAAAATCCATCGCTATATGTTCCCATTTCCACTTAGGGATGTAGAGTGGCTGCAATGATCCTGCTAGTCTCTGATGTTTAGCTTTTACCTACTGGCATGTCAAACACTGCGCTACCAACTCAGCGATCTCTCTTTTTCATACTGTTCCACCAAAAAGACTCCTGAAGATCCCTATAAATTTTAGTGCTACTAGGGTGTATAGTATACAGGAATCGGTGTGCTTCCTCTAGAATAACTTTCTTAATCTCAGGTTCAGCAGGTACACACATTCTGGTACGGAATCTCAAGGCTCCATCATTTGAGATACTGAAATCTACCTCCAAACTATCTTGTACTTTTCCCATAATTTCCATTAATTATACGTCTTTTAGCTGAGCAACTTTAATTCTATCCTGTAGGATCGGTTGCAGTGCTATATTGGCAATAAATGCCTGATAATCACCCTTTATGAGTTCCATCCCAAGTATTTCCAAATCCTTCTGAATCAGATGTCGAACCATTCCTATTGACACTACTGTTCCCACTGATTTTCAGCTCAGAGCATCAACTACCACATTAGTTTTTCCCAGGTGGTAACTGATGGTGCAGTTGTAATATTTTATTAGCTCCAACTATCTCCTCTGCTGCATGTTTAATTCTTTCTGTGTGAAGAAATATTTCAAACTCTTATGATCAGTGATAATCTCACACCTACCCCCACACAGATAATGTCTCCAAGTTTTCAGCGTGTAAATTACCGCTGCAAACTCCAGATCATGGGTAGGGTAATTCTTCTCATAATATTTCAGCTGTTAGGAGGCATATGCTACCACTCTCCTCTGCTACATCAGCACACATTCGAGCCCTTTATGCGATGGATCACTGTAAATTACAAAACTCTCTTCTCTTGAAGGAATCATCAACACCAGTGCAGTGATGAGCTGCTACTTTAACTCTTGAAAGCTCTATTCACATTCATCGGTCCACTCAAATTTCACACCTTTTCTGGTTAATCTCGTAAAAGGAATTGATAATTTAGAGAAGCCTTCAAAAAAATCTACGGTAGTAGCCAGCCAGTCCCAGGAAACTTTTGATCTCCTGCACATTCTTCAGTTGTACCCAGTCTACTACCGCCTCAATATTACTCAGATCTTCTGAAATACCACCCTTGGATACCACGTGTCCACGGAAGGTAACGTGCTCTAGCTAGAACTTGCACTTCTTGAATTTCGCATACATTCTTCTTTCCCTGAGCACCTGAAGCACTATCCTTAGATGTTCCTCGTGCTCCCCTGGGCTCTTTGAATACACTAATATGTCGTCAATGAACACTACCATGAACTGATCTAAATACTGTTGGAAGACCCTATTCATCAGATCTATAAACACTCCAGAAGCATTTGTCAATCCAAACGACATAACCAAGAATTCATAGTGGCCATACTGAGTCCTGAATGATGTCTTTGGAACATCTTCCGCCCTGACCTTCACCTGCTGGAACCCAGACCGTAGATCTATTTTCAAAAAAGTCTGTGTCCCTTGCAGTTGGTCAAATAAATCATCAATGCAGGGAAGTGGGTACTTATTCTTGATAGTCACTTTATTAATTTCTCTGTAGGCGATGCACATTCTCATAGAACCATCATTATTTCTCACAAATAATACTGGCGCTCCCTAGGGCGACACGTTGGGTTGAATAAACCCCTTATCTAACAGTTACTGCAACTACTCCTTCAACTTTTTCTGCCAGTGCCATTCTGTACGGTGCTTTTGAAATTGATGCTATCCCCGGAACTAGATCAATAGCAAAATCTACCTCTCGATCAGGAGGTAGTCTCGGTAAATCCTTAGGGAAAATATCAGGAAAATCCCTCATTATCGGGATATTCTGTAACCTCAACTCCCCTTTTGATACTTCCTTTATATAAACTAAATATCCCTGGAAATCCTCTAACAACAACCTCCTCGCCTGAATGGCGGATAAAAATTGTGGTGGGGTGCGCACACATAACCCCACAAATTTGTATTCCTATCCTTTTGGAGGTCTAAATACTACCTCTCTCTGATGGCAGTCAATACTGGCATAATGGGCAGCTAACCAGTCCATCTGTTAGCTTTACCGTGATCCCAAGAGGGGCGGTGAATTGATATTTTTAAAATTTAATCCCTAGGTAAACCACCTAACAACAGTATGTTCACAACCCTATGGTCAATTTAGTGGAAGTAAGATAAATATATCAGATATCGAATGAAGCAATTTAATTAACAACACATGCACCAAAAAACAATAAAGTAAGAGTGACACACAGAAATGTTATCGAGGTTCGGCCAATTGCCTACATGTCCGCTTTGGCTAACAAGCACAAGGATTACCACTATAGTTGCTCACTTAAACGGGTGGAGTGGCACCTATACAAACTAGGTCAATTAGCACAGGGCTGACCTCAACCTTTACAACCAATCTTTACCAGGCTGGATTACCGCCCCCTTAGGCCACACCTGGAAACACTCAGATTTACAATCAAATGGCACAATCAAAGTGCTTTCACGTAAAGCATATTTGTATCAAACACCACAAGATGATTCAATATGTAAGTTCAGTGTGATCTTATATTTCAACTCTCAAATATGTTTGCTATCAGTGTAATGAGTGCGTGAGAGTATCAACAAACAATATTTGTATCTTAAGATATTCAAGTAACCATGTTCACACAAAGATGTCAAGTAGCCTTAAAAATATCAATCAACAGGATACTTCAATCGTATGAATATGTACATGCTTGGTTTGCAAAAGATGTGTAATCTTTGTATTCAACAAATAATATGTGAGTATATAAATATTGCAACAAAGATCGCTAATACAAACTCAAATATCTTTTCACAAAATATGTAGATCTAAATCACACAAGATATTTGAAACTGTTTTTGAAAATGTTTTTGTAATCCAAAAACAAATACAATCTTCTCAAGATGTTGCAATGAAAGTGCAATCTCAAAAGATCAAATAAAGTCTTCTTAGGATGAACTTATCAGCAAATTCCCCTAAGAATCTTTAAGTTTGGCTCTCAATAAAATCGTGTCAATCAAATGGAACAAGGAGAGCAAACCTTTCCAAGCAAACACTCAATCGACTTACACCGGGTTTAGACAATCGTAGTGGGTAAGTATGAGCGATTGAAGATCGAAAATCGAGAGATAGAAAGTTTATGCACGAGAGAAATTTGCTTAATCGGTTTTTCTAAATTAGTTCTTATTTCCCAAAATGGAAATAAAGTATATATATATAGGCATACCATAAATTATGCTCATTGGGGACAAAGTCGGTATTTTTAGAAAAGAATAATACCATTTTAGCAAATTAAAATAGTTAAATATGGTAACATGTCAAAACAACCTGAGAGCACCGGTCGACTAGAAACATTTTTGGTAGACCCAAGTTCATATGATTTGGTCGACTAGGTCAAAAATGAACTTCAGAGTCAGTCGACCAGATCGGTGTGTCCAAGGCGATTTTTCAAAAACAGTGCGGTTCGGTCAACCAGGGCAAAAATGAACTAGGGACTCGATTGACCGGAAGGAGGTGATTTTTCAATTCTCCGAGGTTTGGTTAACCAGAACTAGAATAAACTAGACTGGTCAGTTGACCAGATCGTTGGATCCCACACCTGGGAACTCGGTCGACGAGGTTGGTGTGATACAAATTATGCTCGGTCAACCAGGAAGTCAAAGTATTGAATTCAAGATGGTTCGGTCGACTAGGGTCAAATGAGCTTCAGAGGCTTGGTCGACTAGACTGTGGTCAACTTGTTGCCCCAGACCGGATTCGATCGACCAAGGGAAAAATGACCTGTATAGGTCGGTCGACCGAAAGTGCATTTCGGTCCTTTTTCAAGCAAGCAATTACCCAAATCAAATGATCAATCATATGTATGCATGAATGAGTGTCATAGGGTCATTTTAAGCCTTTTTGAGAGCACTGAAAAAATTTGGTGTTGGTCGACCGAAGGGTAATCCCTAAGGTCTTTCCAAGGTCATTTTTATTTTGAGCTTACGTATTAGACCATGCATGTGATGTGTGTGATTATTACATACAGAAAAGCCCTAATTACTATTACAGACCCTTTACATGAATGAAATATATTACAACATAAGAAATTGGGTCTTCAATAGAAATTTGGTCTTCAATCTTCACTTTCTCCACGTGCATTATGATCTGTCAATTTAAGTTCCTGGACAAATCCTCAAACACTTATTAGATACAATGAGTATTTGTCATGATCAAAACAGGGCTGACCTATAAGGTCAACACCATCCTCAGAATCACCTCGAACCCATGTATCTCTAAAACCACCAAATTGACTAGTAAAGACCTCCCCTGAATATGGACTGGACAGTTCTTGAGTACCTTCCTACACAACACAACTACCCCAGTGGGTGTAGAAATAGACAAACTAATATCTAATTGTTGAGTTTTTATCCCACAAAATTTAACAAATTCCTAGGCGATAAAAGAATGAGTCGCCCTTAAATCAAACAAGTCAGTAGCTTTATATGATAGTATTGAAAAAGTACCTGTCATGACATCTCTTGTCGCCTCAGCATCTCTTGGTGTCGACTCATGCTGGGGCGGTATTCCTTTGCTATCGACCTTGGGGTGGCTAGTGACCTCCTCTGTATAGTCTAGGAGCAGGTGCGACAGCTGGTGGTGCTCAGCAGTTTCTCACCATATGCCTAGGTCGATGGCATCAATAAAAACAATCTCCCTGATCCAACACTCCCCCGAGTGTCTCCTGTAGCATATGAGACAAAGAGGAGGCATCTGTCTGCCCTGTAATGCCCAATCTCCCACTCCCTTTCTCCATCCTCCTCTGTTATCCTGCCTCCTTCAAGGCCCTCGGCTGGACCCTGTTTGCAAATGGAGGCACAAGCCTTTTTCCCTAGTTCTGTGCTGTAGCACCTCTCTGCAAGTCATTCTAAATCACTGCAGCTGTATCCACTACCTCTGCAAAAGTATAGGCTCAGAAGCCTATAACCTACTCAAACAAACTCTGTCTCAGGCCCTCCTCGAACTTTCTTGTCTTTTTTTCCTTGCCTAGAGTTAAATACGGGGCAAATTGGGACAACTCGATAAATCTGATTGCATACTGCTGTCCCGTTATATGCTCCCGCGTCAAGTACAAAAACTCCGCTGCCTTTGTGCTTTTAGCAGTAGTGGGAAAGTACTGCTTGAAAAATAATTCCCTAAAGCGGCTCCAGGTCACCACTACAGGCTTAGGTCTCTACTCCTCTATCAGTCTTGTTGATCTCCACCAGCGTTTAGCTTTCCCAATCAACTTAAACATTGCAAACAGTACCTTCTACTCATCTGTACATGAGAAAACTGCCAATATATCCTTTATATCCTGATCCCAATTCTCAACTACTAATGGGTCAGCCCTTTTAAAGAACGACGGAGGTCTCATGTGCGTGGACTGCTCAATGGTGCAGCAACACTTCCTTGAACTTCTAGCCATTTTTGCCATCACCTGCTAGGTGACACTATGTAACACTACATTAGGATCTCCACCACCTATACTAGAAGGCCCTGTATCATCACCTCTAGCATGGGCACTACTACTCCCTGGATCCATATTGAAAATGGCATAAAACAGTCTTAGAACTCTATAATCTCAACATCATTAATACACTCAATGAACTAAACTCATAAAATTGTCCTCTGCAATCATCCATTTCCAATATCCTCAATCCCAATTTAAGATTCAGTCATACCACTCAAAAACAAGAACCAGCGATAGTATCCATGGTTTTCTTAAAATCGTCATCCCAGAAAAATCACAAAAATAACCATGGAACTCTTGCCTCTAGGTCGCAAGATAGAACCCTAAATTCCCAATCTCATCCTCTAAGCAACAACTGATTCATATCTAAATCTACCCATCTCTTATTCTCCTCATAATCCATTCCTATACTCTGGTATTGTATTTTGCTGTTTACTAAAGTTTACAAAACCTAGCAACCTAGGCTCTGATACCAAACTGTGATGCCTCGATTTTCATACCATTTTATTTTCAGTAAATAATAAATATTAATCACACATCGGCAATGTCAAAAACTTTGATACCATTTAAACATAACTCGACCCGAAGTGGGTGCTGAGTAATGATCATACAAACATCCTTAACAGCGGAAGTCAATATTTTTAAACCATTTAGAATACAAATAACTAGAGTTCTAACCATTCATATATATATACATATACACATCTAACACATCCCAAAACATCAACCAAAAACTCTAGGGGAAACATACATCCCTAACTTAAAAACACTCACCCTATTTATCAGGGTACCAGCTCCCCTCTATCTTAGAGTTCTATCTTTTGGTCTGTAACGGTTCCTTGAAATATTTAGATATTTGGGTGAGACACATCTTAGTAAGATGGAATAAATTATTTATAGTGTGTGGTAGTAAGAGTTTTGTTATATCATAATGTTCTCATTTCAGTGATAATACCATCTGAGAAAATATACCAATTATACTCAAAATCATATAGATATAAAACATAAGCTTTTATAAGTTTTAATTCCATTTTCAAACTCATTCACATGCAACTCAAATTTATCAGCGAAAGTTCTCAAGGATAGGGGAGATTACACGCCCATACATGTAGCTCCCCTTTGTTCTGTTGTTGTTTGTAACCTTGCCCGAATAGTTTGGGTGTGGCTACAACTGATACTTATCAGGGCACTCACCTTACTCAGTAAGCCCTTAGGTGGAGAGTTGTACTTCACCTTATTTATTTATGTTATTAAACTAACACTTTTTTTTTTTCATTTCCATTTCATCATCTAGCACATGATCGGTAACCAATACATACGCGTCTGTAACTCATGGCTGCCCTGAGGATATTCTCCACACCATGCTTCCCCCTATGGTCGAGGTTATACGACCTGAAGGCTGGATCTAAACTGTAGTTGGCCTACCCAGTTAGATTAAAATAAACAATCCATATACCCATGTGTAGTACGAATGGCCCGCCAAACCCTAGTCTGGACTTTAGGGTGCAAAACTACCCTTCTCACTAGCTTATTCGACTGTCACGCCACACTCTCCACAAGACCGCATGGTTGCACTTATCATCCGCTAGAATCAGTACCATGCTTTTTATCACAATCCATCCATTAGGGTTCTCATTTTCATATTTACACATTCACATTCCAGTATTCCCATCTCAACATTCACATTTCACTATTCGCAATTCAGTATTCACATTGTAGTATTCGCATTGCAATATTCACATTTCAGTATTCACATTCCAAGATTCACATTTTCATATTCTCATTTCAATATTCACATTGAAGTATTCACATTGCACTATTCACATTTCCATATTCACATTTCAATATTCCAAATTCAGTATTCGCAATAGGTTCTCATTTCATGTATTTCAACATTTCTCAATATAAAACATATCATTATTTCATACTGCCACATTTATCATAGAAATAATTTCTATATATATATATATATATATATATATATATATATATCATGTTCCATCATTTTTCCAGTAAATATATCCATGTTACATATTTCATCATTTCTCAGAAAATACTCTTTGATATATCACCTTTTCATTGTTTCTCAATAAACAATTCTCTTACATTGCTGTTCAGTATATAAACATCACTAGGTTTCTCTTATATTCTTTTCTGCACAAAAATATTTCAATATATGTTTATCTCATATTCTCATAATTCGCCATGTAGTTCACACAACCTAGTTTCAAACATGTTCTCAGTATAACTCATATGCCACACGGTTTCGTCTGTTATTCATTATATACAGTTAAAATGTCATATCACCATTTTCACATATTTATTCAACCCATAATTTCTAAAATACTGCTATAATTTATTCCCCTTACTTGACTTACTAAGAGATCCACTAGCATCCTAGATCCTACGCTTCACGGCGTTCGAAACTCAAAAGCCTGAAATTCACATTTCCCCAAATTAATCAACTCAATTCCCAGAACAATTGTCATTTAGCACTTCCTAGGTTCCGAATACCTAAAATAGCCCATTAAACCCTAAAATACTTCACTTACCCTGATTTTGTGATGGTGCCCGAGAACTCCAAATTAAAAATCTACTTTGGTTAAGTTATAGAGAATCTTCCCACGAACCTCGTGGTATCTTTTGATTGTTGATTCAGCCTAAAATAGAGCATAAATTGAAGAGAGAAAGAAGGAGGACCGAAACCCTCGTGTGTGTGTGTGTGTGTGTGTGTGTGTGTGAGAGAGAGAGAGAGAGAGAGAGAGAGAGAGAAATTACGTTGAAAATGATTAAGAGTCTATTTATAGGCCAGCATTCGTCAACGAGTTAAAGTGATTCATCGACGAGCCCACGAAGGCACTTTGTTGACTTTTTGAGTCCTATCTCATTTTTGATAATGACAAATACATGGTATTTAATGTTTGCTGAGTTTGTGTGCAGGATCAAATTGGCGAAATCATACGGCGGCATATATTGACTTGAAGCAAAAGAAGACCCAAAGTGTTTTATTACTTTTTAGTTTTTAATTCGGGTTTGTAATATTATTTAAATTATAATGGTTTGTAATAATTGGTGTATCATGCATGTAGGATCTATAAGCTCAAGACTATAGATGGATCTTAGGGATCACCGGTCGACCGACGCCAGATTTTTAGGGTATATGCTCAAAGGCCTTAGATCGACCATAGGACCCAAAGTTTTGTATGAAAATGTCCCCTATAATCTTAGAATTGATTATCATATGAATAGGGACACTTCATAAGAAGAATAGGACCGAAATGCTAAATGTTGTCATGTTTGGTTGACCGAAGTCCAATACACAGAGTTCTTCGGTCGACCGAACCTTCCTAGGCTCAAACTATTGACCACTCGGTCGACTGACCTAAAATGTATACCAATGCACTGGTCGACCAAACAGACACGTGAGAAGTTCCAACACCCTTGTCGACCAAACCTCTAGGTTCAAAAGAACTTGGTCGACCGAAGTGTATAAAGTTCGGTCAACCAAACTTAGTATGTTCTACTAAACCTTGGAGGGTTTAAAATTGCCTTTGGATGGTTGACTGAAATTGTAGTTCAAAAATACCCCGGTTGACCGAACTCAGTGAGATAGTCGACCAAATCTTAAATTTGGTCGACAGAACCTCTCGGGTTGGTCAATTTTTAACCGTAGTAACTCAGGTTAATTAAGGGTAAATTGGTTTTAAAATTCATTAAAAAAATTTAATACTACCTTTTGTGTCCTAATGGTTATATTTTTGAGTAAGGCTATATATATGTGATCATTTGAAAAAATTAGGAGATGATTAGGGATTTTGATTAGGGAAATTTCCTCTGAAATTTTGAGAGCTCTATCATCCCATACTAAGCCAAATACTCATCCTTTGCTCATTCATTTGAAAAATCTTATTGTGTGAGAGTATTCTTGAGTGATTCTACAATATTCCTACTTGCTAAAAACTCTCTGAAATTTTGAGAGCTCTATCATCCCATACTAAGCCAAATACTCATCCTTTGCTCATTCATTTGAAAAATCTTATTGTGTGAGAGTATTCTTGAGTGATTCTACAATATTCCTACTTGCTAAAAACTCTCTTTGATTTATTGCTTGATTGATTTTTATTGAGAGTTTTAGTTTATAGTTTTTCCCCCCAGTTTGTTTAATAACTTCATTGTGTGGGGAAAACTTTGAAGCTTGTGAGTCTTGGCATTTGCATTGCAAGACTCCAAGACCTGTATTTTGATTGTCATAAAATTATTTTTGACAAGCTTATATTTCAAATATCTCTTTATGCTAGAATCTTGAGAAAATATTTTTAGAGATATTTTGATTACTATTGTTGGAAATCTTTGAAACCCTAATTTGTGATTGAGATATACTTTGGTTTATAGTTTCAAAGATTAGCTTGTAGGAACACTTTTGTGCTTAAATTTGAGATAATCATTACTTTGAGTGTTGATTGCACATATACGCCATTGAGCTTATAGTTATTACATTATTGATGTGCATTGATTATACTGTGCTATATTATAGTACATACCTACTTGTTGAGGAGCATATTTTCGTGTACGCAAAAATTATTATATAATTTGTGTTTCAGGCGTAGGCCTGAAGAGGGAGACTAGCCCTTTGGAATAGTCCTAGATTGGCTTATACTCGGTTAGGAAAGCTAGGTGCACCATCCTTGTAAGGTGTGGTTGTAGGTTGAGGTCAGCCTCGTTAATTGACTTGGTTGTAAACTGTGCCGCTCCACCCATTAAGTGAGCATTAGCGGAATCCTCGGGCTTGCGAGCTAGAGGCGGGGACGTAGGCACAGTTGTCCGAACCTCGATAACATATCATGTGTGCACTTTACATTTTCGCAATTTATTTTTTGCACATGTATGTTTTATGTTTATTGGTTGAGTATCTGATTGGATTTGCAATTACATAGAAAGACCCTAGGTTGCATAATACTGTTGTTAGATTGATTGACCTAGGGATAAATTTTTAAATACCCAATTCAACCCCCTCTTGGGAATATACTAATTCCAACACATTTCGTCGATGAACCTTAAATTCTCTAAAAGTCCCTGACTCTCGATATCTTCTCATTGATGAGACATGTGTACTTCGTCGACGAGACCTATAGGGATATTCGTCGACGAAGACCATTGGTTCGTTGACAGAGCCCTGCTAATCCCCCTTTTCCCTTTTTCCTTCTCTTTCATTTCATTTCTTTTATTACTTTCATAAATTAAATTTTCTTGGTCTCTACACTTTCCCCTAGTCGCGTCTTGGTCGAGGCTCGTGGGAAATCAGGAATTCAAACTTCAACATCTTCGACCTAGTCGTGCCAATGGGTCTTGCTGGTCGAGTTACTGGTTGAGACTTGCAGGATCTCAACTTCAGGAACTCGACTTGGTCGCCCCTCATGGTCTCCTTGGTCGAGCAGTTGGTCGAGACTCTCAGTATCTCTAGCTCAGTAGGCTTCGATATCTCGACCTTGTCGCCCTTGAGGGCCACTTGGTCGATCACTTGGTCAAACCTTGCAGCATTTCTTCTTCAGTCTGAATCTTGGAGTCTGTAGCTTGTGACATGGTCGCCCTTATGTTTGTTGGTCGCACCACATGGTCGAACAAGGTCTTTTCTCCTTTGATGTATTGAGGCACTAAGGGATTGTTTGAGCATCTAATTTGAGTTTTAAGTATCCCAAATACTCCATTGACTTCTTGTAATGCTTATCTCCTCGGTTTTAACCCGTTTTTCCTAAAACATGAACAAACCTTGCATAACTTTGAACTATATTAACAAAGGACATTTACAGGATAAAGGAAGACAAAACTGGTAGGCTCACCAAGGCTTGGATCCTTAAATACCAAGAAATTTTTTTATAAAACCTAACTAATCCCAAGTTCACTAAAAAGTGGGGGAAGTTGGGTGTTGATCCTCAGGGACTTAAAGCACAGTTATCAAAACCACTTTCAAATAAGTTTATTATAGCCTTATGTAAAAGAAAAGTAAAAAGATGGTATTTTTCAAGGTGTGTTCTAACAATTATTGGAAAGCAGATAAATCTAAATTAACCCTACTCCTACAAAACAATGCTCAATCATGAATTTGACCTAGGATGTTGTGTGAGTAATCTAAGTTCATTCAGTTTACCATATTAAGCTAACCGAGAATTGGCTAAATGGTCCAAGGGGTCATTCGATGGCATAGGGTAGCAAGGGTGCACCAACTGTTCGGAGCATAGTCGGGAACTGGAGTATGCTTTATCATAACGATTATGAGAACCTCAATGGGAGACCGTAGCCTACTAGGTGTACCTGACTAAAGCTGTCAAAAATGCTATCTTATCTACCAAGTATTCATCATAATCAAGCTGTATAGGAAAGCAATAAAGGAAAACGATTAAATGAAAGCATGTAAAGATGAAAGCAGTAAAGAGAAAGCATGTAAATATGACTTCTTTATTGCAGAACAAATCATCTGTTACTAACGATCACTCATACACAAAGAGAACCAGAGCAGGAATGTAAATACAAAAGTATGTAAATCTAATCTACAGTGGTTCTCAATGGCATTTTAGGTATGTGAGTAACCCAAAATTGGCCAAAGAGGAACCCTAAGCTCATTGTCGAAGCTACTATATATACCCATTAGGGTTTACAAGGTATGGAATTCAAAAAATGGAAACTGCTGTAAGTATCTTGTGACATAGATCGTCAGTTCCGACCAAGTTGCATCCATACTTTCCCATGGTTGTGCTTTGGTCGATTCTCCCGAGAAAGCAGGAATTCAAATTCAGATCTTGTTGACATAGTCGCACCATTGGGTCTTGATGGTCAAGTGAATGGTCAAGACTTGCAGGATCTTTAGCTTTAGGAAATCTCAGGAACTCGACTCCGTCGCCCATAATGGTCTCTCTAGTTGAGCATTTGGTCGAGACTGTCGGTAGTTCAGTCTTTAGTTAGCTTCAATCTCTAGACCTAGTTGCCCTAGAGGGTCACTTGGTCGACCTTTGCAAATATTTTTGTCTCAGGCCTGAACCTTGGAGTTCACATCTATTGCCTTGGTCACCCCTACTGGTGGCTAGTTGCTCCACATGGTCGAAGAAGATCTTTCTTCCTTGAATGCACCGATGTTCTAGGGACTTGGCTAAACATCTAATTTGAGCATTGAGTGTCCTAAATATTCCCTTGACTTTTCGTAATGCCTAATTTTGTGGTTTTAACCTGTTTTCCCTGAAACATGGACAAACCTTGCATAGCTCTGAAATATGATAAAAAAGGGTTTCATACAAAATAAATGAGGATAAATAAAGGTAAATGAGAGCCTAAAATAGTGCATTTTAGGGGCTCATAAAAAACAAAGGTAAATAAGGGCCTAAAATAGTATATTTTAAGGACTCATCAATATCATGCTAATATCATAGGACATTCAGTACACAAATTTTTGTTTTTTAAGCACATGTTGCAAGCCTTAAGAGATGCGAGTTGGCGGGTGTTTAACATGAAGGAGCCTAATATACATGGGAATTCGTTGCCTAATCACGGTGGAAATAGTGTAAATGTCGTTAGGTTGGAGGAGTGACTGGAAGTAGGTCTCTCACTAAAAGCAAAGGTAACAAAAGATTTTTCAAGCTCTTATCCCAGCTGCCTTATGTTGGGAGATTTGAAGGGAAAGGAACTCAAGAATTTTTCAAAGCATTCACAAATCAGCAGCCTATACCCAAGAAAAGGCTATAACAATTTATTCCTTTGAAGCCGTTCTAACTACCATTTTATGGGCATGAACTAGAATGAATTTCTACTTTGCTGTTCAACAATAGGGTTGTAATTCTGCTATACTTTCTAGCTGTGTAATTCTCAGCTCCCAAGCATCTTGTTGGGGAATGGGGAGTTGTCCTTAATGCAGTATTTTTCACCTTTTCCTCTTAAAAAAAGAATTATACCAAAGATGTGATACAATAGGCATAATGTAGTTCCTAAGTAGATGCAGGGCCGGCTTGACCTTAAGGCACTTGAGGTGCTTGCTTTCCAAATTTTTTTTTTTAATATAATAATGTTAATATTATTTATGATGCTCTCTTCCCATACATTGACTTTCTCACTATCAAGTAAATAAAATTATATTTTAAAATATAAAAAGATATAATTTAATTCTTTCTTTTTCAAGTAAATTTTGGGATCTCAAATTTTTTTTAAATGTAATAATGTTAACATTATTTATGATGTTCTCTTCTCATATATTAACTTTTCCATTATCAAATAAATGAAATACAGGTTGAATATAAAATTTTAATTAGTGATTTTACATCTAAAAAAATTAAAAAAATTAATTTTAAATAAAATAAAAATTAAATAAAATATTAAGTACCCCTAATTAAATCATTCGTCTAAAACTCCATATTATAAAGAGTGATCATGTATGGTATTTGTCAAGAGATATGTGTCATATTATAAAAAGTGGGTCCTGAGTAGATGTATGGTATTTGTCAAGAGATATGTGTAATATATTTATGTAGCTAAAAGACACGTACGTGCCGTCTTTTTCATCCACACACCTTCCCTGGCTAGCGGTGCATCCTGATAAAACTCAATGAATGCCCTCTTTTTTTCTTCTGAACGTTTCGACGGCAGGAACTAATGCCGGGCCCTCGATCACTGGTGCGCGTTTGTTTTCAGCGATAGGAACGAGACTCGTCGTGAACCTGGCTGGCGAAACTGTCCAAATGCACTTCTCAATCTGGTGGGGAATTAAGTAATTATAACTAAACTAAAACTCATCAGTGGCATATGCCTCAGCATATTAGAAATCTAGCTACCAAAGTTAACAGACCATTACGTGATAACACTCCGTGTGGTAAATTTATACTCTCTCTCTCTCTCTCTGTTTGTTTTTTTCCTGCGCCACCTACCAATCAAGCCAATCAAAGCTCGCTTAAGGAACCTGATGATGAACGGCAGACCACTTTTACCTTCTTAATGTATGGCACCTTTTTTTTTTTTTTAATGCGAGTTTGCCAGTCTGCTACATGCACATCCAGAATTACCATCTTAGCTAGGCCTTAATATTTCTTTCAGCATGAAGATGGCGTCCCTCTTCTTCAAGAAGTTATATATATATATATATATATATATATATATATATATATATATGTATGTAACAGTAAAGGGGAAAGTGTGCAAGAATAAAAGAGGAAAATGAGTTATAAGGCTGAAAAGCCAAATATTTTTTTTTTAATATCTATTTTATTTTTTTATTTTTGCTTGAATGTGACTTTTTATCAAAGAACAGAAAACGCAAGCCTTATCTAATATTTTGCATCATTTATTTTTTTGAATAAATGATAACCACACACTATCTTCTCTTGTTGCCTATTATATGAATTTTTAGTTTTTCTCAAGTTTAACATTTTCGAGTAACACCACTCTCTTCTATCCTACTTGTTACGGGCTTGTGATGATCATAATGATTAAAATTTAATTTTTTTTCTTATGGTAGTAACAATATATATATATATATATATATAATATACTAATTCCTTTATATATACTCAAAATTTGTACCTTTTATTATAGGTTTTCAATTTTTTAAATAATTTTTTAAAAATGTGTGACTATAAAATAAGACATGTTTAACCTGTTGAGTGCAATGTGAGAAAGTAATTGATGACTAATTAAACATGAAGAGAAACAATTCAAAATGGGAAGAGCAAGAATATATGAAATTCAATTTAATGCATTCATGAAATATGAGCTATACGAGACAAGGCATGATTTGTCACATTTCTAACATTAAGAAAATAGGCACACTGATACATGGAGGAAAAGTTTCCCATTATAATTTCTCCAGCATTACACGGCCTTGAGATGGATTACACTGCTGCCTTACATAGGCATTTCAAAGTGGGTGTGAGAGCTGGCATTAACTGCTTCAAGCTTTCGTTCACCATGCGTGGTTCATGCATGCCTTTACCTTTTCAGGCATCCACATACTCACATTTCACCTTCTACCCAATTCTACTGGCACCTCTATTTTTGTTTTTTTTTGTTTTTGATTTTTTGTAAAATACTCTTTAGCATATCAGCACCGACTACGGTAATTAATTAGCATATGTATATGGATATTGAGTACTAAAGGGTATGAGTAACTGTTTCCCCCTTCCAATAAATTTAAAATAATATGATTCGTTTTTCCAATACTATGTATATATATATATATATATATATATATATATATATTAATTAGCCTAGCTTAATTTATAGTTTAACTATTTAGAATTTTACCACATAATGCATTTTACAAGATCAAGTCATTTCCATGTCAATCTTTGAATATTTTTTATTTCACTCTTTCAGCATTTTACCACATAATGCATTTTTTTTCTCTTTGCTTTGCTCTTTCAATGAAAAAACAGAGATAGTATAAAGCTTGGGCATTCAGTCGGGCACTAGACCATAATTGACTGGCGCAATATATGGGAGCAGCAAAAGCATATGTGTACTGAAAATCTGAACAGCGAAAGCACGAGGTAGAAATCTGAACATGAGGATCACATCAACCGGTTTCGTATCTTAATCGTTTCTGCAAAACTTAAAATCTAGCTGAGGGTTGGGTTGGTGCAGAATCGACCACGCTTGAGATTAACTTGCACTGTAGCTTGATCCGTCAAATATGTACGCGGAGGTCGCCATCTTGAGTGGGAAATTTAGAAGCTCTGTGTAGCCACTACTTTTTCATTTGGCTTGCCGACATATGGAATTTAAAGCCTTTGATTTTTCCTCCTCGAAAGGTAATTTCTTGACAAGATAGAATTGTAATGTTCCATGCATTAGGTAATTTATTATTAGGCCACAATGTGCAAATAAATGAGAATAGTGCACCTTCATAATTATGGATTTGTAGCTTGCAAATTTTGATTTAATAAATACACATATTCTTGACTTAATAAATGCTCTTAACTCAATAAATACTATGCATGCTACACTATTTTTATGTATTTTTTTTTCCTTATAAAAGGTGTGTGTGTTGTAGAGGAAGTGAGACATAAGTGTAGTTGGGGTGGTGTAAGTAAGTGTGTTATAAACTGTGATTGAGAGATAGAAAAGTTGAGATAGAGTTAAGTTTGGGTGTGTTACTCCACTTCGACTGTATTTTTTATTGATTTAGTGAAAGTAACTCCAGTATATTTTCTATTAATTTAGTGAAAGTAACTCCGCTATTCCTTATGATTACTTACTTTTACTTGTGTTATGAACCATCCTCAATCCCTTCAACTTACAAATATATGAATAGAAAACCATTCCGGCGGGAGGCTCAAGGTCGTCGGACATGCTGGCGTCGGCATCGACAACGTGGATCTGGCGGAGGCGACGGAGCACAGGTGTCTCGTGGTTAACGCGCCCACGACGAACACTGTAGCCGCCGCTGAACACGGGATTGCTTTGCTCACAGCCATGTCTCGCAAGATTGCGCAGGCTGATGCGTCTGTGAAAGCTGTTTAGTGCTGGTGATGATTTAACAGCTAAGGGAAAAGTGTGCCAGAATTAGATTAGTACGCAGTGGTGTGGCGAAAAGTCTAACTGCGGGACCGAATACTGGATCCCTCGCCCTTATCATATGGACCCAAGTGTAAAAAAAAGTATCATTACATGTAGACCACACGAATGCATGAATATGAAATAAGATGGATATCCAGTTTCTACAATCTACCAAACTCAACCCAAATTAAGCAAATAAATGAATAAAAAAAAAATGAATAAATGGATGGAAAATGTAGTGGACACGTGTCGTGAAGGTAGAGGCTACATTCCACTATAAAAGGCCCAACCTTGCCCTCCAGTTTTTGCATCACCAGCAGAGCCCTAACTGCACTGCTTTAGAGAGATGTCTTTCACAAACTTTCTTCTTCTCCTTCTTGGAGCGGTGGTTCTTCTCGCTGCTCCATCCGAACCCTCCGACCTCCTTCCCGATGGCAAGCCTTACAAACCACCTTACAAGCCACCCTACAAGCCCCCACCTCATAAGGGATACCCTCCCGTTGAGGAAGCGGAAGTCGACGGCTACAAGCCGCCCTACAAGCCCCCCTACAAGCCGCCTCATAAGAAACATCCCCCCGCTGAGGAAGCCGAAGTCGAAGTGGATGGCCACAAGCCACCTTACTACAAGCCTCCTTACTACAAGCCGCCTTACCACAAGCCACCTTACTACAAGCCGCCTTACCACAAGCCACCTTACTACAAGCCGCCTTACCACAAGCCACCTCCTGCTGAAGAAGCCGAAGTCGAAGTCGATGGCCACAAGCCACCTTATTACAAGCCGCCTTACCACAAGCCACCTTACCACAAGCCGCCTTACCACAAGCCGCCCACGGCTAACTGAACATAATCGAGCTAGTGACTGCAAGACTTAATTTAAAGACGTAGCTACAATAAGCAGATATTATTATGGTGTACTGTATCTATAGTTGGTCTTGAAGTTGAATAAGAGCTCGTGCAAGCATGTCAGCCTTTATATTTTTATTGCAACTATGTAGAGCCAGTCAAAGGTATGAAAGAGGCTAGTGATCATGTTATATATATGGCCTGCTGGTTGTGGTCTTTTTATCACCAAGGTGTTTGCATCAATTTTCTGCGTGGGGTTTCTGAATTCTTTCTGCATGCAATTTGCAGAGTAGTAGCCAGCCTAGGTAGCTAGTTGGTAACTGTAGTCATCTAAAGCTTACCACGAACCTTATATATATACCCCGCCTAAATTGTGATAAAAAATTAAAGAATATTTCAAATTAAAAAATAACAAGGTCTCCCTTAGGCGTTGGAAAAACACATATCTCCTTTGAAGGCCTCAAATTTTAAAAATTTCCTATAAAATTTGTCTAAAAGACACGAACCTTTCTTATATTTAGTAAAAATAAAGGTTAAGGGAGGGTACAAGGGTCTCAAAAAGGCAAACATTAAGATAAGATTGATTTATGGAGTTTTTGAAAAGGTAGGTGTTACAAGATGGATTGTAAAATAATAATAATAATAATAATAATAATAATAATAATAATTTTTTGACAAATCTCAAGAGAAATTATTATTATTATTATTATTATTATATGAAGGAAGGTAATATAGCTTTTAACTACGATTCCCTCAATATATTATTTTAAAAAAAATTCACTCACTACATATTACCATTTACTAGTAATATTTTTAAAGCATGAATGCATAAATAATTAGAAAATGGAGAGAACATTTTGACAATTTCATAAAATATAAGATATCAGCTCGTCTTCTATTAAATGATAGAAAAACAAGCTTTTCAATTTCTAAAAATGCGTAAACTTAGATTTGGATTGTGGGAGTTTGAATAAAGCATAGTACAAATTATATTAGCATTCTTTTAAATTTACACAAAAATTTCTTAAAATATAAGTTAACAGGTCATCTTCTATTTTTTTTTTATTACATAGGAACATAGGTCATCTTCTATTAAATGATATAAACGTGTGCTTTTCAATTTCTAAAAATACTTGGACTTGGATTTGGATGGTATGAATTTGAATAAAAAATAGTGCATAATTATATTATCATTCTTTTAAATTTATACAAATTCAAATCCAAATTCCGAGGTTGATGCTATTGAACACTAACTACTATATAATATCTCACACTGATCATACAAGTATGGCAACTAATTAACTAAAAGTGCTTAAATATTTTAACTAATATTTATTGGGTCATTTTAAGAATTTGTAACTAATTAAAAGAAGTGCTTACAATTTTCAGTCAACATTTATTGGTCATTTTGAAGAATCTCTTACTACTTATATCTTAACCTTCAAAATTAAATATTTAAAAAATAAATGTCTTACAACCAAATAAAAAAAAAATTAAAACTGTATATCGAACTACATCTATGACTGAATTACAATTCTTTTTTTCTTTTTTCTTTTTTCTTTTTCTTTCATTAGGCATGATTGAATTACACTTGCACAGGTATAGCTTGTGCTCAACTGCAAACTATTAATTATTACATGTAGAAATATGACAAACTATTCATAATGGAATTCGCAATAATGAGATATAAGGTATACTTTAACAAATTTGTAACTAGAGGATCAATGATTTAGTTTCAAAAACTTATCTTTATATTAGCATTGCAATTGATAGTTAACTAATAAAATTTACAAGGTGCAATTTGTATTTGATAGGTAGCAAATTGTTAGTCTAAAATTAAATAAGGTCAAACAAATATTAAATAGAATTAAAGGAAATAATAAACTCTTGTAACTCCTTCAAAAAGACCCATAAGTCGAATATACAATGTCCAACATATATAAAAGGTTCAAAAATCACTAGTTGTTCCTCATAAATGGGGAATTATTGAGAGGATTGAAGACCTACACAATTATAAAAGGAACACTTCGGGAAGAGGTAAGATCATCTAAGAAACTTTTAATCTTATACTATTGTCATTTAATGCATACCATTCCATCTTCCTGATTTAAGCATCGAAATGATCCCCGAAATTAATACACTTAAATCAAATGGTAGTGATTACATGGTCATGGCATATACAAAGTCAATATTCCTCTAAATACGTGGAATTAAAAGACAATTAGATAGGATAATGAAACCCTTATAACCCCCAAATAAACGTCAGATTAAAAACTCATAAATCATATGTAACTCTCAGCATAAAGGCTCATAACTCCTTATAATCTCTTCTTGATTGGAGAATTAATAGGAAGAAGGCCAAACAACTATAAAAGGGTCGTTCTGAGAAGAGGTAAATTCATCTAAGAAGTTCTCTATCTTATGTTGTTCTCATTCAATGCATACCCTTAAATCTTCTCGACTCAGGCATTGGAATGATCTCCCGAAGTATACCCTAGATCCTTCAAGTCTTTCTTTTTTATTTGTTTTTGGGTGGTCAAGATCATGATTGAGCCAACAAGTTCTGATCCAAATTTTATAGGCAACATTATTTATAGGGCAAAATACATTGGCCTCCCTTGAGGTTTAGTAAAAAGACAATGACCTCCCCTAAGGTTTCAAAAATTATAAGGACCTCTCCTGAGGTTTTTTTAAAAAACACAAACATGTCCTAGTATTTTATAAAAAGACAATTTTTTTAGGGGAGGTTTATGTGTTTTGGCCAAACTTAGTAGATGTTTGTGAGATTTTCAAAATTTTAGGAGAGGTTTATGTCTTTTTGTCAAATCTCCGGAGAGGTGAGTGTTTTTTATCCTTACGTATAATATTTAAAAATATTTTATTAGTCATTATGACTCGACTATAAAAAAATTTCATTAATTGGAAGTTTCATATTTGAACTTTTAAATTCTAACTTTCATAAATAGAGAAATGGACCAAGGTAACAAATGACATTAGTTCAAATCAACTATGCCCTTGTGAAGCTCAGCCAGTGTGCTTGAACTAATAAAGCAAAAAATAGTAGAATCTTTATAAATATTTGTGTCAAATTATCCACAATTTGGACACATATAATCCTCTTAATGCATTTTTTTTTTTTTTCAAAAAACACAAGAAATATCATATATTAAGGTGTTGGACTCTATGTATCACAATAAATTGTAACACGTTCTTATGAAATTGGAGTGACAGATAGAAAAAAATATATTTTATTTATAATTTTTATGACAAGACTTTGTGGTCAAGACACAAAATGTGTAAGAGTTTTAATATTGAAAAGGTATTGTACATCTCAATAAAATATCCTAAAAATGGCAGTTAATAACTTGTGTAGTAAAACATACATAAACTTAGACGGAACTACATATAATTTCTACATCCTCAAACATCTTATTAATTGGAGATTGAGGTGAAAAAGCATGTAGATATTTTAGGAATTTAAAAATAAAGCTATTGTATTGATTTATTGTTTTTTTAATTGAGGAAAAATGATAGAATTATTTTAAAAAAAATTTATAATTGAAAGTATTTTGTCATTTGAAATGACAAATCAAAGAGGATTAGGAACTGTCTTATCCAAAAATAAATAAATAAAAAAGGAAGGGACTGTCCTACTGAGGAAAAGACCAAAAAAAAAAAAAAACAGAGATGGGTTGTTTGAAAGTTGAAAATTTAATTCATAAGAGTTTTTTTGAAAATATAATTGATAAAAGATATGGTTAGAATTTGTCACTGAATATGTTTACTTCATATATATATATATATATATATATATATTGTAACAGTGAAATGAAACTCAACTTGTACTATCTCGGGACGCCACAGCTGCAGAATCGCACGAGGGTTGAAATGACAACATGACGTCAATGTCGTTCTTTCGCATTACATTTAGCTGTAGACCAGACATGATCTCTTGGACTTATCTGCGCTGATATATGAATGTGTTGCATTCAAGTATGGGGTGGTCTAGACGAATGGGGCTGAAGCTGTGTCATAATTTCAGTAAGATGGGCACGCAGAGAAGCCAGTGATGAGCTGGCGGAATAGATTTGCATAATCAGCGGTACCAGCACCTTCCCTCAGTCATTCAACCAGTGGCTTTGAGATATTTGATTGGTCAAAACTAATATCAACATAACATATAATATATTTTATTTATTTTTATTTATATACATTTATTTTATAAAAACAATATCGCCCGAAAGCCTTTATATTGTAAAGGTTAATTAAAGTCACCCATTAATTAATTAAAATAATAAACAATCACCTAACAATGGTCTAAATTAAATTTGTATTTCCTTTGTTATTTTTCTAAAATATTACTATTTATATATATATATATATATATTAAGAATATATACTAAAACAATAATATTACACTGGTCTCCAAAAGTGTCGTGTCCACCTTAGTTTAGGGTTAACGACGTGAACTTTGACTTATCTCCCGTCATGTGCCTCGAACATCCACTGTCCAAGTATCACTTGTCTTTTGAAGAGCTAGACTTAAAACACACCTCATCATTTAATGTCATGAATAGCAACAAAGGTTTGCCACTTCCTAATCACTCGAGTCGTTTTCCGAGCTGCTTGAACTAGAGTCGTCCTAAGTTGTGGTCTTCATTGCCTTCCTCTTCTTTTTCTTCCTAGACTCCTTAAATTGTGGACAATCAGGTTTTATGTGACCTACCTTTTTGCAGTTATAACATGTTGAAAGTTTTGCTTTTGTTTCTTTCTTGCTAGTTTCACCTTTGTCCAATTTAAATCCTCTAAATTTTCTAGCAAATCTCTTATTCTTTTTAAAGAATCTACCTAATCGTCTGGTGAATAACGCTAGGTTATCATTATCCATCTCTTCTTCTTCTTCATCACTCGAGCTTTCTTTGGAAGCTTTGAGTGCTGTGGATTTCTTGGTTTTTCCAACTTTAGATGATCTTTCATTAATGACCATCTCATACATGAGAAGTGATCCAATGAGTTTGTCTAAGGTTATAGCTTTTAAGTTCTTGCCTTCAATTATAGCAGTGGCCTTGGGACCCCAAACAGGTAAAAAGATTTTCCTAATCATTTCCCGAACTGCGGACAGAAACATTATGTCTTTTGTTCAACCAACCGATCCTTGACTCGGGCACCCGAACTTCATCTGTTATTCATTATATACAGTTAAAATATCATATCACCATTTTCACATATTTATTCAACCCATAATTTCTAAAATACTGCTATAATTTATTCCCCTTACCTGACTTACCGAGAGATCCACTAGCACCCTAGATCCTACGCTCCACGGTGTTCGAAACTTAAAAGCCTGAAATTCACATTTCCCCAAATTAATCAACTCAATTCCCAGAACAATTCTCATTTAGCACTTCCTAGGTTCCGAATACCTAAAATAGCCCATTAAACCCTAAAATACTTCACTTACCTTGATTTTGGGATGGTGCTCGAGAGCTCTAAATTAAATCTGCTAGGGTTAAGATATAGAGAATCTTCCCATGAACCTCTTGGTATCTTATGATCGTTGATTCAGCCTAATACAAAGCAAAAATTGAAGAGAGAAAGAAGGAGGACTGAAACCCTCGTGTGTGTGTGTGTGAGAGAGAGAGAGAGAGAGCGAGAGAAATTACGTTGAAAATGACCCAGAGTCTATTTATAGGCCAACATTCATCGACGAGTTAAAGTGATTCATCGACAAGCCCACGAAGGCACTTTGTTGACTTTTTGAGTCCAATCTCGTTTTTGATAATGACAAATACATGGTATTTAATATTTGTTGAGTTTGTGTGTAGGATCAAATTGGCGAAATCATACAGTGGCACATATTGACTTGAAGCAAAAGAAGACCCAAAGTGTTTAATTACTTCTTAGTTTTTAATTTGGGTCTGTAATATTATTTAAATTCTAACGGTCTAAAATAATTGGTGCATGTCATGCATGTAAGATCTATAAGCTCATGACCATAGATGGACCTTAGGGATCACCGATTGACCGATGCCACATTTTTAGGGTATATGCTCAAAAGCCTTAAATTGACCGTAGAACCCAAAGTTTTGTATGAAAATGTCCCCCATAATCTTAGAATTGATTATCATATGAATAGAGACACTTCATGAGAAGAATAGGACCGAAATGCTAAATGTTGGCATGTTCGGTCGACCGAAGTCCAATGCACAGAGTTCTTCGGTTGATCGAACCTTCCCAGGGTCAAACTATTGACCACTCGGTCGACTGACCTAAAATGTATACCAACGCCCTGGTCGATCGAACACACACGTGGGAAGTCCCAACACCCTTGTCGACCAAACCTCTAGGTTCAAAAAGACTTGGTCGACCGAAGTGTATGAATTTCGGTCAACCAAACTTAGTATGGTCGACCAAACCTTGGAGGGTTCAGAATCGCCTTTGGATGGTCGACCCAAATTATAGTTCAAAAATGCCCCGATCGACCGAACTTAGTGAGATGGTCGACCAAATCTCAAATTTGGTTGACAGAACCTCTCGGGTTGGTTAATTTTTAACCGCAGTAACTCTGGTTAATTAAGGGTAAATTGGTTTTAAAATTCATTAAAAAAATTTAATAATACCCTTTGTGTCCTAATGGTTATATTTTTAAGTATGCAAAAATTAGGAGATGATTAGGAAATGTCCTCTGAAATTTTGAGAGATCTATCGTCCCATACTAAGCCAAATACTCATCCTTTGCTAATTCATTTGAAAAATCTTATTGTGTGAGAGTATTCTTGAGTGATTCTACAATATTCCTACTTGCTAAAAACTCTCTTTGATTTATTGCTTGATTGATTTTTATTGAGAGTTTTAGCATATAGTTTTTCCCACCGGTTTATTTAATAACTTCATTGTGTGGGGAAAACTTTGAAGCTTGTGAGTCTTGGCATTTGCATTGCAAGACTACAAGACTTGTATTTTGATTGTCATAAAATTATTTTTGACAAGCTTATATTTCAAATATCTCTTTATGCTAGAATTTTGAGAAAATATTTTTAGAGATATTTTGATTACTATTGTTGGAAATCTTTGAAACCCTAATTTGTGATTGAGATATACTTTGGTTTATAGTTTCAAAGATTAGCTTGTAGGAACACTCTTGTGCTTAAATTTGAGATAATCATTACTTTGAGTGTTGATTGCACATATACACCATTGAGCTTATAGTTATTACATTATTGATGTGCATTGATTATACTGTGCTATATTATAGTACATACCTACTTGTTGTGAAGCACATTTTCGTGTACGCAAAAATTATTATATCTTTTGTATTCCAGGCGTAGGCTTGAAGAGGGAGACTAGCCCTATGGAATAGTCCCAGATTGGCTTAGACTCGGTTAGGAAAGTTAGGTGCACCATCCTGGTAAGGTGCGGTTGTAGGTTGAGGTCAGTCTCTTTAATTGACCTGGTTGTAAATGGTGCCGCTTCACCTGTTAAGTGAGCATTAGTGGAATCCTCGGGCTTGCGAGCTAGAGGCGGGGACGTAGGCATAGTTGGTTGAATTTCGATAACATATCGTGTGTGCACTTTACATTTCCGCAATTTATTTTTTTGCACATGTATGTTTTATGTTTATTGGTTAAATATCTGGTTGGATTTGTAATTACATAGAAAGACCCTAGGTTGCGTAATACTGCTGCTAGATTGATTGACTTAGGGATAAATTTTTAAATACCCAATTTAACCCCCTTTTGGGAATATATTAATTCCAACACATTTCGTTGATGAACCTTAAATTCTATAAAATTCCCTGACTCTCGGTATCTTCTCATTGATGAGACATGTGTACTTCGTCGACGAAGACCATTGGTTCGTCGACGAACCCCTGCTAATCCCCCTTTTCCTTTTTTCCTTCTCTTTCATTTCATTTCTTTTATTACTTTCATAAATTAAATTTTCTTGGTATCTACACTTTCCCCAGTCGCGTCCTGGTCAAGGCTCGTGGGAAATCAAGAATTCAAACTTCAACATCTTCGACCTAGTCGTGCCAATGGGTCCTGCTGGTTGAGTTGCTGGTTGAAACTTGCAGGATCTCAACTTGAGGAACTCGACTTGGTCACCCCTCATGGTCTGCTTGGTCGAGCAGTTGGTCGATACTCTCAGTATCTCTAGCTCAGTAGGCTTCGATATCTGGACTTAGTCATCCCGGAGGGTCACTTGGTCAATCACTTGGTCAAACCTTACAACATTTCTTCTTCAGTCTGAATCTTGGAGTCTACAGCTTGTGACATGGTCGCCCCTGTGTTTGTTGGTATCACCACATGGTCGAACAAGGTCTTTTCTCCTTTGATGTGTTGAGGCTCTAAGGGTTTGTTTGAGCATCTAATTTGAGCTTTAAGTATCCCAAATACTCCATTGACTTCTTATAATGCTTATCTCCTCGGTTTTAACCCATTTTTCCTAAAATACGAACAAACCTTGCATAACTCTGAACTATATTAATAAAGGACATTTACAGGATAAAGGAAGACAAAACTGGTAGGCTCGCCAAGGCTTGGGTCCTTGAATACCAAAAATAATATTTATAAAACCTAACTAATCCCAAGTTCAGTAGAAAGTGGGGGAAGTTGGGTGTCGATCCTCAGGGACTTAAAGCACAGTTATCAAAACCACTTTCAAATACGTTTATCACAGCCTTGTGTAAAAGAAAAGTAAAAAGATGGTATTTTTCAAGGTGTGTTCTAACAATTATTGGAAAGCAGATAAATCTAAATTAACCCTACTCCTACAAAACAGTGCTCAATCATGAATCTGACCTAGGATGTTGTGTGAGTAATCTAAGTTCATTCAGTTTACCATATTAGGCTAACCGAGAATTGGCTAAACGGTCCAAGGGGCCATTCGATGGCATAGGGTAGCAAGGGTGCACCAACCGTTCGGAGCACGGTCGGGAATCGGAGTATGCTCTATCACAACGATTATGAGAACCTCTATTGGAGACCGTAGCCTACAAAGTGTACCTGACTGAAGCTGTTGAAAATGCTATCTTATCTACTAAGTATTCATCATAATCAAGCTGTATAGGAAAGCAATAAAGGAAAGCGATTAAATGAAAGCATGTAAAGATGAAAGCAGTAAAGAGAAAGCATGTAAATATGACTTCTTTATTGCAGAACAAATCGTCTATCACTAACGATCACTCATACACAAAGAGAACCAGAGCAAGAATGTAAATACAAAAGTATGTAAATCTAATCTACAGTGGTTCCCAATGGCATTTTAGGTATGTTACTAACCCAAAATTGGCCAAAGAGGAACCCTAAGCTCATTTTCAAAGTTACTATATATACCCATTAGGGTTTACAAGGTATGAAATTCAAGAAATGGAAACTGTTGTAAGTATCTCGCGACGCAGATCATCAGTTTCGGCCAGGTCACATCCATACTTTCCCATGGTTGCGCTCTGGTTGATTCTCTTGAGAAAGCAGGAATTCAAATTCAGATCTTGTTGACATAGTCGCACCATTGGGTCTTGATGGTCAAGTCGATGGTCAAGACTTGCAGGATCTTGAGCTTCAGGAAATCTTAGGAACTCGACTCTGTTGCCCATAATGGTCTCTCTAGTTGAGCATTTGGTCGAGAATCTCGGTAGTTCAGTCTTTAGTTAGCTTCAATCTCTAGACCTAGTCGCCCTAGAGGGTCACTTGGTTGACCCTTGCAAATATTTCTATCTTAGGCCTAAACTTTGGAGTTCACATCTATTGCCTTGATCGCCCTTATTGGTATCTAGTCGCTCCACATGGTCGAATAAGATCTTTCTTCCTTGAATGCACCGATGCTCTAGGGACTTGACTAAACATCCGATTTGAGCTTTGAGTGTCCCAAATATTCCCTTGACTTCTTGTGATGCCTAATTCCGTGGTTTTAACCTGTTTTCCATGAAACACGAACAAACCTTGCATAACTCCGAAATATGATAACAACGGGTTTCATACAAAATAAATGAGGATAAATAAAGGTAAATGAGGGCCTAAAATAGTGCATTTTAGGGACTCATAAAAAATAAAGGTAAATAAGGGCCTAAAAATTTGTATTTTAAGGACTCATCAATATCATGCTAATATCATAGGACATTCAGTAAACAAATTTTTGTTTTTTAAGCACATGTTGCAAGCCATAAGAGATGCGAGTTGGCGGGTGTTTAACATGAAGGAGCCTAATATACATAGGAATTCATTGCCTTCGCAGTGGAAATAGTGTAAATGCCATTGGGTTGGAGGAGTGATTGGAAGTAGGTCTCGCACTAAAAGCAAAGGTAATGAAAGATTTTTCAAGCTCTTATCCCAGCTGCCTTATGTTGGGAGATTTGAAGGGAAAGGAACTCAAGAATTTTTCAAAACATTCACAAATCAGCAGCCTATACCCAAGAAAACGCTATGACAATTTATTCCTTTGAAGCCATTCTAACTATCATTTTATGGGCATGAACTAGAATGAATTTCTACTTTGCTGTTCAACAATAGGGTTGTAATTCTGCTATACTTTCTAACTGTGTAATTCTCAGCTCCCAAGCATCTTGTTGGGGAATGGGGAGTTGTCCTTAATGCAGTATTTTTCACCTTTTCCTCTTAAAAAAAGAATTATACCATAGCTATGATACAATAGGCATAATGTAGTTCGTAAGTAGATGCAGGGCCGGCTTGACCTTAAGGCAGTTGAGGTGCTTGCCTCTCAATTTTATTTTTTTTAATATAATAATGTTAACATTATTTATGATGCTCTCTTCCCACATGTTGACTTTCCCACTATCAGGTAAATAAAATTATATTTTAAAATATAAAGAAAATGCAATTTGATTCTTTCTTTTTCAAGTAAATTTTGGGGTCTCAAATTTTTTTTAAATTTAATAATGTTAACATTATTTATGATACTCTCTTATTGTATATTGACTCTTCCATTATTAAGTAAATGAAATACGTGCTGAATATAAAATTTTAATTAGTGATTTTACATTTAAAAAATTTTTAAAAAATAATTTTAAATAAAAATAAAAATTAAACAAAATATTAAGTCTCCCTAATTAAATCACTACCCCATATTATAAAGGGTGGGTCATGAGTAGACGTATGTTATTTGTCAAGAGATATGTGTAATATATTTATGTAACTAAAAGACACGTACTTGCCGTCTTTTTCATCCGCACACCATCCCCGGCAAGCGGTGCATCCTGATAAAACTCAATGAATGCCCTCTCTTTTTCTTCTGAACGTTTCGACGGCAGGAACTAATGCCGGGCCCTCGTTCACTGGTGCGCGGTGCATCCTGATAAAACTCAATGAATGCCCTCTTTTTTTCTTCTGAACGTTTCGACGGCAGGAACTAATGCCGGGCCCTCGTTCACTGGTGCGCGTGTGTTTTCAACGATAGGAACGAGACTCGTCGTAAACCTGGCTGGCGAAACTGTCCAAATGCACTTCTCAATCTCGTGGGGAATTAAGTAATTATAACTAAACTAAAACTCATCAGTGGTATATGCCTCAGCATATTAAAAATCTAGCTACCAAAGTTAACAGACCATTACGTGATAACAGTCCGTGTGGTAAATTTACTCTCTCTCTCTCTCTCTCTCTCTCTCTCTGTTTGTTTTTTTCCTGCGCCACCCACAATCAAGCCAATCAAAGCTCGCTTAAGGAACCTGATGATGAACGGCAGACCACTTTTACCTTCTTAATGTATGGCACCTTTTTTTTTTTTTTTAATCCCTATTTTCTTGATCAGTGATTCAGTGCGTGTTTGCCAATCTGCTACATGCACATCCAGAATTACCATCTTAGCTAGGCCTTAATATTTCTTTCAGCATGAAAATGGCGTATCTCTTCTTCAAGAAAATATATATATATATATATAACAGTAAAGGGGAAAGTGTGCAAGAATAAAAGAGGAAAATGAGTTATAAGGCTGAAAAGCCAAATATATTTTTTTTAATATCTATTTTTTTAATTTTTGTTAGAATGTGACTTTTTATCAAATAACAGAAAAGGCAAGCCTTATCCAATATTTTGCATCAATTATTTTTTTGAATAAATGACAACCGCACACTATCTTCTCTTATTGTCTATTATATGAATTTTTAGTTTATCTCACGTTTAACATTTTCGAGTGACACCACTCTCTTCTACCCTACTTGTTACATGGTAGTAACAATATATATATATATATATATATGATATACCCCAAATATATCACTTACCATAAATCCAAATGAGACTAGAGCCCAGCATTGATGAGGGCAATTACCACCTAAGTCAACTACTCAGGCAGAGCAATTGACGCCAGCTCCATGATGACTAGAGCAATCTACGCCAACGTTATAACAACCGGAGCGATTCACGTTTGTGCTATAATTCACTAATAAATGGCACATCACCCTTGGGTCAAACTCCATCACTATAAATGGGGATTCAGAGAAGAGGTTAAGGTATCTCATTCTAAACTCTACTTTACTGTTGCATAAAAAACCTCTCAAGCCAATCCCTAACTTAGGCATCGGAGTGATCCCTCGGAGTACACCTCGGGTCCTCCAAGCCTTGTTTATTTATCTCTTTTCAGGTGGTCGTGATTAGGGATCGTGAAGGTCGTTCAATTTTTTGCTACAACAGTTGGCGCCGTCTGTGGGAACTTCTTGAGAGGTTTTCTCTTTTAATCCTTGATCATGACTACATCAAATAATTGAAGGTCGATGCATTGGCTCAATTAAGATTGTCTGAAATGCCACTGTTTGACACCTAGACGTACTCGACGTCGTCCGATCCATCGCCATTTGGGACCCTACCCAGTGCAAACTCTTCATTCGTGGAATTGGGTGGGACACTACCATCAAGAACCTTCACAATCTCTTCTCCACCTACGGTGACCTTGAAGAGGTCGTCACGATTCTTAGCAATGTCATTGGGAAAAGTAAAGGGTACGAGTTTATTACGTTTAAGTATGTCAATGGCGCTTTACTTGTGTTGAAGAAGCCAACTAAGAAAATTGACGGACGAATAACCGGGACCCAGCTTGCGATATTGGGAAATTCTGGATCTAACATGAATTTGACTACAATTGATGTTTCTATGCACAAGATTTATGTAGCCAACGTGCCTATTCTCAAGGTATGATTTTTTCTCCATTATACAATAGTAATTCTAAAAAGAATAAAATAAATAGATGCCACAGTTTCAACGCTTAAAGAGTTCCACCTTAATGGCTAATAATAATTAACAGGATGTTCAAGATATTTAATTGATTGAACAGACCTATGCACTAAATGCATAGTGGGGTCATGACAGCTACACTGCCAGTCAAATAAACAAAGCCAAGCTTTAAAATTCCAATGGGTTAGCCGAATGCACCATGAGGTCAGCAATAATGTCTCTTGCACATCATGTGCACTAAATAATGCTCTAAACAATGAATTTGAAATTACAATTGGAAATTTGAGTTGAAATTGTAATGCACACAGAAATTGCATAATTGTAGCAAATGCAATCGGCAAAACCCCAAATAGCAAAACTAAGCTTCGTAGTGACGTTCAGTTAAGCACCTAGAGCCCAATCACCTGAATAATCCATACCATAATTAAAACAAACAGTAACAAAATCACCATCGTCAATGGTAGACATCTCGTAGATCTCAATCTTAAACTTCAATCTGTCACTGCACTCAAAACCCCATCCAACATGGGATTCATGAATCAACTGGGATACAATCGAATAATCTGAGTTTATAGACCCCACATATGACACAGACAACACAAAAATAGTTTACGAAATCTATAACATTGCACGCTTATTTGCAGTTCCCTTTGCCACAAATGATCAAACACTTAGTGCATACACATCCAAACCCTTTGAAACAAATCCATCTCTAACCGATTAAGAATCCTAATTGATATTGAAAATACCAAAGCTCACATCTTTAACCCCAAAGAAATCAAAACTGCAAGAACTTGTCGAATTGAACAACCATCCCGACATCATAAATTATCAAAATGTTACTGAAGATATAGCCTAAAAAATGAGCACAATTCATTAGGCAAATAAAAATTAGACCAACTGATGAGCAACGCTCATAAGGCTTGAAGACTGCCCAAAAAATGAGCACGACTCATTAGGCAAAGAAAAATAGAGCAACGCTCATAAGGCTTGAAGACTGTCCAAAAAATGAGTACAACTCATTAGGCAAGGAAGAATCGGCCCAATTGACGAGCAATGCTGGTGAGGCCAGAAGACTGCCCAAAAAATGAGCACAATTCATTAGGCAAGGAAGAATCAGCCCAACTGACGAGCAATGCTCGTGAGGCTAGAAGACTGCCCAAAAAATGAGTACATCTCATTAGGTAAAGAAGAATCGGCCCAACTGACGAGCAATGCTCATGTGGCCAGAAGATTGCCCAAAAAATGAGCACAATTCATTAGGCAAAGAAGAATCGGCCCAACTGACGAGCAACGCTCGTGAGGCCTAAAAACAGCCCAAAATATGAGTACAGCTCATTTGGCCAGAAATGACAAAAAAGAAGAGCACGACTCATGAAACCACAAGCAGCCCAAAATGCCTCAAGAAGAGCTGCTCGACCAAAAAAAAAAAATACAACTTTCGAACTTTGGAAGCCAGCTTCAAAAATTCGAAACTAAAGGGGGGACAACTGATATACCCCAAATATATCACTTACCATAAATCCAAAGGAGACTAGAGCCCAGCATTGATGAGGGCAATTACCACCTAAGTCAACTACTCAGGCAGAGCAATTGACGCCAGCTCCATGATGACTAGAGCAATCTACGCCAACGTTATAACAACCGGAGCGATTCACGTTTGTGCTATAATTCACTAATAAATGGCACATTACCCTTGGGTCAAACTTCATTACTATAAATGGGGATTCAGAGAAGAGGTTAAGGTATCTCATTTTAAACTCTACTTTACTGTTACATAAAAAACCTCTCAAACCAATCCCTAACTTAGGCATCGGAGTGATCCCCGGGAGTACACCCCGGGTCCTCCAAGCCTTACTTATTTATCTCTTTTCAGGTGGTCGTGATTAGTGATCGTGAAGGTCGTTCAATTTTTTACTACAACAATATATAATATACTAATTCCTTTATGTATACTTAGATTTTGTATCTTTTATTATAGGTTTTCAATTCTTTAAATAATTTTTTAAAAATGTGTGACTATAAAATAAGACATGTTTAACCTGTTGAGTGCTATGTGAGAAAGTAATTGATGACTAATTAAACATGAAAGAAAAAAATTCAAAATGGGAAGAGCAAGAATATATGAAATTCAATTTAATGCATTCATGAAATAGAAACTACTATATTACAAGAGACAGACATAATTTGTTACATGTCTAACATTAAAAAATTAGGCACACAGGAAAAGTTTCCCAGTATAATTTCTCCAGCAGTACACTGCCTTGAGATGGATTACACTGCTGCCTTACATAGGCATTTCAAAGCTGGCGTCAATTGCTTCAAGCTTTCGTTCACCATGCGTGGTTCATGCATGCCTTTACCATTTCAGGCATCCACATACTCACATTTCACCTTCTACCCAACTCTACTGGCACCTCTAATTTTGTTTTGTTTTGTTTTGTTTTTTTTTGTAAAATACTTTTTAGCATATCAGCACCTACTGCGGTAATTAATTGGCATATGTATATGGATATTGAGTACTAAAGTGTATGAGTAACTGTTTCCCCCTTCCAATAAATTTAAAATAATATGATTCGTTTTTCCAATACTATGTATATATATATATATATTAATTAGCCTAGCTAAATTTATAGTTAAAATTGACTGGCGCAATATACGGCAGCAGCAAAAGCATGTGTGTACTGAAAATCTGAACAGTGAAAGCACAAGGTAGAAATCTGAACATGAGGATCACATCTACGAGTTTTTTCCTGTTTTAACTTTTTATTTTTTAAATATATTAAAAAATACTTTTTTTGGAAAAATATTTTTCAAAATAACTCTAACGTAATCTCGCTACTTGGAGTAGCGAGATTTAAGCAAATCTCGCTATTTGAAGTAGCGAGATTTGCCACGTGTCATTTCCATAAAAAATATATTATTTAATATACATTTTTAAAAAAAATAATAAATCAGAAAATAAATTATTTTGCGTAATAAATTATTTCATGATTTATTACGCAGAAGAATTTATTACACAGAATAATTTTTTTAAAATATATATTTTCATATTAAATATATAGATAAATATATGTTTTTTTTGAACAAATCTCAAAATTTTAAAATATAGATTTTTATATTTTTCACTAAATCTCAAAAGCAATCTGTTTAAAATTTTAAATTAAAGCGATTCACATATTATTTTGGATACCACAATTTAATTTTTAAAAATTGCTAACAAATGATCCTAGTTTGAATGTCTTGTTGATAATTAGGCGGAATTATATTTAATAAATAATAAATTAATAAAATATAAAGAGAATTATTTAGAGTTTGAAATGGTTTTTATTTACCGTCCTGCGACAAATCCCCAAAATTGTCACCAGTTTTCTCTCCTTTCCAGGAAATCGTCGCTAATTTTTCTCCTTTCTCAGTCAAAAATCTATTTTTTTCAATTTCTTTTATTTATTATATTTTCTGGGTATTTACACTCAATTTTATACCTTTTTTATATGTATATTCAAAATATTTTTTAAAAAAAGCTAAATTTTTATAACTTTTTAAAATTTTAAATATTAGAAAATAAAAAATATCTTCTACAACTAAGCAAGTCTTTAACATTTTTTTTTCTCATCTCTTATAATAAAGATAATCCATCTTTACTTTGAATAATAAATGTATACATAATTATCATATCTTAATCTTCTCTCATTTTTTTTTATTTATTGAACAAAATAATAAGTGGAAACACCTAAGAAGTAGTCTTAGAAAGAGTATTCCACATAATTAGAATCCACAAATAAATATATTAATTACACAAATCTTTGACTTAAGAATATTTAACCTCAAAAAATCCAACACACTTTTTTTTTTTACTTTGATTTTTTCTATTCATCAATCATAAAAAATTAGTTAGTAATTAAATAAAAAATTATATTTAGGAATTTGAATTCGAGAGTCAAATTTAAATTTGGGTAAAATTATAAAAAAAATATTTATTTTTTTGTACAAATACATAAAAATCATATTTATAATTTAAATTTCAAACTCTCAATATATATTATTATTTTTAAATATTTTTTAAAAATAAAAAATATTATTGAACGTTATATTTTATGTCCCTTTAACAAACTGTCAGTGTATATATATATATATATATATATTAATTTCAGGTACAATTAAAATTGGTAATTTAAAATAAAGTTCAAATTTTTAATTTATTATACAATAAATTCTTTTAATATATTTTTTAAAAATGATAAATCGGAAAATAAATTATTCTGCGTAATAAATTGTCGCGACGTCCCGGACCTGGCCCAGAGAACCAATCTCTGGTTTAAAAATGGGTTCGGCTTGCGAACTGGGAAAAATGAATGTGTATTTTGAAAATGTGAATTTTGTGGAAAACGATGTGTGGTAGAGTCGCCACTAACCTTTTGAAGTGTGGTTAGAACACTTGATTGCTACCCCGTTGGGGGTAGAATAGGTCTGCATCACCAAAGTCGGGCTCGGGAGTATGGTTACGCAAGGGGAAGGTATTAGCACCCCTTACACGCCCGTTCTTATGAACGGTACCAGATTAATAAAGAGTTTTCCCTAAATAAATGTAATAAGCCTTTAAAGATTACTCCTTTTCAAAAGTAAAAAAAAGAAAAAAGAAAATGCTATATAGGTATTCCCTCAGAACCGGGGCAATCTAGTACTCCGAAGAGTCAATGTTCTCGTTTGCAATCATCGGGAAGGAAACTCGAAAATAGGATACAAAATACGCTCTCGGGGATTTTGAAATCTATAGGTTTTTTTTTAAGTATCAAAAATACTATTTCAGGAGGTTTTTGAGATTTGTTCGGGATTGGAATGAATTTTTCTTGTGCCTAAAAAGATATTTTTGTGATTTTTCCTAAGTGTGAAAATGATTTTTGTGATTTTTCTTGAACTTTCAAAATAACACAAATGAAATCAATTGAAACCAAAATGTGAAAATACTTTTGGAATTTTTGAAAATTTCATGATTTTTGTGAATTTTATGGATACAACAATGATATACAAGCGAAATGGAGAAAACTGGGGTGAACCAGTTTGGGAATGGTGAGCCGATCAAACGTTGACCAGTTTGGGGGGGGAAAAACCAGTTTAAGGTCTTGGTCGAGACCAATGATTTTTCGGAATTTTCCAATGTCCTTCCGAATACAACAGAATTTTAGACAACAATCATGAAAGTCATGGTTTTAAAGATATGTCTTTAGAATGTATTTTTGAAAATCTTGAATGTAGGGAAACAAATCTAACCTTTGTCAAACATGTTGGAAACTTTCTTGAATTTTCTTCAAAAATTTTCAAAGGTAAATAAGTTTCAAAGCTTTAAAAATTTTGAATTTTCTTTGAAAATTTTTCTGAATTTTTGTGTCTTTTATGAATTTTTTTTTTTTGTTTTTGTTTTTATGGGTTAAAAGGAAGCTATTTAAAGTAAAGAAAAGTGAAATAAAGTCAAATAAACCAACAGAGGCCGATTAGGGAAAGGGGGACGAAAATGTAACATAAGAAGAGAAAGTTCATTGGTTTTACCTATCGTCTTTTTCTCCTTCGGTCTTCCTCTCCTGTCTGTGAATCCGCAAGGATTAGTCTACAGCACCTTCCCGAGGGTTGTTCTTGAGCTCTGACTCGAGGTACTAAGGAGTATCTTCTTCGAATGGAGTGACCCGGCACCGGCAGGAAATGGGATCAATCGATCGCTTGATCTTCTTTCGCTTTCCTCTGCTCCAGTCTTCTTTTCCTGCTGGTGAATCTACTAGGACCGCTCTACAACGTCTTCCCGAGAGTTGTTCTTGAGCTCTGATTCGAGGCACTAAGGGGTGCCTTCTTCAAATGGTGTGACTCAGCTCCGATAGGAAATGGGATTAGTCGACCTCTTGATCTTCACTAAAAAAAAAAACTAACTTCACAAACTTATAATAGAAAACTTCAATATTTGAAATCTTCTCCTTACCACCACTAGGAGCTCTCTCCCCTTGTGCTTGGAATGAGAGGACTATTTATAGGCTTAGCTTGGGGCAAGCATAGGAAAGAAGACATAGGGGAGTCATGATGGGGGGAACCAAGTATGGGGGGAAGAATGATGAAGGGAAATTAGCATGGGAAGAATGATAAAAGGAAGAAACATGACATGTGGTGAGTGATGATGGAGGGAACAAAGTATGGGATGAAGAATTCTGAAGGGAATATAGTATGGGAAGAATGATAAAGGAAAGAAACATGACCTATGGTAAGTGATGATGGAGGGAACAAAGTATGGGATGAAGAATTATGAATGGAATATAGTATGGGGAGAATGATTAAGGGAAGAAACATGACATATGGTGAGTGATGATGGAGGGAACAAAGTATGGGATGAAGAATTATGAAGGGAATATAGTATGGGAAGAATGATAAAGGGAAGAAACATGACATATGGTGAGTGATGATGGAGGGAACAAAGTATGGGATGAAGAATTATGAAGGGAATATAGTATGGGAAGAATGATAAAGGAAAGAAACATGACATATGGTGAGTGATGATGGAGGGAACAAAGTATGGGATGAAAAATTATGAATGGAATATAGTATGGGAAGAATGATAAAGGAAAAAAAAAAAAAAACATGACATGTGGTGAATGATGATGGGAG
This sequence comes from Malania oleifera, assembly GCF_029873635.1. Lineage (NCBI taxonomy): Eukaryota > Viridiplantae > Streptophyta > Magnoliopsida > Santalales > Ximeniaceae > Malania > Malania oleifera. The sequence continues at coordinate 31,580,997 of NC_080419.1, read as the reverse complement.
GAACAAAATATGCTTGCATTTGACAAATTAAAATAAATAATAATAATAATAATAATAAGGTTCTAGAAGCTGTGCGGAGCCCATTGGAAATGTGTGGGGTCCACGCACCATGTGGGGTCCACAAGCCGTTTGACGGTTACAGGAACCCGAGCTAGCAAGGCATCGGATATGTGGATCTGAGCTAGCGAGGCATCGGATATGTGGATCCGAGCTAGCGTACCAAAGAGGGTAACGTGCATCGGATGTAGGAATCCGAGCTAGCTTACCAAGAGAGGTGGGGCCCACCAAACATGTGGGGCCCAATGAAGATATATGGGGCCCACAAGTCACGTGGGGTCTACTAGCCATTTAAGGGTCATAGGAACCCGAGCTAGCAGGTGCAAGCGTGCCAAAAGAGGTAATGTGCATCGGATGTAGGAATCCGAGCTAGCGTACCAGAGGGGGTAACGTGCATCGGATGTAAAAATCCGAGCTAGCGTACCAGAGGGTAACGTGCATCAGATGTAGGAATCCGAGCTAGCGTACCAGAGGGTAACGTGCATCGGATGTAGGAATCCGAGCTAGCGTACTAGAGGGGGTAATGTGCATCGGATGTAAGAATCTGAGCTAGCGTACCAGAGGGAGTAACGTGCATCGGATGTAAGAATCCGAGCTAGCGTACCAGAGGGTAACGTGCATCGGATGTAGGAATCCGAGCTAGCATACCAAGAGAGGTGGGGCCCACCAAACATGTGGGGCCCAACGAAGATATGTGGGGCCCACAAGCCACGTGGGGTCCACGAGCCATTTGAGGGTTATAGGAACCCGAGCTAGCAGGCGCAAGCATGCCAAAAGAGGTAACGTGCATCAGATGTAGGAATCCGAGCTAGCGTACCAGAGGGGGTAACAGGCATCGGATGTAAGAATCCGAGCTAGCGTACCAGAGGGGGTAACGTGCATCGGATGTAAGAATCCGAGCTAGCGTACCAGAGGGTAACGTGCATCGGATGTAGGAATCCAAGCTAGTGTACTAGGGAATGTGGGGCCCACAACATATGTGGGGCCCCATGGAGATATGTGGGGGGCCCACAAGCCATTAGGGTTACAAAGATGTGTGGGGTCCACAGCCAACGTGGGACCTACAAGAATGTGTGGGGTCCACGGCAGTGTGGGACCTACAAGAATGTGTGGGGTCCACAGCCAGTATGGGAAGGTTTTGACATGAGATCTCTCCGGAAAGGCCTGATTAAAATTGGGGTGTCGACATAAATTATTTCCAGTTTCGCATCTTAACAGTTTCTGCAAAACTTAAAATCTAGCTGCGTCAAAAAAATATCATTACATGTAGACCACACGAATGCATGAATATGAAATAAGATGGATATCCAGTTTCTACAATCTACCAAACTCAACCCAAATTAAGCAAATAAATGAATAAAAAAAATGAATAAATGGATGGAAAATGTAGTGGACACGTGTCGTGATGGTAGAGGCTACATTCCACCATTAAAGGGCCAACCTTGCCCTCCAGTTTTTGCATCACCAGCAGAGCCGTAACTGCACTGCTTTAGAGAGATGTCTTCCACAAACTTTCTTCTTCTCCTTCTTGGAGCGGTGGTTCTTCTTGCTGCTCCATCTGAACCCTCCGACCTCCTTCCCGACGGCAAGCCTTACAAACCACCTTACAAGCCACCCTACAAGCCCCCACCTCATAAGGGATACCCTCCCGTTGAGGAAGCGGAAGTCGATGGCTACAAGCCGCCTCATAAGAAACATCCCCCCGCTGAGGAAGCCGAAGTCGAAGTCGATGGCCACAAGCCACCTTACTACAAGCCGCCTTACCACAAGCCACCTTACTACAAGCCGCCTTACCACAAGCCACCTCGTAAGGGACATCCTCCTGCTGAAGAAGCCGAAGTCGAAGTCGATGGCCACAAGCCACCTTATTACAAGCCGCCTTACCACAAGCCACCTTACCACAAGCCGCCTTACCACAAGCCGCCCACGGCTAACTGAACATAATCGAGCTAGTGACTGCAAGACTTAATTTAAAGACGTAGCTACAATAAGCAGATATTATTATGGTGTACTGTATCTATAGTTGGTCTTGAAGTTGAATAAGAGCTTGTGCAAGCATGTCAGCCTTTATATTTTTATTGCAACTATGTAGAGCCAGTCAAAGGTATGAAAGAGGTTAGTGATCATGTTATATATATGGCCTGCTGGTTGTGGTCTTTTTATCACCAAGGTGTTTGCATCAATTTTCTGCGTGGGGTTTCTTAATTCTTTTTGCATGCAATTTGCAGAGTAGTAGCCAAGCCTAGGTAGCTAGTTGGAAAAACACATATCTCCTTTGAAGGCATCAAATTTTAAAAATTTCCTATAAAATTTGTCTAAAAGACACGAGCCTTTCTTATATTTAGTAAAAATAAAGGTTAAGAGAGGGTCTCAAAAAGGCAAATATTAAGATAAGATTGATTTTTGGAGTTTTTGAAAAGGGAGGTGTTACAAGATGGATTGTAAAATAATAATAATAATAATAATAATAATAATAATAATAATAATAATAATAATAATAATAATAATAATAATAATAATAATAATAATTTTTTGACAAATCTCAAGAGAAATTATTATTATTATTATTATTATTATTATTATTATTATTATTATTATTATTATTATTATTATTATATGAAGGAAGGTAATATGGCTTTTAACTATGATTCCTTCAATATATTATTTAAAAAAAAATTCACTCACTACATATTACCATTTACTAGTAATATTTTTAAAGCATGAATGCATAAATAATTAGAAAACGGAGAGAAAATTTTGACAATTTCATAAAATATAAGATAACAGCTCGTCTTCTATTAAATGATAGAAAAACAAGCTTTTCAATTTCTAAAAATGTGTAAACTTAGATTTGGATTGTGGGAGTTGAATAAAGCATAATTTTTTTTATTACATAGGAACACAGGTCATCTTCTATTAAATGATATAAACGCGTGCTTTTCAATTTCTAAAAATACTTGAACTTGGATTTGGATGGTATGAATTTGAATAAAATATAGCACATAATTATATTATCATTCTTTTAAATTTATACAAATTCAAATCCAAATTCCGAGGTTGATGCTATTGAACACTAACTACTATATAATATCTCATACTAATCATACAAGTATGGCAACTAATTAACTAAAAGTGCTCAAATATTTTAACTGATATTTATTGGGTCATTTTAAGAATTTGTAACTAATTAAAAGAAGGGCTTACAGTTTTCAGTCAACATTTATTGGTATTTTTGAAGAATCTCTTACTACTTATATCTTAACCTTCAAAATTAAATATTTAAAAAATAAATTATGTGATTATTTGGAAAAAAAATAAATGTCTTGAAACTAAATAAAAAAAAAATTAAAAGCATATATCGAACTACATCTATGACTGAATTACAATTCTTTTTTTCTTTTTTCTTTTTTCTTTTTCTTTCGTTAGGCATGATGGAATTTGCAATAATGAGATATAAGGTATACTTTAACAAATTTGTAACTATAAGATCAATGATTTAGTTTCAAAAACTTATCTTTATATTAGTATTGCAATTGATAGTTAACTAATAAAATTTACAAGGTGCAATTTGTATTTGATAGGTAGCAAATTGTTAGTCTAAAATTAAATAAAGTCAAACAAACATTAAATAGAATTAAAGGAAATAATAAACTCTTGTAACTCCTTCAAAAAGACCCATAAGTCGAATATACAATGTCCAACATATATAAAAGGTTCAAAAATCACTAATTGTTCCTCATAAATGGGGAATTATTGAGAGGATTGAAGACCTACACAATTATAAAAGGAACACTTCGGGAAGAGGTAAGATCATCTGAGAAATTTTTAATCTTATACTATTGTCATTTAATGCATACCATTCCATCTTCCTGATTTAAGCATCGAAATGATCCCCGAAATTAATACACCTAAATCAAATGGTAGTGATTACAAGGTCATGGCATATACAAAGTCAATATTCCTCTAAATACATGGAATTAAAAGACAATTAGATAGGATAATGAAACCCTTATAACCCCCAAATAAACGTCAGATTAAAAACTCATAAATCATATGTAACTCTCAGCATAAAGGCTCATAACTCCCTTATAATCTCTCCTTGATTGGAGAATTAATAAGAAGAAGGCCAAACAACTATAAAAGGGCCGTTTTGAGAAGAGGTAAATTCATCTAAGAAGTTCTCTATCTTATATTGTTCTCATTCAATGCATACCCTTAAATCTTCTCGACTTAGGCATTGAAATGATCTCCTGAAGTATACCCCCAATCCTAAGTTTTTCTTTTTTATTTATTTTTTGGGTGGTCAAGATCATGATTGTGCCAACAAGTTTGATCCAAATTTTATTGGCAACATTATTTATAGGGCAAAATACATTGACCTACCTTGAGGTTTAGCAAAAAGACAATAACCTCCCCTAAGGTTTCAAAAATTATAAGGACCTCTCCTGTGATTTTTTCAAAAGGACACAAACATGTCCTAGTATTTTATAAAAAGACAATTTTTTTAGGGGAGGTATATGTGTTTTGGCCAAACTTAGTAGATGTTTGTGAGATTTTCAAAATCTTAGGGGAGGTTTATGTCTTTTTGTCAAATCTCCGAAGAGTGAGTGTTTTTTATCCTTATGTAAAATATTTAAAAATATTTTATTAGTCTTTATGACTCGACTATAAAAATGATTTCATTAATTGGAAGTTTCATATTTTAACTTTTAAATTCTAACTTTCATAAATAGAGAAATGGACTAAGGTAACAAATGACGTTAGTTCAAGTCAACTATGCCCTTGTGGAGCTCAGCCAGTGTGCTTGAACTAAAAAAGCGAAAAATAGTAGAATCATTATAAACATTTGTTGTCAAATTATCCACAATTTGGACACATATAATCCTCTTAATGCATTTTTTTTTTTCAAAAAACACAAGAAATGTCATATATTAAGGTGTCAAACAGTACGTATGACAATAAATTGTAACACTTTCTTATGAAATTGGAGGGAGAGATAGAAAAAAAAAATCATTTATAATTTTTATGGCAAGACTTTGTGGTCAAGACACAAAATGTGTTAAGAGTTTCAATATTGAAAAGGTATTGTACATCTCAATAACAAAATCCTAAAAATGACAATTAATAACATGTATAATAAAACATAGATAAACTTAGACGTGAACTACATATAATTTCTAGACCGTCAAATATCTTATTAATTGGAGACTGAGTTGAAAAAGTATGTAGATATTTTAGGAATTTAAAAATAAAGCTATCGTATTGATTTATTATTTTTTTAATTGAGGAAAAATGATAGAAATGTTTTTTTAAAAAAAATTTATAATTGAAAGTATTTTGTCATTTGAAATGACAAATCAAAGAGGATTGGGAACTGTCATATCCAAAAAATGAATAAATAAAAAAGGAAGGGTCTGTCCCACTGAGGAAAAGAACAAAAAAAAGAAAAAAAGAAAAAAAACAGAGATGAGTTGTTTGAAAGTTGAAAATTTAATTCATAAGAGTTTTTTTGAAAATATAATTGATAAAAAATATGGTTAGAATTTGTCCTGAATATGTTTACTTCATATATATATTGTAACAATGAAATGAAACTCAACTTGTACCATCTCGGGCCACCACAGCTGCAGAATCACATGAGGGTTGAAATGACAACATGACGTCAATGTCGTTCTTTCGCTTTACGTTTAGCTGTAGAACAGAACAGACATGATCCCTTGGACTTATCTTTTTTTTTGGATTACGCACCAGGTATCCACGTGTTCGCTTTACGGTCCACGTGACTAATCCTGTGCCCCTTGAAGAGTTTCTTTGTGAATTTCAATATTGGTATTACAAGCTCGGTCCCTAAGATCAAGCATACACAAAAGAAGTCTTTATCAATAAATTACGCGGCAATTGGCCAAAAGTGGTAAAGCAAGCTATTAAGCAGCGACTAGAGAGAGATACAAAAGTATCAGATGCTCTCGGGGTTAGAGCTGAAATAGTAAGACAAATGATAAGACTTTATTGTATGTAGCGTCATATGTATCAGGATATAAGAAACATGCCTTATATGAATCTAGAGTGTTGTCCCAAGTTAAGTGGGGTAGTAGGGAGATATGACTATAACCAATGACCAACTAGATACTCAGAACGAGTAGAAACTAGTTGTGCAGGAGGAATATGCCATAAGAAGAAAACATCCAAAGTCAAAGGAAAGACTTGAAAGAAATTTGGAAAAATGAAAAGCTCTAAAAAAGGGCTGAAAAACCCAGAGAAGAGATATCTTAGACCCAGTAGGGTTAGAGGAGATGTTAAGGAATCATCCAAGAAGAAATATGGACGATATCCTAAATGTCCGCAATGAAAATTTCTAGAGAATTGTGACTGTTGTTGGTTCTGTGGCAAAAAGGGTCATAAGGCTAATAATTGTCCAGACGCAAAGAAAAGGAAGGGTAGCCTCAAGAGTATCTTGATGGAAAATTCTTCAAAATTGCTTTATGAACCGATTTGGGGAGAGGAGATAGACTCAGATGATGAGAGTATTTATTCTATTTTCTCAGAATACTCCAATTTGGAAGATGAAGAGGAAGATTCAGAAGACGAATCTCCTTTTAATCTAAAGCTAAGTCAGCTAAGACTAGCTATGATGAGAGCAGTAGATAAAGTACCTCTAGCGGGAGAAGAAGGAGATCTAGTACAAACTGCAGAAATTGAAAGTCCTTTAGAAAGTAGGGATTATCAGGAATGGAGGATGCCTCGAGCCATTTGGGCTGAAGCATACCAAACCTCATGGATACCTTACAAAGAGACTGTAAAGGTAATCGAGAAAAAGGTAACAGTAGAAGTATCCAAGACGGATGCAGGAACATTTATAGTTCCATTACTCACCACACAGGAAGTCTAGAAAGCAATGGATAAAAGAGCAAGATATGTCCATTATGGAATTATTCAGGTAGGGATAGATCCATTAGTTAGAAAAAGGCAAGATCTTCCTATCCTTATTGCAGTTATGGATCGAAGCATTGGTAATTTTGGTAGGTCCTTATTAGGAGGAGCAAAGGCTAACGTACATTCAGGAGCAGCTTGGATAAAAGTTATACCAGATTTACATATGGATCTTCAAGATAAAAGTGTGGAGAAAACTCTGCAGATAAGAGTTAATACGCGAGATTGGCAGAATATGTTAAAATGTAGCCCAGATAGGAGGTGCATTAGGCTCATTGCCAGGTTATATTTAAAGTTCTATAACACGGGGAAACCAGCCCTTTTATCATTTGTCTTACTGTTTCAGCTCTAATCCCGAGAGTATCTGATACTTCTGTATCTCTCTCTAGTCACTGCTTAACAGCTTGCTTTATCATTTCTGGCCAATTGCTGGGTAATTTATTGATAAATAAATTCAGACTTTTAGTCGATCGAGTAAGATATTTGATTGGTCAAAACTAATATCAACATAACATATAATATATTTTATTTATTTTTATTTATATACATTTATTTTATAAAAACAATATCGCCGAAAGCCCATATAAAGTATATTGTAAAGATTAATTAAAGTCACCTATTAATTAATTAAAATCATAAACAATCACCTAACAATGGTCTAAATTAAATTTGTATTTCCTTTCTTATTTTTCTAAAATATTACTCTTTATATATATATATATATATATATATATATTAAGAGTATATACTAAAACAATAATATCACACTGGTCTCCAAAAGTGACATGTCCACCTTACTTTAGGGTTAACGACGTGAACTTTGACTTATCTCTCGTCATGTGCCTTGAGCATCCACTATCCAAGTACCACTTGTCTTTCGAAGGGGTGGACCTAAAACACACCTCATCATTTAATATCGTGAATTGAAAGGTTTGCCACTTCCTGATCACTCGAGTCGCTTTTCCGAGTTGCTTGAGCTAGAGTTGTCCCAAGTTGTGGCCTTCATTGCCTTCTTCTTCTTCTTCCTAGACTCTTTCTTAAGCTGTGGACAGTCAGGTTTTATGCGACCTACCTTTTTGCAGTTATAACATGTTGGAAGTTTTGCTTTTGTTTCTTTCTTGCTAGTTTCACCTTTGTCCAATTTAGATCCTCTAAATTTTCTAGCAAATCTCTTATTCTTTTTAAAGAATCTACCTAGTCGTCTGGTGAATAACGCTTGGTTATCATCATCCATCTCTTCTTCTTCTTCATCACTTGAGCTTTCTTTGGAAGCTTTGAGTGTTGTGGATTTCTTGGTTTTTACAACTTCAGATGATCTTTCATTAATGACCATCTCATATGTGAGAAGGGACCCAATGAGTTCGTCTAAGGTTATAACTTTTAAGTTCTTGCCTTCAATTATAGCAGTGGCATTGGGTTCCCAAATAGGTAAAATTCCTTTAAGGATTTTCCTAATCATTTTGTAAGTTGGGTAGTTCTTCCCAATTAAGTGCATTTAGGGAGTTTATAATGTGTGTTGACCCTATTGGTCGTTCCCAGTTTTGATAATGACAAATACTCTTGGTATTTAATGTTTTCCAAGTATGTGTGTAAGTTTATATTGACGAAATCAATTGATGGCACATGAAGACTTGAAGAAAACAAAGACCCTGAAGCTTTCTCATTATTGTACTTTATATTATTGCCTTATTCGGGTCTGTAATAATCTACATTGCATGCATGTAGGAACTTATAAGCTCAAGACCCTAACTTAGAGAGATCTTAGGGTTGGTTGACCGACACCGAATTTTTCTGGTAGGATAGAAAGACCTTAGGTCCCTAAAAAAATGCACAAACAGTCCCCAATATAAATTATAATATCAGGGAAATTAATTGAAACAAATATTAGACTTAATTGAAAATCTAGAGAGAGGTCGGGTGACCGAACCTGTGGCGTTCAAAAAGCCTTGGGCACCCGAACCGTGGACAAGTCAACATGTTGACCTAGATTCAAGCAGTCGAGCATATTTGACTACATCGTCCATGGGCGACCGAATCCCTGACTTGATACCTTTTCACTAACTCGCGCGCCTGAACATTACGTTGAAATATGCCTCGGGTGACCGAATTGGCAAGTTCGGGCTAGCGAACTTAGCTTTGGGCACCCAAACTGCGGGCAAAAACATTTTGTCTTTTATTCAAACAACCGATCCCAGACTCGAGCACCCGAAGTTTGAAAAAACACTTTTTTGGTTGAGTCTATTCGGGCGACCAAATCTCAGGTCGGGCACCTGAACCTCGTGGGTTAAAATATTTTTAATAATTTTTTAAAAGGGGTAAAATGGATTAATTTTCCTAAACCGTTTTAAAACAATTTTAAGAATCCCCATTTAGTCCCCAACGGTCAAAAAATCCTCCTTGCCTATAAATACCTGTTCATTTGTCATAATTAGTAAGGATTAGCAAAATTGATTAGGGGCAAACTCTCTCAAATTCAAAAATCCTTCTTAAGCTTATAATACTCCAAAACACTTATACACATCATCCTTCTTGATCTTGCAAGTGTTGTGAGTATATTTGTGTGCTTGTGCTTCATTCATACTTGCTAATACTCTCATTAGATTGTATTGATTGTTTGATTTTATTGAGAGTAGAAGCATCAAGTTCTTCCACTGATTTAACTTGATAAATCTTGAGCGGAAAGACTTGGAAGGTTGTGGGTTTTGCATTGTCATTGCAAGCTACTTAAGCCTATATTTTTGTGTGCAAAAATCATTTTAAATGCTTGTTTTCAAACAACTTTTGTGCTTGCTACATTGAAGAAAATATTTTTGCGTTTGTTTGAATATTATTGCTAACATCTTTGAAACCCTAATCTGACATTGAGATTTAGTTTATCTGGTTTTCAAAGAATAGCTTGTTTGATACACTCTTGTGTTTGATTGTTTATAGACATAATCTTAAGTGTTGATTGCACACATAGAGCACGGAGCTTATAATTCTTACATCATTGAGGTGCATTGATTATCTTGTGCTGAATTGGTACATATTAGCTTGAGTAAGAAGCATTTACTTGTACGTAAATTTTATATCATTAGTTGTATTCCAGGCAAGGCTTGAAGAGGGAGACTAGCCTTATTGAATAGTCTTGGACTGGCTTAAATCTGGTTAGGAAAGTTAGTTGCACCATCTTGGTAAGGCGTGTTGGTTGAGGTCAGCCCCTTGAATTGACCTGGTTGTAATCGGTGCTGCTCCATCCGTTAAGTGAGCCATAGTGGAATCCTTTTGCTGGTGTAGCCAAGGTGGGGACATAGGAAGTATTGGCTGAACCCCAATAACATATCGTGTGTGTACTGTTTATCTTTCTGCAATTTACATTCTTGCACGTGTATGTTATAGTTGGTGAATACTGCGCATGATTTTAATTTCCGCACATTATATTTATCTGCTCATTTGGAACTGCATAGACAGATCCTAGGTTATGAATGTACTGTTGATCTGGTTTAACCTAAGAAAAAGTTTTTAAATACCCAATTCACCCCCTCTTAGGAATACACCAAAGCTAATAATGTGGGTAAACCTAGTATACATACTCGATACAGATTCTTCAGGGTTCATCCTGAAGGCTTCATACTCACTGGTGAGCATGTCTATCTTGGTATCCCTAATATCTATGGTTCCTTCATAGGTTATCTCTAGTTTTTCCCAGATTTCCTTGGCAGTCTTACAGTTCATTGTCCTATTAAACTCATTTGCATCTAACACACTATACAGGGTAATTATTGCATTAGAGTTTATCTGTAATTGTTTCATATCAACCTTATTCATTGCGTTTTCTTCCTTAGGAATTTCCTTATTTTTAATAATCTTATAAGGAACATAGTTCCCTTGGATTATGACTCTCCAGACTCTCCAATCCATTGTTTGTAAGAATATCCTCATTCTTTGTTTCTGAAAGGTATAATTTACACCGCAAAAGATGGGGGGGGGGGGGTCTAGTGGTGGATTGTCCTTCACCGAATGGGGATACACCTAGGTTGGTCATTGTGATCTTTGTGCACTACCTATTAGGATATGTTACAACCTATGTTCTGATTCCAATCGAAAGTGATGGTGTGAATTGGGTATTTTAAACTTTAAATGCACGGAAGCTTGATTAATTTTGAAACGTATTTACCACATACTCCCTATATTTAAATCAACACAAAAGTCTAATCAGCGAATGACTATACCAATGAACAATCCTATATATAATATCAAACCACAAGGTATATTATATTCCAAGAAGATTAATATGAGTGACAAGATTTTTAACCTTATAAATATTAATCTTGTGTTTAAGAAATGAATATGTCTATATCAAACAATCCCAACAAATTAAGCCAAGCAAATATTCTTCTTGTATTTAAACAATTAATCAACCCAAATGAAATTATCTCAGCTGATTGAACCAATTCAGAATATGCAACTGCAGTAGCGTTTGATCTCAATCTGTGTTTAATTCATTCAAAATATCCACAAATCTATCTAAGCATTCATACCAATCCCAAATAATTAACTCATTCAAACGAATGAATATCATTTTATATGTGCAAGAAATTAAGGAGATAAGGGAAAGAAGAACACCTAGATTTTTTACAAGGTTTGGTGGCCTATGTACGTCCTTGCCTCAAGCAACCCGCTTTGTGGATTTCCTTTACTTTCTCTGTTCAATAGGTGGAGTTCCCTATCTCTTTTAAATAGGTAGAGACACCTCTCTAGCAAGAACAACCCTCTTGCTAGTTCGATTCTATTCCCAAATCGAAAGTTCAATAAGCAATACAACATATTTTTGTACAAGTAAATTACTCTCTAAGAAGAGCAGATTTGTACTATATAAAACTCAAATAATCTCTCAATAAGAAGATGTAATGAAGCTAAAAAGAAAGCTAGGGCTTTATGGACTGAAATATTTGAAAATGAAGAGTAAAAACCAAATTTTGAATTTTAGTAGAGAAGCACGACGCACAGTAGCTATGAAAGATGAAAACTATGTGATTTTTGTGCAAATCGGTTACCCTAATACGATTAGGGTTGCCCTTAAATTCATAGGTTTGAAATCTGACCATTTTCCCAAAGTTTGGAAACAATATATTCTCAAAACGATAAGAAATCACACTATTTAAAAACTCAGCTGTGATACTTCGGCCGCCCAAGCCTATGACTTCGATTGCCTGAACCTACACTATCTGGGCTTTTTCATTGTAGTACAAGTTCGGTCGCCTGGACCAAGTGTTCAGTCACCCAAACACTCTGATTCCAGATCATTTTGTTTATTCTATTGTGAAATTGAATGTTCTTTATTTCAAAACTCTTTTGTAATCTTTTTGAAACATATTTCAACTTTGAAAAGCTATTTTCCAATTTTTTGAAATAGGTCTCTTGTTGGTTTTTTAAGTCCGATCTATGTTTTAATTATGACAAACAACAATATCTCATCTATGTGCTAAGTGTATAAACATGTTCATTTTTCTAAGCATAGGTGACAAATGGGAAATGGAAGCCGTAAGAGCATGAAAATGATTATACCCTGACGTATTCCAAGGAATTACAAAGGAGCAAAACACAAAGACTTTATTTATTTTTCTTGGGTTGTAATAATTAATTAGGTTTCAATTTATGCATGCATAATCATATGATTTAATTTGAAGCTTAACCTTGACCATAGATTGACCTTAGGTACATAAACTTTTCATGAAATCATTTTTCCAAAATAAGTTTTTTCAAAAACCCCTTCATGTTTTCTTCCATTGCATTGATGAACACTTTTTTCTATCAAAAGCTCCTTATCTTAAAAAGCGTCCGACATGAAAGTTGTGGGGATTTTATTTTAGCTTTCTATTAATATCAAGAACATTCAGTTTGGAGTTACACAGAAAAATTTATGGCCAAAAAATAGAAAAATGTTTGTGTAGAAAGCCCAGGTGACTAGTCAGGGGACTGGTCGACTAGAGCAGGGGAATGGTTGACGAGCAAAACTAGTAGCCAGTTTATTCTCACAGTCTAGGAGACTGGTCGACTAGAGAAGGTGATTGGTCAACCAGAGGTCTCGAGCCTAGCGTCCTAATGGATAGAAAATGGCAAGAACTCAAAATAAAATATAATTTACTCCTCCAATGGTCATATAACGGCTACTTGAGGGTTTGACCTATAAATACAAGCCTTAAACACCTTAAAAATGTTGGAGAATCTTTTTGTTAATCTAGTTTATCATTCTTTGATTCTCCCACCTTTTTGTACCCCTTTTGTTCTTAAATTTCTATGCAATGACCCCAAAAATAGTTATACACGATTAGTGGAATGATACTAAAAATAAAAAATAAAAAGAAATAAATCAAATTAATTAATTAATTTTATTAATTAAATAATAATTAATTATATAGTATAATATAAGAATATATTAATATAATATAATATAATATTATAATATTATTATTACTATAATATATATATATATATATATATATATATGAAGACTCAGGAAGGCTCCAGAGTCTTCAAATTGAAATTTGATACAATTTACCCCCTAAGCATCTCTCTCTCTCTCTCTCTCTCTCTCTCTCTCTCTCTCTCTCTCTCTTTAAGATTTCTCGGCAAATCGTGTGACGATTGAAGAACGGGAAGTATCCCTAGGTTCTTAATTCGACGACCAACATTTTAATCGGAGTTGATTTGTCGTAGAAGCATCGTAGGTACCACTCTTGGGATAAGGTAAGAGGAATAAATTATGTCAGAAATCTTATAATTTAACCAATTAAATTCTAAGATGAGATTGCAGGAATTATATATACGTTTTTCTAAATATTTTGGTATATGGAGATTGAATTTTGGATTATTATTTTTATTATGAATTGATTAAATTGGTGTTTGTGAGTCTAGGGATTTTATAATAATTATTATTTTAAAGTTGAACCGATTGAATTAAAGTATTTGATTTCTGGATGATTATAATTGATTTTATGAATAAATTAAACAGATGAAATTAATGGTCTTCGATTATTAAAGTATGATTTATTATTTACAGACAGTTTAGTAAAGTATTGTTAAATATATAAATCGTGTGGCATGAGATTAATATTTTATTTTAATAAACCGGTTGTGATTGATGTGGTGTGAGTACTTATATGCTTGTGTGGTTTAATGTCCTTCATGCATATTGCAATATAACATTGGCCGGCAAATGAGGAGTTCGTTATATTATCCATGATATAAGTTGCGCTATAATGCTGGTAGGATGGATGAGGAGTTCGTTTTTGTCAATGTGCTATGAATGGTGGTGTGTGTGTTGTATCTGTGAAAGTTCCTATGTCGGCCACGTATTGAGATCTTCTCGGTACGCGGTGAGAATGATGAATACTGAAGTACTTGTGCATTAACATTGATGGGTGTGAGTATGTGAAGGTGAATTAAATACATTATGTGTAAGAACCCGAGCCGTGATATAGGGAATTAATTAATTAAGAGAAGGGTTATAAATAGATATTTTCATTACTTCTTAGCTAAGAAAACTCAAATTCTCTCTCTATCTCTCTAGAAACTCAACTTATTTTCTATCTCTCTAGATTTCTTTGCCGTATGTAGCAGGAATTGTAGATCCGACATTACCACGAGGATAAGAGAAGGATTCTCAACAAGTTTTACGGATTGGATTTTCGTTTTGGGCATTTTTGGGTTTTGGTCCAAAATAGAGGTAAGACTCGGTTTTCAGTTTCGATTTTGGTAGTCTTGTAGGTAACAAAGTTGTGAGCAAGTTTTGTACTGTGGGTTGTAGGTTTTGAAACTCGGTTCATGATTTAGGGTCCTTGGAGTTCGGGATTTTTCATTTGGGAAAAGGTAAGGGGATTTAGTTTATGTCGGTTACTTTTGAAATCGAACTTGGTAAAACTTTGGTTCACGGTCCTACGTGCATTTTGGTACTTATTTGGGAAAATCTAAGGGGTAAAATTGTGGGTTTTTCATGTAACAGTTTTTGGGAAAGGGGGGTACTAGGCTGCATTCCCTGGTTTTGTTGGAAAACCTTTGGTATACTGTGTGTATGTATTGTGTTAGGGATGGTCGTGCCTTGAATTTGTTAAACTATATATATTTGGAAAATCATGATTTATAGAATACCAAATGGGAATGGTTTGTTTGATTATATGAGCACGTATGGTTGTGTTTTGATGAAATGCAATAGGAACTGGGTTCCAAGTTGTTCCAGGTACTGAAAGAGTGTCCGACTCTATATTCGAGGGTGTGAGCCTTACCGGCTGATCACTGAAGGGTGTGGAACCACCAGTTTGTGCGATACGATGCCATGGGAGCCTATGGTTCACCATGTGTCAGGGACGTCGTGTATCGCGGGCCGGCTACGGGCTAACGTCGGATATTGTAGGCCAGCTTAGGGCCGAAGGGTGTGACGACATTGGGCTACTTGATCATGTGTGTGTGTGTGTGTGTGTATGCACTGTTTTGAAACTATTTTTGGAAGTATTGGAAATTGCATTTAATTGTGTATGTTTTGCTATCATTATAACACTCAAATGCTACACACTGATATAACCTGTATCTGCCCTTACTAAGAGGTGTCTCACCTCTATTATACGTATATATTTTTCAGGTCTTTCGAGTAATCGAAACTAGCGTCCTGGTGTTGGGAGTATAGTGGTTGGTGTACTGCGAGAGGTAATTGGGTAAGTACTAAGACTCTATTGGGTTGACTTTTGTGGTTTTGGTTGTCACCTGGGTTGTGTTGTATTTTTGTGAAGTTTGACTCCTTTGTATAGACTCTGGTATGGTACAAATTGTGTATAGAAAGACTTATCTTCCGCTGTGTTTCTATTGTGTATGTGAATGTGTATAGGGTTCCTGGGAGTCCCTTGGGGTTGGACCCTCATTCATTGTACTGTATCTTGATTTTGGTGATACAGGGACAGGTTAGGTTACTTTTTCACCCTCGGGTCCAATTATTGGGTTTGGGGCGTGACATTATGATTTTAGATATGCTGTGTTATTATGAAAAGTATGTGTATGGGATTCTATGGTATGATTGATGTTGAATGTGTGCCAGTACATTTATATGAATTAAAATGTATAAACAAATTACGGCGAGGTAAGACTCTCCGCCCAAGGGCTTGTCGAGTAAGGTGAGTGCTATGATAGGTATTAGTTGTAACCACACCAAAACTAAATGGGCAAGGTTACATAAGGTATCAGAGCAAAGGGGCGTTACATGTATGGGCGTGTAATCTCCCAATCCTTAGGAACTCTTGCTTTTAAAATAATGTTGCATATGTGAATACAGTCTATAAGTATTTTAACAGTTGTTGTCATTTAACAAATGATTATATTTTGTATACACTAAAACTCATCTGCCACACACTGAAAATAATTTATTTCATCCTTACTAAGAAGTGTCTCACCCCATCATTATCAAATATTTTTTAGATGCCCTGTGGAGAGAGACAGGAATCAAAGTAGCGCAGCAGAAGCGTGGGTCGGGTTAAAAATAGTAGTTTAGATTAATAATTAAAATTTTTATTTATGGTTTATCTTAGAATTTCTAGGAATGTATTTAAATTTGTTATTGGAGATATTCTTGTAATAAAAGGTTTTTAGTACTCTGGTATATAAATATTGAGGTCTTCCGCTGTATAATTACTTGGTTTCAGAGATTTATAATTTTTAAATAACACTTCAGACCCTAGTTTCAGGTTCGGGGCTATAAAAGGTGGTATTAGAGCTTTAAGTTGTTAGGTTCTATAGACTCTAGGATGGATTAATACCAGAGTATAGGTTTGAGTTAGGACGAAGATAGAAACGGGTAGATTAGGATACTAGTAGGAAATTTTGAGTTTTTATTCGTGACCTAGAGGAAGGAACCCCTTGATGGTCTTCTATGATTTTTTGAATTAGTCCCGAGTTTCAGAAAATCACAGTAAATCCATCAACGACGATGTTTTCGAGTAGAGAGACTAGAACTTGAAATTTGAACTCGAAGGTTAGGTTGGTTGATTTGTGGAGAAAAGTCTTTGAAGGATAATCTTGGTAATTTAGGTGTTGTGATTTGATGGTTTGTGGTCAAGTTGGGTGTCTGATGTTTTTTTCTTAATTGAGGATTTGAATGTTAAGTAATGTATTTATACATATTTGTAGAGTATATTGAATTTGTGGTATGAAGATGGTTAGGTAGTGTTAGAGTTGGTGTATTCCCAAGAGGGGGGGGGGGTGAATTGGAATTTAAAACTTTTTCTCCTAGCTTAATCTATTCAACAACAGTATATGCACAACCTAGGGACTTGTCTGTGCAATTTCTAAATGCGTAGATAACAGTGATGTGGAAATTAAATCAAACGCATCATTCACACAATAATATATATGTGCAGTAAATATAAAGTGCGGAAATGTAAATGAACACATGATATGTTATCGGGGTTCGGCCAACTGTGCCTACGTCCCCGCCTTTAGCTCGAAAGTTAGAGGATTCCACTAATAGCTCACTTAAGGGTGGAGCGGCACCGTTTACAACCAGGTCAAATTAACACAGTGCTGACCTCAACCTTAGCTAGGTCAATTAGCGGGGTTGACCTCAACCTACACGCCTTAACAAGACGACGCACCTAACTTTCCTAATTGGGTCTAAGCCAATCCGGGACTATTCCAGGGTTAGTCTCCCTCTTCAGGCCTGTGCTTGGAAATACAACAGATGTGTATTACAATCAAATGGTACATTGATTGTGCTTTCGTGTAAAGTAGATATGTACCAAAATGCGCGCAATAACATACACCACAATATGATTCAATATGTAAGCTCAATGTGGTCTAGATGGTTTAACTCTCAAAAGTATTTTCTATCAGTGTAATGCGTATGTGAGAGTCTCAAACAAACAATCTTTATATCACAAGATATATTCAATCTAATAGTTCACACAAAGATACTAGCCAGACAATATATGTATATATATGTGTATTTCAATGAGCAGGTTTCCTAAATCATATGATGCTCCAATAATGTATATGTTCGGTTTGCAAAAGATATTCAATCTTTGTATTCAGCAAATGATATGTGAGTTGATGAATATTGCAACAAAGATCTTTCTCACACAAACAAATATCACTTTAAAATATTTATCAAGATAAAACACACTAGATATTTGAAGGTATTTTGAAAATATTTTGCAACCAAAAACACATACAATCTTCTCAAGATTTTGCAATGAAGGTGCAAACTTAGAAGATCTATCAAAGTCTTCTTAGGATAGACTTATCAACAAAGTCTTCTAAGAATCCTTAGGTCTTGCTCTCAAACAAAATCATGTCAAGCAAATAGAACAAGGAGAGCAAACCTTTCCAAACACACACTCAATCCACTTACAAATGATGTAGGCACTAATAAACAATAAGCATGAGTGAATGAGGCTAAAAAATGAGTGGTATAGGATTTTAGGTTTTCAGAGAATTCTCTCCTAATCAAAGTGGTTAATCCATACTAATTTTCTCAAATGATCTCATATATATATATATAGGGATAGGAGAAAATATGACTGTTGGGGACCTATTGGGTATTCTTAAGGAAGTTTAATGATGTTTAAAGCATTTTAATCCTGTTTAAAAAATATTTAACTGCGGTAAAAATCAGGGCAACTCGAGAGGTCCAGTCGACTAGAACAAGTTTGGTTGACCAAGTCTCATATGCTTCGGTCGACAGGAGAGGGCGATTTCTCAATTTTTCGAGGTTCGGTCTACTAGGCCACTTTGAACTGGCTGGTTCTGTTGACCAGACCACTGAGATTTCTCCCGAGGACCGTTGGTCGATCAGGTAATTGGAGTACAAAAAGGGTCGGTCGACCAGATGGTCAAAGTGTTGACCCAGGGAGGTTTCGGTCGACTTGGGCCTTAGTCAACTGTTGACCGAGGCCTGGTTCGATCGACCAAGGCAGAATGAACTGCTTGGTTTGGTCGATCGAAAGTGCACCAAGTGTGCATTTCGGTCGTGTTTTAATACACACAAACCCTATTCAAGTGCCTAATACATGCAAGTACAAATGTGTGTATCCTAGGGTCATTTAAGTTCAAAATTAAGACATCGAAAAAGTTTGGTGTCGGTCGACTGAAGGGAAAACCCTAAGGTCTTTCTAAGGTCATTTCTTATTTATTATTTGTTTGAACTTACGTAATAAATCATACATGTGATGTGTGTAAGCTTATTACAAACCAAATACCTACTTACTATTACAGACCAACTAAATATATTATAATGTTGAATTATAAATTGGTCTTCAGGCTTTGCTTGCTTTGTGCACATCTTAATTTTAATAGTCTTAGTTCCTGCACAAAACCTCAAACACTCATTAGATACAATGAGTATTTGTCATAATCAAAACCGGGAGTGACCAATGAGGTCAACAGGTAGTTTTAGAGTTAGGTAAAAGGATTGATTAGAGAATTTCGAGGACGAAATTCTTTTAAGGAGGGAAGAATGTAAGGACCCCAAAAATAGTTATACAAGATTAGTGGAATGATATTAAAAAAATAAAATAAAAATAAAAAAATTAAATTAAATTAAATTAAATAATGAAATAATTAAATTAATTAGATAATAATAATTAATTAAATAATATAATATAATAATATATTAATATAATATAATATATATATATATATATATATATGTATGTATATATGAAGACTTAGGTAGGCTCTTGAGTTTTTAAATTGAAATTTGATTCAATTTACCCCCCAGTGTCTCTCTCTCTCTCTCTCTCTCTCTCTAAGATTTCACGGCAAATTGTGTGCCAATTGAAGAACGGGAAGTATTCCTGGGTTCCTAATTCGACCACCAACATTTTAACTAGAGTGAATTTGTCGTATGAGCGTTGTAGGAACCGCTCTTGGGATAAGATAAGGGGAATATATGTTAGATATTTTATAATTTAACCGATTAAATTATAATTTGAGATTGTAGGAATTATATATACGTTTTTCTAAATATTTTGACATATGGAGATTAGATTTTGGATTATTATATTTAGTATGAATTGATTAAATTGGTGTTTGTGAGCCTAGGGCTTTTATAATAATAATTATTTTAAAGTTGAACCAATTGAATTAAAGTATTTGATTTCTGGATGATTATAAAAGATTTTATGAGTAAATTAAATAGATGAAATTAATGGTCTTGGATTATTAAAGTATGATTTATTATTTACAGACAATTTAGTAAAGTATGGTTAAATACATAAATCGTGTGACAAGAGATTAATATTTTATTTTAATAAACTGGTTGTGATTGTTGTGGTGTGAGTACTTATATGTTTGTGTGATTTAATGTCCTTCATGTGCATCGCAATATAACATTGGCAGGCAAATGAGGAGTTTGTTACATTGTCCATGACATAAGTTGCAATATAACGTTGGCAGGATTATGAGGAGTTCATTATATTGTTATTTATATAAATAGAGCAAAAATGTTGCAGGATGGGTGAGGTTCGTTTTTGTCGATGTGATATGAATGGTGGTGTGTGTATTGTATTTGTGAAAGTCCCTATGTGGGCTATGTATTGAGATATGCTCGGTATGCAGTGAGAATGATGAATATTGAAGTACTTGTGCATTAACCTTGGTGGTTGTGAGTATGTGAAGGTGAATTGAATATATTATGATTTTGGATATGCTGTGTTATTATGAAAAGTACATGTATGCAGATTCTATGGTATGATTAATGTTGAATGTGTGTGAGTACATGTATGTGACTTAAAACATAAAAAAATTACGGTGAGGTAAGACTCTCCGCTTGAGGGCTTGCTGAGTAAGGCGAGTGCCCTAATAGATATCAGTTGTAGCCACACCCAAATTAAATTGGCAAGGTTATATAAGGTATCTGAGCACAGGGGCGTTACATGTATGAGCGTGTAATCTCCTCAATCCTCAGGAACTCTCACTTTTAAAATAGTGTTGCATATGTGAATACAGTCTATAAGTGTGTTAATAGTTGTTGTCGTTTAACAAATGATTATATTTTATATACACTAAAATTCACATATGCGTTGTTGCCGTTTAACAAATGATTATATTTTATATACACTAAAATTCATCTGCCACACACTAATAATAATAATTTCCATCCTTACTGAGAAGTGTGTTACCCCATCATTATCAAATATTTTTCAGATGCCCTGTGGAGAGAGATAGGAATCAGAGTCGGGTAGTGGAAGCGTGGGTGGGGTTAGAAATAGTAGTTTAGATTAATAATTAAATTTGTTATTTATGGTTTATCTTAGAATTTCTAAGAATGTATTTAAATTTGTTATTGGAGATATTCTTATAATAAAAGGTTTTTAGTACTCAGGTATATAAATATTGAGGTCTTCCGCTGTATAATTATTTGGTATTAGAGATTTATTATTTTTAAATAACACTCTGGACCCTAGTTTTGGGTTCGAGGCGTCACATTCTATTTCTTCTACTCCTTCAAAATATTTTTGGGGAAAATCTTTTGGGTTTTTTTTTTTTTGGTAAAGGCTAAAGTATGTATCATATTTTATATATATTTTGTTTGATTGCCTTTTTCTTTAAATGGTTTTCAAAATCCAACTTCTCCTATTCTCCATTAGAAAAGATATTTTTGGAGAAAAAATTTGTTTATACAAGAAAACTATTTTTTTTTTTTAACTAAAGGAGGGCGACACCTCCAATTATTTATTGATATACCCTCACTTTTGATTGAGGAATACCATGGTTACAAGACGAACATTGGGAAATTACAAATAAAAAAAATTAAAGGCCTCCCAAAAACAATACCAACAGCCAACCAAAATAGGACTACAAATCCAAGCAAAGCTAAATAAGAAACAAATCTAAATAGGCCTATAAAAAAAATAAAAATAAAATAAACTAAAATAAAAAAATCTAAACCAACCAAACAAAAATCGAGAGGATGAACTAATGGCGAAAGGAAGTGAGACTCAACCTATCCATCCAAATGATGCCTTTTAGAGAACATGGTAAAAGATGTTGTTCTTCGTAATTGACATTGTTTTCCATTTCTCATTCTCTAACGAGAAAATCAGTCGCAATATTGTCTTCCTTATATTGATGGATCACCATGAAGTTCACTCTTCCTAGCTCTGCCATGAGGTCCTTCCAAAAATCCCAAAGATACCACAAGGTACATCTACCTTTCCAAAGCCAATCAATAACAATTCGCGAGTCACTTTCAATAATCACATTAAAATAATGAAATCATTTCCATAAACGAATTCCTTCTATAATTGCTTTTAATTTTGCACTATTATTCGTACCATTACTAAAATAGCTTGAAAAAGCCTCTTTCACCATGCCATGGTAGTCTCGAATAATTCCTCCATCTCCTGAAATACTCGGATTGCCCCTACAACTCTCATCATAATTAAGTTTTATCCACCCTACTGGGGATTTAACCCACAAAATAATTTTTCCAAGCCTGGCACAAACTCCTTGATGCTGAATTTGAAACTCTTTCAAATTGTAATGTTTGATATCTTTAATTTTTGAAAAGAATTAGAGCTCTCAGCTAAAGAAGTAACCCATTATCAAACACTTCTCCATCTATGATCCTCACTTTGATAAACTCCTTCCATTCTCGCATTGCATCTTCGATTCCAGAGGCACCACGTAATCAAACACATAATCAAACCGATTAAAATACCTTTAATAGATGATTTTCGAGCATAGTGGAACCAGTTTGCAATTCTATATTTCCACGGAAGGAACCGTTGGAGAGGAATCCCCAACACCACACTAGCTCGACGCCAAACTTCTAAAGCCATCTCGCCAAAAGAAAGAATGTGATAAGTGTTTTCTTGGCTTCTCTTCACGCAAAAATCATAAGCTGAAGCCATTGATATTCCTTTGGCCTGAATTCTATCATCTACTGTCAAGCATCTAAACCAGGCTTTCCATAAACACATTGAGATTCTTCTAGGCAATAGAGAATGCCAAAACCAGTCATTCCACTCAAAATTATCACTTCTACTCTTCAGTACCTCCCATGCCGTTTTTGTAAAGAAATTACTGTCAAGGGCAGGCTTCCAAATGAATATATCCTAACCACTTTAACCAGCTAGCACATTATGCAAGATTTCCATTGTTTTGTTAGCCCTAACAAATTCCATTAATAAATCAAAGTTCTAGTTGTTATTGAGCCAGAAATCCTTAATACACAGCTTCTTGTTCGAAATATCCTCAGTGCGCATAGCTAACGGGCCTAATGTAAGCCACCTATTAAACCAAAAAGAAGAGTTTTCACCTCTCACTAAAATTTTAACATTATCCATAACTTCCGGAATGGTGGCCATCATTGATTTCCAGAATCGAGAATCATTTGGCCCCCCTTCCTTATTAATAAATGATCATTTCTACAATATTTAGCATTGAAAAAACCTAACCATAGATTGTTAGAAGTGAATAGTCTGAAGGCAAATTTCATGAGAAGCGATTTTTGGACTTCTTTAAGATCTCTCAAACCCATACCCCATTCCGAGGTAGGTTTACAAATTTTCTCCCAAAAGCGTCAATGAATCTTCCTTTTACCTCTCACCTCTCCTCATAAAAAATAGCAAGAAGAGAGTTGATGCGAGAAAATGTGACTTGCAAAACATTAATAAATGACATCAAATGTATCAGCATGCTAGACAATACATGTCTTAATAAAATCAATCTTCTACCTTGTGAGAGCAACTTAAATTTCCACCCTGTAATTTTCTTCCTAATCTTCTCCATAAGAGGCTCTAAGATCTTGGAAGACAATTTTCCAGAAACCAAAGGCGCACCCAAATAAGTAACTGAGAATTTACCTTCCATGAAACCCGTGATTCTTAATAAACCACGTTTCGGAGCAAGAGTAATGTATTTTGAAATGAATAACGCAGACTTTGTCTTGCTAATTTTTTGACCTGACCACTTCTCATACATCTTCAGAGTGTAAACCAAATTTCTAATAAACTTTTTCCCACCATTTGCAGAAATAAGAATATCATCTCCATAAAGCAAAGTTTTCAAACATCCCGGATGATTAAATTGTCTAATACGACCCGTCTCATAGTTTTTCTTGAGCAACCTTATCAAAACCTCTTCCATTATGATGAATAAATAAGGAGAAAGTGGATCCCCTTGCCTCAAGCCTCTAGTCGATTGAAAAAACCCTTTAAAAGTTCAATTCATCATAATGGAAAATCACGGGGACTGCACACAATTTCTAATAAGCATGCAAAACCTCTCAGAGAAGCCAAAAGCCTTAAGAACCTCCAAAAGAAAATTCCAATTCACTCAGTCATAAGCCTTAGCCATATCCAGTTTTATTATCGCATTGTCGCCAACCATTTTTTTGTGCAAAGAATGAACCATTTCCTGAGAAAATGTAATATTCTAAAAAATACTACGGATGGGAATAAAAGCACCTTACTCATGCAAGATCAACTTATCAACAATATCAGTTAGCCTAAAAACAATAATCTTGGAAAATTTTTGTAAGCCACAGAGCACAAACTTGGAAAGAAGAGTGCGCTGAAAAAATTCTTTGCCGCATCCAAGACATCTTTTATAACAATGTCCCAGCTAGAAATATAAAATTCAGAGTCAAACACATTTGGTCCCAGACTGCTTTCTTTGGGAATAGAGAACACCGCTCTTTTAACTTCTTCTTCCGTTGGATCGGCACAGAGAAAATTGTTATTAGCATCTGAAATCTGCCTTTGATTTAACCCGGAGAGACCACAAGGTTCAACCGCTGAAGCCTTTGAGAGAATTTATGAAAAAAAGTAGCGGCTTCATTATGAATTCCTTCTGCACCATCCAATATCCTCTCGTTGTTCAGAACCATATAGTCTATATGACCCTCATTCTGCCTCTGATTGATAAGTAAATGGAAGAATTTAGAGTTCTGATCCCCCTTAATCAACCATTTTTGTTTTGCAATTTGTCCTAGGTGAGATGCTTCCCTATTTTCCCACACCCAAATCTCCAACTTAGCAGTCAAGTATTTGGCTTTGACCTCCTCAGAAAAACCTAATTGTAGTTGATTTTCTATAGATTCCATCCTTTCCTCGAGAGCTTGTAGGTTTTCTCCCACTCTCCCAAAGACATTTTTATTCCATGCACGTAAAGCAACTTTAATTCTCTTAAGACGAATACAAGTTTCAAAAGAATCGATGCCTAGTCATTCATGATCTAGGCATCTTTAACGCACGACAAAAACAAATCATGTGAACTCCACATATTAAGGAACCGAAATGGGATAGGGTTATACAGAGAGAATGACATATTCATATAAACCACCATAGGACTAGGATTTGAGGACTTACGACTCAGATATTTGAATTTAGTTGAACCATATAGGTTGGAATTATACAAAGAAGACTTGAGCTTGAGCAT
Organism: Malania oleifera; assembly: GCF_029873635.1. Taxonomy (NCBI): domain Eukaryota; kingdom Viridiplantae; phylum Streptophyta; class Magnoliopsida; order Santalales; family Ximeniaceae; genus Malania; species Malania oleifera. Next base: position 31,555,605 of record NC_080419.1, on the reverse strand, counting down.
ATATTTATATTCTTATATATATTGCTTGAGAGTCTTCTTGAGTTTTTAAATTTACAAAGGTCAATCATTTTGATAAACCCTAGTTTATCCCTTTCTTTTATTTGAAAATAATTTTTGGAGAATATTTTGGGTTATTCAAGAGCTTTGAGCATATATATTCATTGATATATATATTGTGATTAAGAAGCTTCTTGACAAAGGCTTAAGCATATATTCATGTTTATATATTTGCTTGGAAGCCTTTAGTGCTTAAATTTGAAAATGTCATGTTATTGAGAGGATAACACATACTTTATTGAGTCTCATGTTTAAATCATATGAGAGTGCAATTTAGATTTAAATGTGTACAACTCTGCTTATGTTTAGAAGCATTTTTTGTATGAAAATTTATTTTTACATATCATTGTATTTTATGGTTCGGGTTGTGAACCGGGTCAAATGTGGGGTATCGTCTGGATAGGCAGCTGCGCCTAGGAGTAGTGGATGTAAAGGGTAGCTTCGCTTTGTGAAGAAGTGGATGTAAAGGGTAGCTTCACACCATGAATAAGTGGATGTAATGGGAAGCTCTACTCGGGTTTTAAGGAGCAGATAGTGAAATCCTTGGGGGGTTTGCCCAAGGTAAGGATGTAGGCGGGTATAGCCGAACCTCGTAAAAATGCTTGTGTCTCGTAAAAAAAAGATTTCATTAATTGGAAGTTTCATATTTGAACTTTTGAATTCTAACTCTTATAAATAAGGAAATGGATCAAGGTAACAAATGACATTGGTTCGGATCAACTATGCTTTTGTGGAACTTAGCTAATGTGCTTGAACTAATAAAGTGAAAAATAGTAGAATCATTATTGTTGGCCTAATAAGGCTTACAATTCTTATTTTGATGATAACAAATCATGATATGTTTACTACGGTTTATTTCAAGTGAAATTTTTTTAGGGAGAAGGCAAAGCTTAAAGATAGTGGCAAAACTTAGAGAAAGTTCAAAGCTCAAAAGGATGATAAAATACTGTTCAAAAAATCAAGAAATACAGATGATCAGAAACTCAAAGATGATAGAAGAACAAGGACTTACTTGAAGATCAAAAGAATATGTTTTTAAGGATGTTTGTATGTAAGTACTTCAAGTACACTTCAAATATAAACTGGATTGAAGCTCTCATAAAATCAAAAGAAACATAGAAATAAAGTTTTAGTAAAACTCTAAAGTATGTTTTTCAAATCAAAGAAAAGAAGGGTCTAAAAAATAAAAGTTTTTTTTTTTAAACAGAAGGGTCAGGCGACTGCCTCCACATGCCAAGTGACTGCTCAAAATAAATGAATAAATTTCAAAGAGGCAGTAGGGTGCCAGGTGATTGCCTGAGCGTAGCCAGGCACTTAGGTGGTCATGCTAGGTAACTACTTGGGTTCTAGCAGGCAACTACTAGTGTTCTGTATTTTAAATTTCTTCTATGGCAAGCGACTGCCAGGTCGTGGCAGGCGACTACCACTCGAACGTTTGTTTAAAAAATTCCAATGGAAAGATTTTTTAAATGGATTTTTTGGGCACTACTATTTTGAAAAACTTGGGGATTACTTCAAGGAAACTTATGGGGCAAGGAATTACATTTAAACTTCTATAAATAGCCCCAAACTTCAAAGATTTACACACAAAAAAATTTTCAACAATCAAAGTTCTCTAAAAAGCTCTCAAACTCTCTAGTGTTCATCCAACTTCAACTACTGAGTTACTGTTGATACAAACTCCGAAGTAAAGCCTTCAAAGTCTGAATCTTTCAATATTTGGAAGATATTTGGTGATCTAAATTCAGTATTGAGCTTCAATCCTTTTATATTTGATTTACTTTTGAAGTATTCTTGTGCTGAATGTTGTACTAATCTACTCTACTCTACTATGAGAGTGTCTTTTGTACACAAACTTTTCTCTATCTTGGTTCTTGTTTATAGATGATTCAAGGTTGTAGAATCATTGGACCGAACGAGGGAATATCGTTTGGAGAGGCAGGCTCTAGCCTAAAGGAAGGAGTGGTTGTAATCGGTATTGTTCCACCCGTCAACAGAACTGAACTAGTGAATCCTCTGGTGGTTTGCCAAAGGCGAGGACGTAGGCTGGGTATAAGCCGAACCTTGTAAAAGCTTTCTGTCTCTCTCTCTTCCTTACTCTTTATTTTTCTGCAATACTTACAACATGCGTGTATGCTTTAAATTGTTAAATTCCGAGTGTATGGTTGTTAAATAAATCGGAGGATAATTCGTTTTGGCTTGATCAACATTTATTGCGGAAATCGAAAGGGACTACATTGGTTGATCATCCTAAACTTATTAATCTGAAAGATTGTTTAAAAACTAAACACAAAGAAGAAGCGTGAGTTTGGAATAACATAGGACTTACATAAATCTAGTGTGCTTTACACTTTGATAGAGGGCTATTGATACAAAGATTAAGATATTGATTATTTTTGTTGATTGGTTATGGTTGACTTGACTTTGTGTTTACTTGTTATGATTGTTGATATAAAACAAAGTATTAAAAAAAAATATAAGTTTAAAAATGCAATTCACCCCCCCCCCTCTTGGGAAGCTATTCTACTTTCAATTGGTATCAGAGCCTAGTTATAGCAAATTCCTAACAAGAAGCTAAAAAAGACCTAAATGGCAAACATAGGAGTAGCTCCTTTTGGAGAGAGCCAATCCTCAACTCATCCATCAATCTTTTGCGGACACAACTACACCTTTTGGAAAAAGAGCATGCAAATCTACCTCCAACACATGGATTGGAAAGCATGGGAAGTAGTCATGGATGGAGACCTTATTCCCACTGAAATAGTAGATGGAAAATAGATTCCAAAAGAGAAAAAAGATATGATCGATTCAGATTATAAAATGATTCTAATAAATTCGAGTGCTATAAATGCTTTGTATTGTGCTTTAGGCGGACATGTTAACAAGCGAATATGAAGCATTCAAGATGAATCCAGATGAAACCATATAAGGTATATACACAAGATTCACCCACATAATCAATTCCTTAAGTGCCTTAGGAAAAATTTATACCACCTATGAAATGATTAGGAAAATTTTGAGAGGCCTTTCCTCCATATGGGAACCAAAGTCTACAGCAATTACCGAAGGAAGAAACCTTAAGATCAACTCCTTAGATGAACTCATAGGTTCACTTCTTACCTATGAAATGACTCTAAAAGAAAGAAATCCTGAACCAAAGCATAAGAAATCTATTAGACTAAAAGCATCTAGTCACAACTCAAGTGAAGACGAAAGTGAAACAAGTGACTTAGAGATCAAGATGAATTAGCATTCATCACTAAAAGACTAGGTACGTTTTATAGAAGGAATAAAAGATTTCCTAGAAAGTTCAACAAAAGGAAAACTGAAAAAGGAGAATCAAGTAGAAAAGAAAATAAAAGTAAAAATGAACCTTCAATATGCTATCACTGTAAGAAACCAGGGCATATCAAACCAGATTGCCCCTTACTCAAGAAAGACAAGAAGAAAAAGAAGGAAGTTATGAAGGCTGCTTGGGATGACTCAGGCTCCAGCGAAATGAAAAACGAATCAAGTGGACAAGAGATGTCAGACATATGCTTCATGGCGAATGATGAAGAGGTATGTTTTAGGACAACATCATCAACGGACAAGTGGTACTTGGACAGTGGGTGTTCAAGAAACATGATCGGCGATAAGACCAAGTTTACTTCTCTAAAACAAAAGGATGGAGGATATGTCACCTTCGGCGACAATGCCAAAGGTAAGATCATTGGCATCGGGAGAATAGTAAAGAACCTTCTATTACTATTGATAATGTGTTATTAGTAGAAGGATTAAAACACAATCTTTTAAGCATTAGCCAATTAAGTGACAAAGGGTTTGAAATAACCTTTAAGAAAGAAAAATGTTTTATTCAAAATCTTAAAGAAAATAAAGTCTTGTTTATAGCTCATAGGATAAATAATGTTTATTGTATAAACCTTGAGAATCTAATGAATCAAAACGTAACTTGTTTGGTAGCCATGAATGAAATAAGTTGGTCATGGCATAGGAAATTAGGACATGCTAGCATGGACCTATTATCCAAATTATCAAAGAAAAATCTTGTAAAAGGATTACCAAATACCAAATTCTTAAAAGACAAGATGTGTGATGCATGCCAAAAGGGAAAGCAAGTTAAAACAAGCTTTAAAAATAAAAAGTATATATCTACTAAAAGACCCCTAGAACTATTACACCTAGACTTATTTGATCCAACTAGAACCTTAAGCCTAAGAGGACAACAATATGCTTTTGTAATAGTGGATGATTATTCAAGATTCACTTGGGTATTATTCCTAGCAAATAAAGATGAAGCTTGTGACATGCTAATCACCTTATGTAAAAAATTACAAAATGAAAAGGGCTATAATGTAACAAGTTTTAAAAGTGATCAAGGTAGGGAGTTTAGAAACAAAGAGGTTGATAAATTCTAAAATGAATATGGAACAAATCATAATTTCTCAGCACCTAGAACTCCACAACAAAATGGAGTTGTAGAAAGAAAAAATAGAACCCTACAAGAAATGACAAGAACAATGATAAATGAAAATAACCTACCTAAATACTTTTGGGTTGAAACTATAACTATAACATGTTCTATTGTAAATAGGGTGTCTATAAGATCAAGTATGGACAAAACACCGTATGAACTATGGAAAGGTAGAAAACCTAATATCTCCTACTTTCATGTATTTGGATGCAAATGTTTTATCTTTAACACTAAAAATGACTTAGGAAAGTTTGATGCAAAATCTGATGACGGTATCTTTTTAGGCTACTCTACAAATAGCAAAGCCTATAGAGTTTATAATAGAAGAACTCTTACTATCATTGAATCAATACACATAACATTTGATGAATCAAACAATTATGAAAATGAAATTAAGATTGATGAAAAAGAAGATATTCCACAAAAAGAAGAAGATCTTGAAATAAAAGAAGAAAATAATAATGAAATTTCAAATGAAAACATTGTAGAAAATCTAGAACTACCTAAAGAATGGAGATATGCTAAAAGTCATCTAAAAGAACAAATTCTTGGAGAAACTTCAAAAGGAATAACCACTCAAGTTTCATTGAAAAATATTTGCAACCATTATGTCTTTTTATCTCAAGATGAGCCTAAGAATATTGAAGACACCTTAAAAGATGACTGTTGGATTATAACTATGCAAGAGGAACTAAATCAATTTGAAAGAAGTCAAGTGTGGGAACTTATACATAAACCCAAAGAAAAATCAATCATAGTCACTAAATGGGTGTTTAGAAATAAAAAAGATGAAAATGGGATAGTTATAAGAAATAAAATTAGGCTAGTAGCACAAGGTTATAATCAAGAAGAAGATATTGATTACGATGAAACTTTTGCTCCCATAGCAAGAATGGAAGCAATTAGGATGCTCTTAGCTTATGCAGCTTATAAGGATTTCAAATTAGACCAAATGGACAAAAAAAGTGCTTTCTTAAATGGATATATAAATGAAGAAGTATATGTCAAACAATCTCCAGGTTCTGAAAATTCAAAAAATCCAGATCATGTATTTAAGTTAACAAAAACTTTATATGGATTGAAACAAACTCCTAGAGCTTGATATGAAAGACTAAGCAAGTTCCTAATTCAAAACAATTTTTCAAGAGGAAAGATAGATAACACTTTATTTGTAAAAACCAAAAACAAAAACATGCTTATAGTACAAATTTATGTTGATGATATTATTTTTGGAGCAACTCATAAGGATTTGTGTAATGAATTTGCTAAGTCTATGCAAAAAGCGTTTGAGATGAGCGTGATGGGAGAGTTAAATTACTTCCTAGGGTTACAAATCAAACAAACAAAAAATGGAACTTTCATAAATCAAACTAAATATATTAAAGACATGTTAAAGAAGTTTGATATGGAAGAAAGTAAACCTATATGAACTCCCATGAGCACCTCAACTAGTATTAACAAGGATGAAAAAGGAAAACAAGTAGATACCAAGCATTACCGAGGCATGATAGGAAGCTTACTTTATTTAACAGCAAGTAGACCAAATATTATGTTTAGTGTTTGTATGTGTGCTAGGTTCCAATCAACTCCTAAGGAATCACACCAAACAACAGTTAAAAGAATCCTTAGATATCTACTAGGCACACTTGAACTAGGCTTATGGTATCCAAAGGGAATTGAATTTGAAATGATAAGTTATTCCGATGCAGACTTTGCTGGATGCAAGATAGATAGAAAACACACTAGTGGAACTTGTCATCTTCTAGGGCACTTTTTAGTTTCCTAGTCTTCAAAGAAACAAAACTCTATAACATTATCCACAGCAAAAGCAGAATATATAGCAGCAGGGAGTTTGCTGTGCCCAAACATTGTATATGAAACAACAACTAAATGATTTCAAAATTCAATATCAATCTATTCCAATAAAATGTGACAACACAAGTGTCATAAATATTTCAAAAAATCCAGTATCTCATTCAAGAACAAAACATATTGACAAAAGACATCACTTCTTGAGAGATCATGTGCAAAACGAAGACATAATGTTAGAATTTGTAAATACAAATGACCAATTAGTAGATATATTCACAAAATCACTCTCTAAAGAGCGATTCATATTCATTAGAAGAGAATCAGGGATGATGCATTACTATAATTCTTCGAGTCTCTACATTCTCCCCTCTTTATAAAATTTCATCCTAAAATTTGCTATCTGTATTGAACATCATCTATTAAGGAAAATAAGCTACTTATTTTTTTACTTACCCTCGCATATGGTGGAGGAATACTGTGGTTACATTCAGGGTTATGAGAGATTATAAATATACTCATAAAAGAAAATTCTCCTAAAACCAAAACACTACCTATCCTATAATCTAAAATACAAGTATACATTCATAATTCTCTACTAATTAAAATAAAACTACTGTCATTTCAACAATACTGACTATTACTGTATCCCACTAAATAGGTGTTGGTATTTCTGTCTGATTTCCTCTTCAAGCTCCCACGAAGCTTCTTCCATGGCATGATTCTTCCATACAACTTTTACTAACTGAATTTTCTTAGTAAGCAATTCTTGTTCCTTAATGTCTAAGATCTGTACCGGTGCTTCCTCATATGCCAAAGCATCATTGGATTCCAATTTTTCATAACTGATGACATGGAAAGGATCTGAGATATATTTCCTTAACACAGAAACATGAAATACACCATGTATTATGAATAGAACTGGTGGTAAAGCTAGCCGGTAGGCAACTGACCCAACCTTTTCAAGTATCTTGAATGAGCCAATAAACCTAGGGCTCAACTTACCCTTTCTCCCAAACCTTATGACTCCCTTCAGTGGTACAATTTTCAAAAATACATGATCACCCATTTCAAATTCCAATTCTCGACGATAATTATCTACGTAGCTTTTCTGTCGACTCTGAGCTGCACTAATCCTATTTCGAATAAGTCATACTTTATTATACACCTGCTGCACCATTTCTGGCCCCAAAACTTGCCTCTCACCTAACTCATCCTAGTATAAAGGAGAACAATACCTCCTACCATAAAGTGCCTCGTAAGGTGTCATGCTGCTGCTAGTTTGATAGCTGTTATTGTAGGCAAATTCAACTAGCGGCAAATAATGGGTCCAGCTCCCCCCAAAGTCCAATACACACACTCACAACATATCCTTAAGTACCTGAATCGTTCTCTCTATCTGACCATCTATCTGAGGATGAAAAGCTGTGCTGAATGCTACCTAAGACCCCAAAGCCTCCTACAAGCTCTTCCAAACCGTGATGTAAAGTGTGGACCACGGTCCAAGATTATAGACACTGGAACTCCATAGGGTTGAACAATCTCCCAAATGTAAATCTCTGCCAATCTGTTCATAGGGTAGCTAACTTTAATAGGTATAAATTGAGCTATATTCATCAGCCGATCAACAACTACCCTGATGGCATTCTGACCATGCGGTGCCGGTGGTAGCCCAGTGACTAAGTCTATGGATATGTGGTCCCACTTCCACTCAGGGATGAAAAGTGGCTGTAGCTGCCTTTCCGACCTCTGGTGCTCAGCCTTAACTTGCTGGCACATCAAATACTGCTACACAAATTCGACAATCTTCCTCTTCATGCTGCTCCACCAGAAATACTCTTGTAGATCCCCATGCATTTTAGTATTGCCAGGATGAACTATGTATAGATATCTGTGAGCCTTTTTTAGAATCGTTTTCCTAATATCATCATCTGGAGACACACAATCTGGTGCGAAACCTCAGAACTCTGTCATCAGAGATACTGAACTCCTCTCCCTGACCATCCTTTACTCTGACTGTTGCCTCTGCTAGTTCTGCGTCATCTCCCTGAGCGACTTTATTCTTTTCATATAGCGTAGGCTACAAACCTAGGCTGGCAATAAATGCATGAGGACTAGTCTCTACCAACTCTACACCAAGTCTCTCCAAATCCATTAGGATCAAATATTGAACCTCCATAGTTGCTAGTGCTGGTCCCACTGATTTCCTACTTAGAGCATCTGCTACCACATTCGCTTTCCTTGGGTGATAACTAATAGTGCAGTCATAATCTTTAATGAGTTCCAGCCACCTTCTTTGCCTTATATTCAGCTCTTTTTAGGTAAAGAAATACTTTAAACTTTTGTGGTCTGTGAAGATTTCGCATTTCCCACCATATAGATAATGTCTCTAGATTTTTTTAAAACATAAACCACTATAGCTAATTCTAAATCATGCAAATGATAGTTCTTCTAATATTCTTTAAGCTGTCTAGATGCATAGGCGATGACTCTTCCATACTGCATTAACATACATCTAAGACCCTTCAAAGATGCATCACTGTATATCACAAATCCATCATTCCTTAATTGAATAGCCAGTACTAGTGCTGAAACCAATCACCGCTTTAACTCCTGGAAGCTCTGTTCATAATCATCGGTCCAATCAAACTTCACATTTTTCCTCGTAAGTCGTGTTAGTGGACCCGATAATCTGGAGAAACTATCTACGAAGCGTCGGTAGTAACCTGCCAAACCCAAAAAACTGCTGACCTCCTAGACATTTCTTGGCCTTACCTAACTCACCACTGCCTCTATCTTACTCGAGCCAACCGATATACTGTTCTTAGAGATCACATGCCCGAGGAAAGTGACCTACCTTAACTAGAATTCACATTTCTTGAATTTTACGTACAACTTCCTTTCTCTCAATTTCTGCAACACCATCCTCAGATGATGCTCGTGCTCCTCAAAACTTCTCGAGTAGACCAGTATATCATTAAAAAACCACAATAAACTGGTCTAGGTAATGAGGGAACACCCGATTCATTAAATCCATAAATACTGTTGGTGCATTAGTCAACCCAAACGACATTACCAAAAATTCGTAATGCCTATATCTAGTTCAGAATGTTGTTTTCAAAATATCCTTTGCTCTAAATTTCACTTGATGATAACCCGACCGCAAGTCAATTTTAGAGTAGATTTGGGTTCCTTGGAGCTAATCAAATAAGTCATCAATCCTAGGAAGATGATATTTATTCATGACTGTCAATTTGTTTATCCCCCCATGATGAAACACTGGGTCTAATAAATCCTTTATCCAATGACTCCTACAACTGATCTTTTAATTCCTTCAATTCGACTGGGGCCATACGGTATGGTGGTTTAGATACCGGTGTCGACCTTGGTAGTAGATCCACGAAAAATTCAATCTTTTGGTCTGGTGGTAAACTAGGCAATTCTTCTGGAAAAATATATGGAAATTCTATAACTACTGAAATATTAGCCTGTTTTAATTCTTCTTTTGGCAATTCTTTTATATAGGCAACATACCCTTGACAACCACCCTATAGCAGTCTCCTCACCTGAATAGCTAACATTAGCTGTGGCGAGGCACACACACATGAACCCACAAATCTGTATTCTTGCTCACTCAAAGGTCTAAAAATCACTTCTTTTTTATGGCAATCTATGTTAGCGTGATTAGATGCCAGCCAATTCATACCCACTATCACATCAAACCCCTACATATCTAGTGCCATGAGATCAGCTGGTAGTACTTTCTCCTGAATGCTTACTGAAAAGTTCCAAAGTACCTTCCTATACCTCACCATAGATCATGTCCGCGTGACTACAGACAGCTCAACATCTAATAACTGTGCCTCTACCCTAGTAACTTTAACATACCCCACGGATATAAAGGAATGGGTGGCACCTATGTAAAAAAAAACAATAATTTTATATGATAATACAGTAAGTGTACCTGTGACAACGTCTCTTGTAGTCTCGGTGTCTCTGGACATCAATGCATAGACCCTCGTCGATGCCGTATTCCTTTGCTGACCTCCATGGGGCACATGATGACCACCCCAGTTTGATCCGAGAGTTGGTGCATAAATTGGCTGTCCCTGACATAATCGAGCCATATGGTTGGGTCTCTCACAATGATAGCAGACATTCTCCCCCAATCGGCACTCACCTAGATGTCTCCGTCCACATCTGGGACAAGTGGGATAAAACTGACCACCTTGAAATCCATTGTGCTCTGTCATTTGCCTCTGACTCCCACCGGATCTACCTCCTCTCCAAGGGCCTCAGCTGGAGCCTGCCGAAAAATTTAAAGGTGCAACCCTCTTTTTCTAGCTCTGTATCTCAGTCTCTTTAGGCACACCCTCCTCTGCTATTATGGCTCTGTCAACTAGTTCTGAGAAATCCTGTATCTTCAGTATTGCCACCTATTTATAAATGTCCCGCATCAAATTCCTATCAAACATCCTGGCCTTTTTAGCTTCATTTAGAATAATATAAGGGCAAAAATGCGACAACTCGTTGAATTTCGCCATGTATTGCTGGACTATCATCGATCCCTAGGACAAGCTCAAAAACTCCTGTACTCTAGCCTCTCTGACCAAGGCAGGATAGTATCTATCAACGAATATGTCCTTGAATCGGGCCCAGATCATCGACACTAGAATTGATCTCTGCTCCTTTAGTAATCTAGTGGTCGTCTACCATCTCTCAGCCTCCCCTATCAGCTTATACGTGGCATAGAGGACCCTCTGCTCATCGATGCAGTGAAGCACTGTCAAAATCTTCTCTATCTCTTGCATCCAATTTTTCGCAACTGCAGGATTAGCCGCTCTTGAAAATTTTGGTGGGTTTATCTTCGTAAAATTTTCTATTGTGCATCCCAGAGCTGTAGATGGACCTCATTGCTCCCTGGAGCTCCAAGCAATCTCAGCCATGACCTGTTGAGCCACACTACGTAACACGACATTTGAATCCCCGCCTCTTGCACCAAAATGCCTTACTCTGTTGTCGCCACTAGCGTGAGCGCTACTACCTCCTAGGCCCATCCTGCAATATTACCAAATTATTCTGAGAATCTGAACCTTACAATACTATACTAACTAAAATACCCCTTACCTCTTATCACTAATTTAAGGTCTGGCCCTACCATATAGAAATAGAAATCGTTGATAGTTTACTATGATTTTCTTGAAATCGCCACCCTAGAAAAAACACAGAAACCACCCCTAAAACTCTACCTCCAAACCGCAGAACAGAACCCTAAATTCTCATCATAATTCCCCAACATTAACTCACTGTTATCCTGTTCCACTCTTCTTATAATTCCATTCCTATATTTTGGTATTGTTTTTCGCTGTACTTTAGAGTCTACAGAACCTAACAACTTAGGCTCTGATACCAAACTATAACGATCCAAAAATTATACAATTTTTTTATAATTTACTTTGATACCTCTGTAATACCTATTATAACACCTCAGGGCCCAGATGGCACTAAGGAATCCCTACACATAAATCGACACATCTATGCAACGGAAAATATAAAGTCATTCATCCATATTTACAATACTAGAATTCAGTATTTCCAAACCATACATACATGTTTACACGTTTCCTCAGTTTCATCTACTCCAAAAATACATTCCCCTGAACACACTTACCCTTTAAAATAGGGTAGTACAAATGATCTCTCTATCTGCGAGCCTGATCTACTCGCTTAGTTGGATTACCTGAAAAATGTTAAACCATTGGGATGAGACAACGCCCAGTAAAAGAAAATATGCTATTTCTAGTGTGTGGCGACTGAGTTTCATAAATATTACAATGACAATATCTGAAACTGTAAAAGTTGGTAAATCACTATACAATATAACTTACATTTATCATAGTTTAAGTATAACAGTAATATTTGAATTTTCTACTTTTTCATACTTCTAATATCATACTATATTGCTGATATTTTGTAAATCTGTATACATATACATAACTGAGATGTTTATCTTGAAAAACTGTACGTCATGATTTAACCCCTCATGATAAGGTTGTGCAGCTCGTAGGCGAGATTTAATCCTGGTTGGCTTACTAGGTAAGTCAACTGTACTCTACCAATCCTTAGTCTGGCCAAACTGCAACCTCTCTTAGGCTCAGAACTGATAACTAACTCATCAAACCGGCCTCCTTAACCCAGAATACTGGGGAGACTGCAATCTCTCCATAGGCATGGTTGACGGAATCCACATACTATTTGAAATATGTGATTGCACTTTGATATGAAAATAGCAACGGTACCATGTTCTGCTAAGTGAACATAACTTGATTCATCGGGGTCTGATACTATATATACTATTTCTATAGATATCCTACTGTTTTCATTATGATTCCAAAATAACCATGACACTAAAAATCTGATCTGAAAATATTATAATATATGACTAAAATAACTGTGTTATCTGACTGTAATATTTGACTGTTATATCTGACTGAATAATCTGTAATGTCTGAGTGTTATGATTTTGGAAAACATGTCATTCTGTAAATACGGTAAAATACTTGTCTGTACAATATTTGTTTGATAAATATCTGTCTATAAAATATATTTGTCTATGTATACACTGTAAATCATGATATTCTGAAAAACTATATAAATTCTGTATTAAACAAATATCTACTCAGACCACACAATTAATAAAACTCATGTTCTAAAATCTGTAAAATTGTATAATTTATACACTGTACCTTAATAAGCAAGTACCATAATTTAGTAATAATATTTTTAAATTTACCAACATAACATATTTCCCTTAACTGGCTGGGAGGCTCGCCTTCAACTTTATCTTTACGCGCATGACGTATTATTCCTAAAATCCTGAAATAATACATATATACATATTTCTAATAAATCAACTATATTTATCCAAACCTACATACTCGTAAATTTTTTGAATTATAATTTATCCAAACTCCTGAAAATAGGAGTTATTTTTTAAAATATAATTTATAAAATATATGGTTAGAATTTGCACCAAATACGTGTATATAAGATGAACAGTAAGATGAAACTCTACAGTAAAATGAAACTCTACTTTTAGAATCACAGCTGTAATGTAAACACATAAAAATTTCACCAATTAAATCCACAGATTCTCATATTTACACCCTCGAGAATCACACATTACATGACAAACAACATTATTATTATTATTATTACAACCCAAAAAATGAAAAAATGAAAACCAACACTTGACATTAACGTATCAACTCAAACCCTGCACACATGTACATCCCTCCTTTCATGCATATCCCAATACAAACCCACTGCCCTATCCCTATGCTTTCCAAACACAACCCCAAGAAATTAATAACAAAAATAAAAAAAGAATCATATCGTCGCGCAGCCTCCCCCCTCAACCAATAAAAATTAGACAACACAGCTCTATTAAGAGTTTTTTTACCAAGATATTAAAAACAAAAAATAAAAAACGTAAAAATATAGAAAATAAAAAAGTAAAAATGTCAGCATCACGTATTTGTCACCCGCATGGAAACCGGAGAGAGAGGGGGAAGGGCATTAGCAGGTGTCTAGGGAAATTAAAAGAAAAAAAAAGAAAGAAGAGGAGGTGGGGAGGGGGACACGCTGCTTAGCAGCCGGAGAGAGGGGAGAATGGTAAGAGGAAAATAAAAAATATTAGTTGCGTAAATACAAAAATTGAAAATTAAATTATAATAATTAATAAATTTAATTATCATTATTATTTTTTAAATAAAATTAATTCTTTCTTTTATTCAAAATTTGTAATACATAAATTTCATTTAATTTTTTATTGATAGTTTTAATTTATTTAATAAATAAATTAACGTAAGTCAAAGTAATTTCACTATATTTCTATTCATTTTTTACAAAAGTATTAAAAACAACTTTTGTTTATTTATTTATTAAATAAATTAAAACTCCCAATAAAAAATTAGAAGAAAATTTATGCATTAAAAGAAACATCGCTAATATTCTCCTCGGATAGTTTCCGCGCGAAAAGCGGTTTCCCGCAATGGTTTGGGTGGGAAAACTAGTTTTTAGTGACGACAGTACTGTACATCGAATCGTACCCGACATCCGGAAACACGAATCATACTCGACATCAAAAAAATGTGAATTGTACATCGAACCGTACTCGACATTGGAAAATGTGAACCGTACATTGAACCGTACGTACTGGGCATCGGGAAACATGCACCATACATTGAACCGCATGTTGACATTAGAAAAAGTGAACCGTACATCGAACTATACCCGACATCGAGAAAGTGAACCGTACATTGAACCATGCCCGACATTGGGGAGCGTGAATAGCACATTGAATCGTACCCGATATTGGGAAACATGCACCGTACATCGAATCGTACCCTAACATCGGAAAAAGTGAACCATACATCGAATCATACCTAACATTGGGAAGCATGAACCGTACATCGAATCATACATAGTATCGGGAAACATGCACCATACCCCGACATCGAGAAAAGTGAATCGTACATCAAACCTTACCCGACATCGGGAAGCGTGCACCGTACATCAAATCGTACCCACATCAACAAACGTGCACCGTAATTCGAATTGCACATCGTGAATGCGCACCGCATATCGAACCATACCCAATATCAAGAAGCGCGTACCGTACATCGAATCAAAATCCACATCAAGAAATGTGTGTCGTACATTGAATCGTACCCAACGTTGGAATATGTGCTTTGTATATTAGGAAACGTGCCCCGACATCGGGGAACGTGCATTGACATCGAAAAACGTAAACCACACATCGAACCGTACTTGACAATTGGGTTTTTTGCACCGTACATCAAATTGTACCCAGGAAGATATTAGCGACGTTTCTTTTAATACATAAATTTTTATTTAATTTTTTTTGATAGTTTTAGTTTATTTAATAAATAAATAAACATATGCTTTTTAAATGTTTTTGTAAAACATGAATAGAAATGTAGTGAAATTACTTTAACTTATGTTTATTTTTTTATTAAATAAATTAAAACTACCAATAAAAAATTTAAAGAAAATTTATGTATTATGAATTTTGAAAAAAAAAAATAATAATTAAATTTATTAATTATTATAATTTAATTTTCAATTTTTACATATATTCAACTTTTTTTTTTTAATTTCCCTCCTACCACTCTCTACTCTCCGGCTGCTGAGCAGCATGTCCCCACGCCCCACCCCTTTTTTTTTTTTCCTTTTAATTCCCCCTACACTCATTATTGTCCTTCCCCGCTCTCTCTCCTCAGTACGGCTCACAAAGACATGATGCTGACTTTTTTTAAAAAAAAATTTTAAAATTCAAACCGAATTTTGAAAAGTGATTGGATATATTTTTGTAAATTTTTTCCATTTTCTATATTTTAAATATTTTTTCTTTAATATTTTGGTAAAAAAAAAACACTCCTTCCTCTACTAAAATATAGTTTCGGCGTCCCCACCTGCCTCCAATCATGCAATAAATGAGGGTCCCAACCATGCACAGAAGAAACATGTCACGTGAATGCTCCAGCTTACTCCACTTTCTCTCTGTCACCGTCACCCATTTGCTGAAGTGAGTAAATAGGGTTTAAATGACAACACAACGTCAACGTCTTTCTTTCACATCACACTTAGCTGTAGTCTGTAGACGCCCACGTTGGTTGACCAGACCAGACATCATCTCTTGGACTTATCTTAGCTCATAATATTGGTTGGTGTAACGAATGCGGTGATGTTGTCATAATTTCAGCAAGATAAGCACGCAGAGAAGCCAGTTACGAGCTGGCGGAATACACCTTCCCTCCAACATTCAACCCGAGCAAAGAGATGTTTTAATACCCATGTCATTTGGTTCAAAAGAAACATGTCAAGGAAATCTACACACCAAAAGCCATTATGGAATAAGTGAAAATTCGATCATCACGACAAACAAATACAAACTTGAAATGCTGAGTCCATCAAATTGAGAAATTTTTTTTTTTTTTTTGTGAAACCATTAAACCCAAATACCTTCACACATATGAAGAGAGGAATTATCCAAATCCTATGGACAAAACATGAGCCACAGGCCGGGGTTCAAATTGATACTTTGGACAGAATCAAATAGGAGGGTAGAGATGGGCTCACCCAGGCAATCTGAAGAAAGTATAATTAAAAGAATATAGCGAAAGCAAAGATGGCCCATTCTTTCATTACATGGCCAACTTGCTAAAGATTGCAACTATTGCAGTAACTCGAACACCAGTGTTACTAACCATCTCTCAGAACTAATTGCAGGGTTCAAGAAAAAATGTTCTGTTTGCGAATCCTAATATTCAGATATGGAGTGGTAGTAGGACTTTTTAAGATCTTTACATTGACTTTTTTTTTTTTTTTTTCCTATTCTCTTTCTTCATGAGAAGATGGACCATATGATGCAACAATGCAATGTCTGTGCACCAAGTGTAAAGTTTCTCAACAGCAATATAGTATAAGGATTCATTACACAAATAATCAAATCTGATGTGCATGTTCGCCATATAATACTTAATATCTTGTTTTGATGACAACAAACAAGAAGAGCTTAACATATTGGTTAAGTGATGACATTTCAGAATTCAATTATGAGAAAGTAAGGTCAAATGTTTACAAGAATCCATTGAAAGCTTAAAATCCAAAGAATTATGATCAAAAGAAGCTTAAAGGCATGGATTCCAAGATAATATATTAAAACTTGAAGATTATGAGAGCATGAATATTAAAGAGAAAGCTCAAAGTATATTAAAGTTTGAAGACAAAGCAAGCATGAAAAGTTAAGTGTTTAGAATGTCAAAGTTTTAAAAAGTCTTTATGTAAGTATTTCATGTTTAAATATCTTATGAAATACTTTGAAACTCCTTAGGATACAATATAGACTTAGAGCCAATTTTTGAAAACCCTAAAAAATGATTTTAAAAGTCACATTTGAGTTTTTCAAACAACAAAAGTTCAAAGCTTTAAAAATGAAAGTTTTTGAAAAATGTAACTGTCTAGCCGATTGACCTAAATGAACTGTGTTCACTCAGCCGATTGACAAATTGGACTATCCAGCCGAATGACCAAAATGAACGGTGTCCAATTAGCCAATTGACAATTAAATGTTTTAATTTCTGGACAGACAGAATAAACTCAATCGACTGGCCAGCCGGCTGACCCTATACAAAATAGGCCTAGTCGAGTGGCCCAGCCGACTCACCTTGTGGAGATTTTAAAATTTGAATTCCAAACGAGAAAATTTAAAAATTTAGTTTTTCAAATCTAAATGTTATAAAAACTTGGAGGAAACTCCAAGTAATGTGGGAAACAAGGAAACTTACTCTAAAAAACTCTATAAATTCTCCTTTAACCTAATGAATTAAAACACCAAGAACCAAAGAATTGAAAAATCTGTTTTGTTAGCTGAAAGCTCTTGTTGCTCTCTCTTGCTCAAATCTTTACTCAACTGAAGAGTTGAGTTTCTGAAGTACTGTTCATCACACTACTAAGTTCTAAGTTGCTAATTCTCAATCTAGAAAGAACTTGGTGAATACTTTCTTGAGCTTCATTGTATTTTATATTGATATTTAATTATTGAAGTACATAGTGATTGAATTTGTACTAATCTACTCTTTGTGATAGTATTTTTGTACACAACTTTTTTTTTTTCTTGTTTCTTTGACGATTCCAGGTTATTGGATCGTTGACTAAGTTTGGGGTATCACTTGGAGAGGAGTAGCTCTAGCCTATTGAAGGAGTGACTGAGTGTGGGGTATCACTTGGAGAGGCACAACTCTAGCCTACTTAAGGAGTGTTTGAGCATGGGGTATCGCTTGTAAAAGGTTTGTTCCGCCTAGAAAGGAATGGCATAATGGAATCCTTTGGTGGTATTGGCCAAAGGTGAGGACGTAGGCTGGGGATAAGTCGAACCTCGTAAAAAATGTTGTGTCACTCTCTTTCCCTTACTCTTTAAATTCCAACATGCTTATAGACTGTGTGGATGTTTTAAATTTTTGATCATAAATACTACGTAATTTGGAAATTAAATAAACTGAAGTTTAATTTGTTTTGGGGATTGCACAAATCGAAAGGGAGTACGTTGGTTGATCAATAATTTACGGAAACCATAAGTGAGTACGTTGATTGGTTAATATCCAAAGACTCTTTAACTAAAAGTTTATTTAAAGTCTAAGCTTTTGGAAAGAGTATTGAATGATATATTGCTTATCATCTTGAAAGACAAATTTCATTTTCTACAAGGCTTGAATCAAATTCATATATACAGGACTACAAAAACTGAAACTTGTATAAGAGTTGGTTTTCATATCTTGATTGAATATTTTGTGATTGATTGCTTTGAGTTATTAAAGTGCTGAATCTTGAAAGCAATGCTGGAATCAATCTAACTTGTGTATCTTGTTTTAATCATTGTGGTTGAATTGAATTGCTAGAAGAATATCTGAAAATCTACAAAGTATCCAGGTTACCATACTTACACTTATTTATAAAGGATTATAACTTAATTGATTTTTCGCTGAACTTGTGATTATAAGCCAATTTTGTTTGTATTGTGTTGAAGTATTGGTTTGTGGATTGATTGTTCAAATAAGGTTTGGTTGTGTGATTGTTAAATCAATTAAAGGTTAGAATTCTTGAAAAGAATTAAAAAAAATTTAAAACCCAATTCATCCCCCCTCTTGGGACGACACCTTAGTTTTCAATTGGTATCAAAGCGGGGCTATATAGTAAATCTTAATTAAAAGCTATATAAAGATCTAGATGGCACATATAGAAAGCTCCCTTTGGAGAGGGTCAATCCATAACTAGGCTTCCCATCTTTTGTGGTTTAAATTACACATTTTAAAAACAACGTATGAGAATCTATCTTCGAACAATGGATTGGAAGGCTTGGAAGGTTGTCACACATGGTGACTTAATCCCTACCAAACTAGTGGATGGAAAAGAGGTGCCTAAGGAAGAAAAAGAGATGACCGAAACAGATCACAAAATGCTGCAAGTTAACTCTAGTGCAATAAATGTCCTATATTGTGCACTTGATATTAATGAATTCAATAGAGTTATGGCATGTGTAGACACCCTAGTTTTGCCCTAACCAAATAGAACACTGGGTTCCCTCTTATTTTATTATTATTATTATTATAATTATTATTATCACTATTATTATTATTATTATTATTATTATTATTATTATTATTATTATTATTATTATTATTAGTATCTTATTTTGGCTATTATTATTTTTAGTAATGTTATCATTATTATTATTATTATTTATTACTTTTAATATTAGTATTATTACTTTATTTATTATTATTATTATTATTATTATTATTTTACCAATAAGTATCTTAATTTTTATTTTTGCTATAATTATTTATTATTATTTACTATTAGTAGTAGTATTATTATTATTATTACCTTATTGATACTTATATTATTATGATAATTATTATTACTATTTCCATTTTCATTATTACCATAAGAATAAATGCATAAAAAAAAAAAAGAAAAAGAAAATCAAAAAAGGGAAGTCGTTTTAGGGTTTTGGGATTTTTTTTTATATAATGGCAGAGGGGGGAACACACACAAAGGGGTAGCGCACAGTGAAACAAAAAAAAAATCTGTTTCTTTCCTTCTGCTTCTTCTTCTTCTCTGGCGATCCATCCTCTTCTCAGCAACCATCATCGCCAACACCCCCTGCTGCCATCTGAGGAGACTCCAGCAGCCACGGCTAGCCACCACCCAGCAGAGCCACTTTTGCAGCAGCCGTGAACTCCCCCTGCAACTCCAGCGAACCAGCAGCTCCTTGGCCAAACCCTGTTCCTGCAACCGGTGCCATCGCCGACGCCCCCACCATTGCAGCATCTCCATCTCCCACGGCCACACCACCTAGAGCCCGGCAGCCATAGCCGGTCTCCAGCCAAACCCGAACCTCCGGTGGTCTCCAGCTTGCCTCTGATCTCCAGACAGCCCCTGCAAGCCGCCACCAGTCACCCTTTGCTGCAACCGAGCACCACCCTCTGCCGCTGCAACCTTGTTCTCCCTTGCTCCAGCCACAGCACAGCAGGACCCGAACCCATGTCTTCCTCAGTCCCGGCGATACCCCCCCGCACATATATATGTCTATATATATATATACATATACATGTAAAGTTTAATTTTTTTTATATACATTTAATTGGGTTTATATATATACGTATATTGGTTTTATTTTAAGTCTTAAAGCTCAAGTTTTTATTTTTATTTTTATTTTTTTTCTCTTTTCTCTTATTTGCATGTGGGTATGTATTAAAATAATATCTATTGTGGTATTTTGTGTGTGTATATTAATATAATACTTGTTGTAGCTTTTAGTTAAATATTTGCATATTGGCTATGTGTATATATATATATTAATACATTATTTGCTGTAATATTTAGTTAATGTTTATATCTAGGCTATGTATGTGTGTATGTTGATATAATATTTATGGTAGTATTTAGTTAATATTATTATTATTATTATTTTTGCTAGTTTTGGTTTGTCCTAATATCTAATGTCTTGATTTTTGTTTTTTTTTTCTTTGCGTATGCAGGTACATAGGTTTTTATAATTTTTATAATCATTTTAATTTTTGATACGCAGGGTAAGTTTTGATTGTATTATTCATATAAGTTAATTTTCTTGAGTGCGGAATTTTTATAGTCGGAACTTGTCTAGATATTTTAAGTTTAATTTCATTTTATTCGTTGGATTGTTAATATTATTGTTGCATGTTTAATACGTAGCTAGAATAGTTATTGTAATTATTTACTTAATCCATATGTTTAGGGCTATTTAGGGTTTTCATGGTTGATGCATGTTCAATTTTAATTACTTAGGGTTTTCTTTATGTGTTATCTATATTCATATTAACATTTTCTGATATTTAGTATTCGTATTCTAATATTTTATCATGTTTACATATAAAGGTATTAATCATTATGGTAAGTTTAGTGTTTTGGTATATATTTTGCTTAGTATGATATTGTATATAATCTTATGATATAATTATTATTTAGCTTCACTTATTAAGGTTTTTTTTTTTTTTTTTATATAGATGGTATTACCTTGAATAGTATCTTGAGTGTTTTAATATATATATATATATATATATATATATTTATTTATTTATTTTTCATGTGTAATTATAAATTCATAAAAAGGGGCAATTTAAAGACTTATTAGATTAACTTAGGGATAATTTCAAATTAATTAGGTACCGTTCGTAAGAACGGGCGCGTAGGGGGTGCTTGTACCTTCCCCTCGCGTAACCGAACTCCCGAGCCCAACTCTGGTAATGTAGACTGATTCTACCCCTAACGGGATAGTAATCATGTGTTCTAACCGCACTAAAGGTTAGTGGCGACTCTGACATTCCAATATTTTCCCTTGAATATTAAAAATAATTTTAATTTCGCCGCCCGGGGCACACGTGCTCCTGGGACGTCGCGACAGCATGTAACATAGCAAAGGAAATTTGGGATAAACTTGAAGTAACCTACGAAGACACGATAGATGTTATAGATAATAGGATTGATATATTGACTAGTGTTAGGATGAATTCTGATGAAACCATAACAAGCATTTACACTAGGTTTACACATATCATAAACTCCCTCAATGCCTTAGGAAAAAAATATTATATTTATGAAATAATACGAAAAATTCTTAGAGGACTTCCACCAATTTGGAAACCTAAGGCCACTGCAATAACTAAAGGAAGAAATTTGAATAACACCTCTTTAGATGAACTCATAGGTTCTCTCCTCACATATGAGATGAAAATAGACGAAAGAAGTAGAAAATCTAAAGCCCAAAAATTTGTTGCATTTAAAACCTCACATGAAAGCTCTAGTGATGAAGAAGAGATGGATGTAAGTGAGATAGCTGTAATATCCAAGAAGCTTGCAAAAATCCTTAGAAAGAAGAATAAACTTAGAAGAAAAATCCAGAATTCAAAATCAAAATCAAATGAAGAAGAAACCGTTACAAAGAAATCAAAGAATAAAATCCCCATATGTTATAATTGCAAGAAAAATGGACACATAAAACTGGATTGTCCACTGCTCATGAAGGATTCTAAAAAGAAAAAGAAAAAGGCAATGAAGGCCATTACATGGGACAATCTAAGTTCTAATAGTTTAGAAAATGAATCTAGTGACCAAGAGGTTGCTTGCTATATGGCATGAGATGATGATGAAGAAAGTTTCACATCAAAATTATCAAATAACTCATACAATGAGTCTTGCTCATTTGATGAATCTAATGATGAGAGTATGTCATCTTATGATTAACTACAAAATGAATTATTCAAAGCTCATAAAATGTTAGTTAAAGTAACTAAACAATATACCTCATTGAAAAATAAGAATGTAGTTGTCATGAAGGAATTAGAATCTAAAAATCTTGCTAAAAGAGAAAATGATCTAAAAATCAAGAGATTAGAAAGCAAGAGTGAAAAGATGATGAAAGAAATAGAAGATTTAAAGTCCAAAACCTCCATGGATAATGAAAAAGACATACATTTTTGAATTAGAAAGTAAAATCAGTAACATGTCTCAAGAATTAGTGAAATCACAAGTAAATGTTAATGACAAGAAAGATTTAGTGATAAATGATCTCAAAAGTCAAATTGAAGATAAATAAAAGATCATTTACAACTTTACTAGAGGAAAAAGAAAACTTTGATAAAATGATTGGCTCACAAAGAATGTCATTAGATAAAGAAGGCATAGGATTTAATGGAGTTGAGAATAAAAAGAAAAAAAAAAATCTTTATATGGGATGCTTTACAAAAGCATATAAAAATTATGTTAGCACATCTTCAAATGCTTACACTCACACCACATGCTTTCTATGTAAGAAGAAGGGACATATAAAGTTTGAATGTCCATTAAAGAGAAAGCGTGTGAAAACTAAACAAGTTTGGAAAGTAACAGAAATATCTCTTGTTAAACCATCCGGACCCAAGAAAGTATGGGTACCAAGATGAAAGACTAGTTCATAAACCAAGGACTCCATAAATCTTAAGTTTTTATTAGGAATTAAGAAAACTAAAATCATATGGATTAGTTATAACTCAAGAAGAAAATTCTCCTTGTTCAAATCTATGGAAAATCATTTCATAGTACAAGGATATTAAACAAATGGATAATCTCAAGGAAGGGTTTACGAGCTTATTGAAAACTATAACATTGAGACAAATAAAAACAAAAATGAGATTGTTAGCCAAAATCATAGGATGATTTGTGTAAGGCTTAACTTAGAAAATATTAATATTTGAAAAGCAATATGGATTTTGAGTGTTCATATGAAATCAAAAGAAAAGAAAATCTAAAGTATGTTGACCTTATTACATGAGTATTTTGATATAAGAAGAGAGCTTGATTTGATACATAGTAGAAAGGTTGTGGAAAGAAATAGATTTTAAAAGAAAACAAAGGTCAACCAGCTGACCATAATCCCAGG
Organism: Malania oleifera; assembly: GCF_029873635.1. NCBI lineage: Eukaryota > Viridiplantae > Streptophyta > Magnoliopsida > Santalales > Ximeniaceae > Malania > Malania oleifera. The sequence continues at coordinate 31,531,723 of NC_080419.1, read as the reverse complement.
CGACCGAGTGAACAAAACTTTAAAAAGAAAGCAAAGGTCGGCCAACTGACCATAAGTCCAGTTGATTGACTCAAGGAAACAAGTTTTAACATATTTTAAATTTAATATGAGAGATATTTAAGAATAAGAGATATTTGAGCAACATGAGAACAATTTAAGTAAAAATGTAGCACAATGAACAAATGATAATAATATGCTTCATGCTCATATAATACGTTGTTATACTTACATGCTAAAATGCTGACATATATGATATCTTGATATTGCCAACGAAATAACTCATATAAATGATTTATGGCTCACTATATTGCAAATTTGAGCATGATTATGAAGCATGAATCTTGGTATGATGTATGAGTATGAGATTAATTCATAATGGATCACATTATATATATCTTGCATGATTGACTAATGGATAAACATATCATGATTAAAATATAAGCTGGCTTATAGACCTTGGTATTGCAATCTAAATGAGAAATTTGTTTTTGTCCTTAGTACCTTAGCATAAGAATTCATCCAATTTAATTATTTTGTTAAATATAAAAAGAAGGGATAAAGAGTTGAATTAAAAAAAATTGGTATAAGTAGTAAATGATATGATATTAGTATTTGTATCTATGAAATATATTGGTGTACATGAGTAGGATAATTGATACTTGAGCATGACAGCACATTTGTATCCATGAGAATGTTTTGATATCGATATGATAATTGGTATTATTCTTGATATTGATATCCAAAATTACTTACATAGAATAAATTAATATTTGAAACATGACACGATAAATTTAAAAGCTCAATCTGTATCATAAAAAACACAATTGGTATCTTCTTGAATACATAAGTTTAAAAATTCATGAATGGAAGTCTGAATTTATTGAATATAAAATACTTCATTTAGGGGGAGTTAGACTTGATATCATGATTTATGTTCATCATTGAAAATCATTCAAAATTTATGTTTTGAGCTTTCAAAAGATCTATACTTTTGCTTATGGTTGCTCATTACTTTAGTATTTATATGTTTTTCTTGATATCTCACTGTTTTTGATTGATGTCAAAAGGGGAAGAAGTTTTGGGTAAAAAGTAAACATGATATTGCATACCTAAGCATGAATATTGGCTCAACTATGAAAGCATTTGATCTTGAATGATGCTTCTTGATTGATAAGCATGATAGTAAATGAGTTTTTGAAATTGATCTTGATATTGTTAAGTTTGTTAAGATGATGCTTATTGTAAGTGGAAGTCTTTTTTTTAAGGCTCACTCAAATTTTTGCTCCTTGTTTGTCATCATCAAAAAGTGGGAGATTGTTGGCCTTACAAGACTTAACACCTTATTTTGATGACAACGAATAAGAGGAATTTAACATATTTGGTTAAGTGATGACATTTCAGGACTCAATTATGAGAAAGCAAGGTCAACTATTCACAAGGATCTATTGAAAGCTTAAAATCGAAAGAAATATGAACAAAAGAAGCTTAAAGGCATGGATTCCAAGATGATATATGAAAGTTTGAAGATTATGAGAGCATGGATATTAAAGAGAAAACTCAAAATACATTAAAGCTTGAAGACAAAGCAAGCATGAAGACTTAAGTGTTTAGAATGTCAAAGTTTTAAGAAGACTTTATATAAGTACTTCATGTTTAAATATCTTATGAAATACTTTAAAGCTCCTTAGGATACAATATAGACTTATAGACCAATTTTTGAAAACCCTCGAAAATGATTTTAAAAGTCACACTTGAGTTTTTCAAATAACAAAAGTTCAAAATCTTAAAAAAGAAGGTTTTTGAAAAATGGAACTGTCCAGCCAACTGACCTGAATGAACTGTGTTCACTCAACCGACCGACAAATTAGATTGTCCAGCTAACTAACCAAAATGAGCGGTGTTCAATTAGCCGACTGAAAATTAAATGTTTTAATTTCTGGACAGACAGAATGGACTCAGCCGACTGACCTTATACAAAACAAGCCTAGTCGAGTGACCCAGCTAACTAACCCTGTGAAGATTTTAAAATTTGAACTTCAAACGGAAAAATTTCAAAATTTAGTTTTTCAAATCTAAACGTTATAAAAACTTAGGGGACACTCCAAGCAACGTGGGAAATAAGGAAACTTACTCTAAAAAACTCTAAAAATACTTCTTTAACCCAATGAATTAAAACACCAAGAACAAAAGAATTGAAAAATCTGTTTTGTTTGCTGAAAGCTCTTGTTGCTCTCTCTTGCTCAAATCTTTACTCAACTGAAGAGCTAAATTTCTAAAGTGCTGGTCATCACACTACTAAGTTCTAAGTTGCTAATTCTTAATCCAGAAAAAACTTGGTGAATACTTTTTTGAGCTTCATTGTATTTTATATTGATATTTAATTATTAAAGTACATAGTGATTGAATTTGTATTAATATGCTCTTTGTGAGAGTATTCTTGTACGCAACTTTTGTTTCTTGTTTCTTTGATGATTCCAGGTTGTTGGATTGTTGGCCAAGGATGGGGTATTACTTGGAGATGTGTAACTCTAGTCTATTGAAGGAGTGACCGAGTGTGGGGTATCACTTGAAGAGGCACAACTCCAGCCTACTTAAAGATTGTTTGAGCATGGGGTATCGCTTGTAAAAGGTTTGTTCTACCCAAAAAGGAACGACATAGTGGAATCTTTTGGTGGTATAGGCTAAAGGCGAGGACGTAGGCTGGGGAAACCGAACCTCATAAAAAACGTGGTGTCACTCTCTTTCCCTTACTCTTTAAATTCCAACATACTTATAAACTGCGTGGATGTTTTAAATTTCTGATCATAAATACTATGTAGTTTGGAAATTAAATAAAGTGAAGTTTAATTTGTTTTTGGGATTGCGGAAACCGAAAAAGAGTATGTTGGTTGATCAATAATTTTTGAAAACCATAAAAGAGTACGTTGATTGGTTAACACCCAAAGACTCTTTAACTAAAAGTTTATTTAAAGTCTAACCTTTTGGAAAGAGTGTTGAGTGATATATTGCTTATTATCTTGAAAGACAAATTTCATTCTCTACAGGGTTTGAATCAAATTTATATATACAGGGCTACAAAAACTGTGACTTGTATAAGAGCTACTTTTCATATCTTGATTGAATATTTTGTGATTGATTACTTTGAGTTATTAAAGTGCTGAATCTTGAAAGCATTGTTGTAATCAATCTAACTTGTGTATCTTGTTTTGATCATTGTAGTTGAATTGAATTGCTGGAAGAATATCTAAAAATCTACAAAGTATTCAAGTTCCCATACCTTCACTTATTTATAAAGGATTATAACTTAATTAATTTTGCGCTGAACTTGTGATTATAAACCAATTTTGTTTGTGTTGTGTTGAAGTATTGGTTTGTGGATTGATTGTCCAAATAAGGTTTGGTTGTGTGATTGTTAAATCAGTAAGAGGTTAAAAATTCTTGAAAAGAATTAAAAGAAAATTTAAAACCCAATTCATCTCCCCTCTTGGGGCTGCACCTTAGTTTTCAGTGCATTATCAAGGTGAAGCACAATGGAATCCACCTAGGAACTTATCATAATCCTAAACATTCAGAAATTGCAAATGTTCCAAGCAGTAGAGCATTTTAAGCTACATAACAGCATCATTTATAGCCATGTAGAAATGCAATGCAAGTGGAAAAAATAGAGAGTTTTAAAAACACATAATTTTAAACTCAATTCAACAAAAGCCTTTAAAAATAATTGTCAAGAAACAATAGGCTATTTCATCAAATTCACATTAAGGTAGATATATAACAAATATTATTCCATAAGGACATCTTACTTTCTGTTATTCCAAAAAGCATCAACAAAAAATTTATTGTACTTGATTGCAATGGGGCAAATTGTGCAGCCAAGTTCAAATGCACCTACATAGAGAAGAGAAAATACTTTAGTAAGACAATAACAATCAAGAACTTGAAGAAACATTGAATTCAAATAAATTCCTGCAAAATGAACTCCCCATACCAAGAAAACCATGGTCAATTATATTTTCTTGACCAAAAAACAAGCAGCATCTACAATCAATCATTATCAACATATATAGAAGGCAAATAAAAAATCCAGAGCAATTAACATCTTGAACATAACAGTGTAATGGTTGTTTACACTAGTTCCCCCAGGAAAAATAAGAAGCGGATTATTGTCAACCCCTTGAACATGGTCCCTTAATCTGAAAAATTGCAGGCTTAAATTTTAGAAAAATGGACTCCGCCATGATATAAATCATTAGGCCTCCTTCCTTAACACTTACTTCTTTGCTACGACTTCACGATCCTTAGCCTCTTAACGATTGAACCAAATACATCCTTGGCTCTCCAAAATTGTGCTTTGCAGCAATCCTACCCAAAAACAAGGAAAAATAAAGTCATTTCGTGCCTGATATTATCTACATAAAAGAAAATCTGAATTCAAATCATTTCATCTTTCCGCATTGGCAAAAGAGAAAACTTAATTACGTCAAAATGCGAAAGGACATTGTATTAAATTTATATAAATTCCACAACATTTTCACTTTGGTTGGCAAACAAGCTTTATCCGTGTGTCAAGAAGTTAAAACACAGCCAAGATAACAACAACAAAGCCACAAGTCTCATTAGGTAGAGTTGGAAACACGAATCATTTCCTTCCATTCGGCACAATCCACAATGTTATAATTGGCGTATTCCTAAGAGGGGGTGAATTGGGTATTCTAAAATTCTTCCTAGATTAAAGCAGATTTCATAAGCAATATTATACAAACCTAGGGACTTTCTATGTAATCACAAAACCAATCAAATATTCAAACAATAAACATACATGTGCAAAAAGTAAATTGTTGAAAATAAAACTAACATTAGATATGTTATCGGGGTTCGGCCAATACTGCTTACGTTCTCACCTCAACTCGCAAGCCCGAGGATTACCACTATTGCTCACTTAATGGGTGGAGTTGTGCCTAATACAACACCTTAACAGGACGGTGCACCTAACTTTCCTAACGGAGTCAAAGCCGATCTGGGACTATTCACAGGGCTAGTCTCCTTCTTTCGATCATATGTCGGAAATACAACATATATGAAAATATTTGTACAAGTACATGCCTCTAATGCAAGCAAATATGTACCAATATGCACAAATGCACTCACGTATGACATGAAATGAACCTCAATGTGAGAATGTGAATTTCCTTAAAATATTATGAACTCTTTGAATGTGATATTTATGATAAGCACTTCAAAGATTTGAACTCAACTAAATTTCTCCAAAAGTATTTTTAATAAAGGGTGTAGGAGAACCTAGGGTTTTACTTTCAAGCAATTTTTTGTAAGATAAAGATTTGTCAATAAAAGCTCAAATACAGGAAGACTAATCCAAGCACAAACAATATGAATGTAAAATATGTGCTTAAGTCTTTCAAGAAAAGTCAATAAAAGTTTTCTCCAAAGAAATATTCACTAAGAAGATGTATGGAGAAACTCTCGATTTACTTTCCAAAAATGATTTGTAAGCTAAGATATATAATGAAAGTAAATGCAAAAATAAATCTTATGCCCAAGTAAATAATCCTCCAACAATCTTCAAATGCAATAGATTTGCAAGTGAAGAAAGTGAGTAAAATCAATGCTCTCATTCAACAAGAATTTTTATAAAGATTTTTCATGAGAATAAAGAAAAGAGAGTAAAGAATATGAATAATACAAATATATTTAGGGAAGATTTTCAATTTAATATATTTTTTAAAAAAAAAAAAGAGTAATGGAGGGGGTATATATAGACTCAGGAAGATTTTTGACCATTAGAGACATATTAGGGATTTTAGAAATTGTTTAGTAAAAAATTAACCCTAAGTACCGCAATAAAATTATGGCAACTAGAGAGTTCAGTCGCCCAAACAGACACATACGTAAAAGGCAGTTTTTCATGTTTAGGTACTTGAGTGAGATGGTCGATTGGCTGAACCAAGGCAATTTTCCAAAAGTCTGAGATTCAGTCGCCCGATCTCAAGTTGGGTTTATCAAATTCACATGTTCGGTTGCCTAAGGGTGATTTGAACGTTAATGTTTGGGGGCCTGAGTTGTTGGAAAAAGTCAGTGTAGATGTTCAGTTGACCAAAAACGGTAGAATCTTTTTGATTCAGTCACCCGAAGTTAGGTCAACACGTTGACTATCCAATGGTTCCGTTAACCAAGGTGTTTTGAACACGAAGGTTCGGTCGCCCAAAACCCTAATAACTTAACACCTCACGTCCTATTTTAATTCAATAAGTTCCCATGATAGTATATGTGATAATGGGGACTAACTTAAGTGCAAGTGCAAGGACCTAGGGTCTATCCAAGGTCTTTTTAGCCAATCGAAAAAATTCGGCTTCGATCAGCCTCCCTAAGGTCATTCAATTCCCTATGGTCAATCTATCGTCTTATTGAACTTATTCATTTCATGCATGTAGATGCCAATATTACAGACCATAATATTACAGACTAAATAATGAAACAAAATGCATTATAAAAAATAAACAATAAGTCATCTTCTTCTTTGCTCTTTTGAAGCTTAATGCCATGAAATATGTGCGATTTGCGTCCTTTCTAGCTTCCATTTCCTTGCCTTGTGTGTAGAGATCCGAAGAATTAAAGTAATAAAATAATAAAAGAAATGAGAGCAAAAGAAATTTTTATAAGCGGGCGCAATAGGGCCTCGTCGACGAGTGTAGAAGTGCTCCTCGACGAGCAGACTCTTGGGCTCGTTGACGGGGACATGTGTCCCATCAACGAGAACTTACTGAGAGGCCTGCTCTAGGGTTTGAAACTCATCGACGAGGAAATGGTGTTCATCGAAGAAATCCCTTCACTGACTTTTCGATGAGACGACGTGTCTTGTCGACGAGTCCACATGGACAACACTCTATATATATAGCCAAAACAGATTTTCAGCGTAAGGATCTCTCCCTCTCTCTCTCTCTAGAAACGGGTTTCTCTCCCTTCTCTTTAAGTTTCCAGCTCCGTCTCTCCTCGATTCGACGATCGGAAGTTACCACAGTGATCTTGGGGAGATTTTCTACAACATAACCAGAGCAAAATGTTGATTTAAGAAGTTTGACAGCCATCCCAAAACCAAGGTAAGTAGATTACTTGGATATTTTTAGTTTTATTAGGCGTATTTGAGTTTAGATTTTGAGTAATATGAGAATATACTAAAGTTTTGTGAAATAAATTAGGTATTATATTTTCAGGATTAGGGTATTTTTGGGACCCTACGGACATGAGTTGGGGACCCTAGTGAAAATTTCTAAGAGCCCAAGTAAATTATAGTTCAGAAAATTACGAGTATGTATGTTCAGAGAAATATAGTTGATTTATTGGAAATATGTATATAGGTATTATTTTAGGACTTTGGAAATAGTACGCCGTGAGCATAAGGGAAATATGCTATGCCAAATAAATTAGAATTTTTTCAGTAAATATAGTATAAGTTTATGGGTGTTTTTCAGAGCAAATATTATACAGTTTTACAAATTATATTTGATGAGTTATCAACTATTGTGTGGCATGAGTAATATAAGTACAGTACTGAACTTATAAAACTTTACTAATTATGATATACAGTCATTTACAGAGTAGATTATACATTTTTTATTTCAGAGTTACGATTATCCAATACTTTCAAGAATTATGTATTCACACGGTTTAATATAGTTTAATAGAAAGCATAATATACAGTTTTATAGTGAGCATGTTATATACATATCTTGGGGCCATAACAGTTAGTTATACAGTTTTACAGATCAGTTATTACAGTATATGTTCAAAATAGACAATATAGTTTATATAGAATAATTATACAGTGTTGTGGCTATCACAGTAGAAACAGAATCATGGTAAACTGTAAAATAAATGTATACACCAAATTATTATATATATAGTATCAGACCCTGATGGACCATTACTGATAATATATTAGAGCACGGTATCGTAGCTATATAGTGGAGTGAGTGCAACCACACATGTCAGTTAGAGTGTGGCATTTTATGGTTGATTGTGCCGTTGGAGAGATTGCAGACTCCTTGGTAATCTAATCCAGGTGGAAGGGAGTGATTGCAGTGCTCCCTTGACAAACCCAAGTTGAGGGGAAAATCGTACCTTAGTGGAGTTATAGTTGACTAATCTTGGTGGGCCGACTAGGATTAAGTCCCGCCTTCGGGCCGCACAATCCTATTATGAGGGGATTTGAATCATGACATCCTGTTATCCATCCAGAGATGTTTTCATAGCTATTATATCTATACAGGAAATAGCATAATTACTTATAGTTAGTAAAAGTATATTCAAAGAGAAAGCTCAGTAACATATATATATTTTAATAAACACGGGTGTGAGTTACATGGTATATTACTATTACATGTTAATTTAGATTCAGTTAATTACAGTGTATGTATATAGCTTAGAGAAACTCATATGCCACACACTGGTAATAGTATGTTTCGTCTTACTGAGAGTTGTCTCATTCCAGTAATTTAATAATTTTCAGGTGATCCAGCTAGACAGGCAGACCAGGCTTGTAGATAGAAGAGATACCAGTTCTGCCCTATTTATAGGGTAAGTAGTTTTTGGGTGAGATGCATTTTTGTATAGATCCTAGGAGATCTGGACTTTTAAACTAGAGTGATGTTCATAAGTGGTGAAAATTTTGGTATTTTGTTTCTGGTTGCACACTTTATGTTTTTCGCTGCCTAGGTATTATTTTTTTGGGTATCAGAGAATAGGATATATTTGCCAGTCAGTAGAATGCTTATTATTATTATGATTAAAAAAATGGCATAAAAAATCAGGTTCTGTAAACTCTAAAGTACAGCGGAAAACAATACCAGAATTTAGGAATGGAATTTTGAGAATAATTGAACAGATCAGTGAGTTAATGTTGAGGAATTAGGATAAAATTTGGGGTTCTGTTCTATAGTCTGGAAGCAAGAACTTCGAGGTGGTTTCTGTGTTTTTCCTGAAGTGATGATTCGAGGAAAATCATAGTAAATTATCATCGGTTTCTATTTCTCTACTGTAGAACTAAACTTTAAATGAGAAATATGAGGTAAAGAGATATTTAATTATAATAGCATTATAGGGTTTGGATTCTCAGGATAATCTAGTGTTATTTTAGGATGGATCCAGGAGGCAATAGCGGCCATACTAGTGGAGATGATGGAATAAGACCTTCTAGCAGGGATTCAGACGCAGTATTGCATAGTATCACTTAGCAGGTCATGGTTGAGATAGCACAGAGCTCCAGGGAGCAGGGAGGTCCATCTACAGCACAAGGCTGCATGATTGAGAAGTTTACAAAGATGAACCCTCTAGCATTTTCAAGAGCAGTTGATCCTGCTGTTTCTGAGAACTAGAAGGAGGATATAGAGAAGATACTGACGGTGCTTCACTGGACCGATGAGTAAAGGATCCTCTATGCCATGTATAAGTTGGTAGAAGAGGCCAAGGGATGGTGGACGACCATGAAGTTACTAGAGGAGCAAAGATCTATTCCAGTGCTGGAGACCTAGGCCCGATTCAAGGACATATTCTTTGATAGATGCTATCCTGCCTCGGTTAGAGAGGCTAGAGTACAAAAGTTTCTGAACTTGTCCCAGGGATCGATGATAGTTTAGCAGTACACGGCAAAATTCATTGAGTTGTCACATTTTTGTCCTTATATTGTCCCAAATGAAGCTAAGAAGGCCAGGATGTTTGAGAAGAAATTGAAGCGAGGCATTTATAGACAGGTGACAGTACTAAAGACACAGGATTTTTCAGAGTTGGTTGACAGGGCTATAATAGCAGAGGAGGGTTTGCCGAGGGAGGCTAAGACACAAAGTTAGAAGAAGAGGCCCATGCCTTCTAGTTTTCTGACAGGTTCTAGCCGAGGCCCTTGGAGAGGAGATAGATTTGATGGGGGGTTAGAGACAGATGACAGAGCACAGTGGATTTCAAGGTGGGCAGTCTTACCTGCCCCATATGTGGATGGAGACACCTAGGTGAGTTCCGTTTAGAGGAGAATGTATGCTATCGTTTTGGGAGACCCAGCCATATCACTTGATCATGCCAAAGATTGCTGATTTATGCACCAGCTCCCAGACCGAATCGGGGTGGTCATCAGGCGTCCCATGGAGGCCAAAAAAGGAATATGGCACCGACGAGGGTCTATGCATTGACGCCGAGAGATGCCGGGACTGCTGGAGACGTTTTTACAGGTACACTTACTGTATTATCATATAAAGTTATTGTTTTATTTAATATAGGTACCACCCATTCTTTTGTATCGTTGGGGTACGTTAAAGTTATTGGGGTAAAGGCACAGTTGTTAAATGTTGAGTTTCCTGTTGCCATGCTGACTGGATCTACTATGAGGTGTAGGAACATACTTAGAAACTATCCAATGTGCATTCGGGGGAAAGTACTACCAGTTGATTTTGTGATACTAGATATGCAGGGATTTGATGTAATATTAGGTATGGATTGGCTGGCAGCTAATCAAGCCAGCATAGACTGTTATCAAAAAGAAGTAATTTTTAGACCCCTAGGTGGACATGAATATAGATTTATGGGTACACGTGTGCGTGCCTCACCTCTAGTTATTTAGGCGAAGAGATTTCTTTTGGGTGGTTTCCAGAGATACGTTGCCTACATAAAGGAGCTACCAATGGAAGAACAGAAATAGGCTGACATTCCAGTGGTTAGAGATTTCTTAGATGTTTTATTTCAGAGGAGTTACCTAGCTTACCACCAGATCGGGAGATAGAATTTGCAAGTAATTTGCTTCTAGGGATAACACCTATATCTAGAGCACCTTACCGAATGGCTCCAGTAGAATTGAAAGAGATAAAAGATCAGTTGCAGGAGCTATTAGATAGAGGTTTTATTAGACCCAGTGTGTCGCCTTGGGGAACACATGTTTTATTCGTGAAGAAGAAATATTGGACCATGAGGATGTGCATTGATTACAGAGAAAAAAACAAAAGTGTCAAGACACAATAAGTATCCTCTTCCTAGAATCGATGATCTATTTGATCAACTCTAGGGGACTCAAGTCTATTCCAAGATTGATCTCCGGTCCGGTTATCACTAGATGAAAGTTAAAGTAGAGGAATTTTTGAAGACGACTTTCAGAACTAGGTATGGGCACTATGAATTTCTCATCATGCTATTCGGTCTGATGAATGCACCGGCAGCATTTATGAACTTGATGAATCGGGTGTTTCATCAGTATCGAGACCAGTTTTTTATGGTTTTTATAAATGATATACTGATCTATTCGAAGATCTTTGAGCTGTAAGAGCATCATTTGAGGCTAGTATTACAAATATTGAGGGGAAGAGAACTGTACACGAAATTTAAGAAATGTGAATTCTGACTAAAGCAAGTCACCTTTTTAGGGCATGTGATCTCGGGGGATGGTATATCAATTGACCCAGGAAAAATAGAAGCAGTAGTTGATTGGCCGAGGACGAGGAATGTTCAGGAGATTAGGAGTTTTCTATGCTTGGCAGCGTATTACCGGCACTTTGTGGATGGTTTTTCTAGACTATCAAGTCCCTTGACATGGCTTACGAGAAAGAATGCGAGGTTTGACTGGTCCGTTGAATGTGAGCAGAGCTTCTAAGATTTAAAACAATGGTTGGTTACTGCCCCAGTTTTAACTATTCCATCGGGGGAGGATGGATTCATTATATATAGTGATGCCTCCGAGAAGGGACTTGGGTGCATATTGATGCATCATGATAGAGTAATCGCCTACGCATTTAGATAACTTAAAGAATATGAGAAGAACTATCCTGTGTATGATCTAGAATTAGCTGAAGTGGTTTATGCTTTAAAAATCTGGAGGCATTATCTATATAGTGGGAAATGCGAAATCTTCACGGACCGCAAAAGTTTGAAGTATTTCTTTACCTAGAAAGAGCTGAATATGAGGCAAAGAAGGTGGTTAAAACTCATTAAAGATTATGATTGCACTATTAGTTACCACTCAGGGAAAACAAACGTGGTAGCAGATGCTCTGAGCAGGAAATCAGTGAGAACAACACTGGCAGCTATGGAGGTTTAGCATCCGAACCTGATGGATCCGGAGAGACTTGGTGTAAAGTTGGTTGAGAGTAATCTTTAGGCATTTATTGCCAGCCTGATTGTGCAGCCTACGCTATATGAAAATATTAAAGCCGTTCAGGGAGATGACGCAAAATTAGCAAAGGTAATAGCCAGAGTGTAGGATGGTCAGGGAAAGGAGTTTAGTATTTCAAATGACGGAGCCTTGAAGTTTCACATCAGATTGTGTGTGCCTATAGACGATAATATTAGGAGAATGATTCTAGCTCTGGTGGAGTGGCATGGAGAGAGAGATTATCAAATTTGTACAGTAGTGCTTGATGTGCCAGCAGGTTAAGGCTGAGCACCAGGGGCCAGTAGGGCAGTTACAACCACTTTTCATTCCTGAGTAGAAGTGGGACCACATATCCATAGAATCATCATTGGGCTACCACCGACATCATATGGTTAGAATGCCATCTGGGTAGTTGTTGATCGGCTGATGAATATAGCTCACTTTCTACTTATCAAAGTTAGCTACCCTATGAATAGATTGACAAAGATTTACATTCAAGAGATTGTTTGGCCCCACAGAGTGCTAGTTTCTATAGTCTCGGACCATGGTCAACGCTTTACATTAGGATTTTGGAAAATCTTGCAGGAGGCTTTGGGGCCTCAGTTAGCATTCAGCACCGCTTTCATCCTCAGACAGATGTTTAGATAGAGAGAACGATTCAGGTACTCAAGGATATGTTGCGAGTATATGTATTGGATTTTGGGGGGTAGCTGGACCTAGTATTTGCCGCTGGTTGAATTTTCTTACAATAACAGCTATCAGACTAGCATTGACATGGCACCTTACGAGGTACTTTAAGGTAGGAGGTGTCATTCTCCTTTAAGCTGTGATTAGTTAGGTGATAGGTGAGTTTTAGGGCCAGAAATAGTGTAGCAGACGTACGATAAAGTCTGACTTATTCAAGATAGGATCAGTGCAGCTCAAAGTCAGCAGAAAAGTTACACAGAAACTCACCACCATGAATTGGAATTTGAAGTGGGTGATGATGTATTTTTGAAAATAGCACAACTAAAGGGAGTCATGAGGTTTGGGAGAAAGGGTAAGTTGAGCCCCAGGTTTATTGGCCCAATCGAGATACTTGAAAAGGTTGGGTCAGTTGCCTATCGGCTAACTTTACCACCAGTTATGTTTAGAATACATGATGTATTTCATATTTCTATCTTAAGGAAATACGTCTCATATCCTTCCCATGTCAGCAGATATATAGAATTGGAATTTAGTGATGCTCGAGCTTATGAGGAAACTCCAGTACAGATCTTATATAGAAAGGAATAGAAATTGCGCAATAAGAAAATACCACTAGTAAAAGTATTGTGGAGGAATCACGTGGTGGAAGAAGCTTCTTAGGAGCTTGAGAAAAAATCAGGCAGAAATATCCACACCTATTTAGTGGGGTACAATAGTGATTTGTATAGTTCCAATAATTATTGTTTTACTTTGTTTACTACAAAGTGACGAATATGTAATTGTAATTTAGAATATAGGATAGGTAGATTTTTGGTTTTGGGAGAATTTTCTTTTATGAGTATATTTGTAATCTCCTAGAGTTGCTTATGTAACCATAGTATTCCTCTGCCATAAGTGAGGGTTAGTAATAAAATAAGTAGCCATTTTTATTTTTGAATGGTGTACAATACATATAGTAAATTTCGAGAATGAAATTTTTATAAGGAGGGGAGAATGTAGAGACCCAAAGAATTATAGTAATTAAATAATAAAAGAAATTAGAGAAAGAGGAATTTTTATAAGAGGGTATAGCAGGGCCTCATTGATGAGTGTAGAAGTGCTCATCGACGAGTAGACTCTTGGGCTCATCGACGGGGACGGGCGTCTCATCGATGAGAACTTACGGAGAGGCTTGTTATAGGGTTTGAAACTGGTTGACGAGGAGATAGTGTTCATCGATGAGATCCCTTCTCGTCGATGAGTCCATGTGGGCAACACTCTATATATATAGCCAAAATGAATCTTCAACGAAAGGATTTCTCTCTCTCTCTCTCTCTCTCTCTCTCTCTCTCTCTAGAAATGGGTTTCTCTCCCTTCCCTCTAAGTTTCCGGATCCATCTCTACCTGGTTCGACGATCGGAAGCTACCACAGTGATCTTGGGGAGATTCTCAACAACGTAATGGAGCGAAATGTTGATTTGAGAAGTTTGGGAACCATCCCAAACCCAAGGTAAGTAGATTATTTGGGTATGTTTAGTTTTATTAGGCTTATTTGAGTTTAAATTTTGAGTAATATAGGAATATACTAGAGATTTGTGAAATAAATTAGGGTATTATATTTTCAGGACTATGGCGTTTTTTGGACCCTGCAGACATGAGATGGGTACCTTAGTGAAAATTTCTAGGAGCCGAGGTAAATTATAGTTCATAAAATTACGAGTATGTATGTTTGGAGAAATATAGTTGATTTATTGGAAACATGTATATATGTATTATTTCAAGATTTTGGAAATAGTACGCCATGTGCATAAGGTTAAAGTTGGAGGTGAGCCTCCCAGCCAGTAGGTAAGGGAAATATGCTATGCCAGATAAATTAGAATTTTATCAATAAATATAGTATAAGTTTATAGGTGTTTTTTAGAGCAAATATTATATAGTTTTACAAATTATATCTCATGAGTTATCAACTATTGTGTGGCATGAATAATATAAGTACAATACTGAACTTATAAAATTTTTATAGAATTATGATATACAGTCATTTGCAGAGCAGATTATATAGTATTAATTTCAAAGTTACGGTTATCCAATACTTTTAAGAATTATGTATTCACAAGGTTTAATATGGTTTAATTGAAAGCATAATATATAGTTATACAGTTAGCATGTTATATACAGATCTCAGGGCCATAACAGTTAGTTATACAGTTTTACGCATCGGTTATTACCGTATATGTTCAAAATAGACAGTATAGATTATACAGAATAATTATACAGTGTTGTGGCTATTACAGCAGGAATAAAATCATGGTAAAAAGTAAAATAAATGTACACAAGAAAGTATTATATATAGTATTAGACCCTAATGGACCATTATAGATCATATAGCAGAGCATGGTACCATAGCTATATAGTGGAGAGAGTGCAACCACTCATCTTAGTTAGAGTGTGGCATTTTATGGTCGATTGTGTCGTTGGAGAGATTGCAGACTCCTTGGTAATCTAATCCAGGTGGAAGAGAGCGATTGCAGTGCTCCCTGGATAGACCTAGGTTAAGGGGCCAATCGTACCTTAGTGGAGTTATAGTTGACTAATCCTGGAGGGCCAACCAGGAATAAGTCCCGCCTTCGGACTGCAAAACCCTGTCTAGAGGAAATTTGAATCATGACATCCACTTATCCATTAGGGAAGTTTTCACAACAATTATATATGTACAGGAAACAACAGAATTACTTATAGTTATTAAAAGTGTATTCAAATAGAAAGCTCAGTAACAGATATATTTTAATAAACACGGGTGTGAGTTACATGGTATATTACTATTACATGTTAATTTAGATTCAGTTAATTACAGTGTATGTATATAGCTTAAAGAAACTCATATGTCATACATTGATAATAGCATATTTCGTCTTACTTAGCGTTGACTCATCTTAGTAATTTAATATTTTTCAAGTGATATAACTAGACGAGCCGATCACGCTCGTAGATAGAGGTGATACCAGTTCTACCTTATTTCTAGGGTAAGTAGTTTTTGGGTGAGATGTATTTTTGTATAGATCCTAGGGGATTTGGACTTTTAAACTCGAGTGAAGTTCATAAGATGTGAAAATTCTAGTATTGTGTTTTTGGTTGCACACTTTATGTTTTCCGCTGCCTAGGTATTATGTTTTTGGGTATCAGAGAACATGATATATTTACCAGTCAGTATTTTGTTTATTATTTTTATCATTAAAAATAATGGCATGAAAAATTAGGTCGTTACAATTTGGTATCCGTGCCTAGGTTGCTAGGTTCTATAGACTTTAGTGTACAACAAAAAACAATACCAAGATTTTGGAATGGAATTTTGAGAATAATTGAACGGATCAGTGAGTTAATGTTGAGGAATTATGATGACATTTTGGGTTTTGTTCTATAGTCTAGAAGCAGGAACTTTGAGGTGGTTTCTGTGTTTTTCATGGGTGACGATTCTAGGAAAATCATAGTTAACTATCATCGGTTTCCATTTCTATATGGTAGAACTAGACCTTAAATGATAAATAGGAGGCAAAGAGATATTTAATTAGAATAACATTATGAGATTTGGATTCTAAGGATAATTTGATGTTATTTTAGGATGGATCCAGGAGGCAGTAGCGCCGACACGAGTGGAGATGATGGAATAGGACCTTTTGATGGGGATTCAGATGCGGTATTGCGTAGTGTAGCTCAATAGGTCATGGCTAAGATAGCACGGAGCTCCAGGGAGCAGGGAGGTCCATCTACAGCACAAGGCTACATGATAGAGAAGTTTACAAAGATGAACCCTCTAGCATTTTTAGGAGCAGTTGATCCTGCAGTTGTTGAGAACTGAATGGAAGAGATAGAGAAGATACTAACAGTGCTTCATTGCACCGATGAGTAGAGAGTCCTCTATGCCACGTCTAAGTTGGTAGGAGAGGTTGAGAGATGGTGGATGACCATGAAGTTATTAGAGGGGCAAACATCCATTACAGTACTGATGACTTGGGCCCAATTCAGGGATATATTCTTTGACAGATACTATCCTCCCTCGGTCTGAGAGGCTAGAGTATAGGAGTTTCTGAACTTTTCCTAGGGATTGATGAGAGTCTAGTAATGTGCAGTGAAATTCATTGAGCCAAGAAGGCCAGGATGTTTAAGAGGAATTTGAAGCGGGACATTTATAGACAAGTGGCGGTACTAAAGATACATGATTTTTCAGAGTTGGTTGACAGGGCTATAATAGCAAAGGAGGGTTTGTTGAGGGAGACTGAGACACAAGCCAAAAGAAGAGGCCCGGGCCTTCAAGTTTTTCAGTAGGTTTAAGCCGAGATCTTTGGGGAGTAGATAGATCTGGTGGGGGTTAGAGGAAGACGACAGGGCAAAGTGGATTTCATGGTGGGCAATCTTATCCCACCTGCCCTAGATGTGGACGGAGACATCTAGGTGAGTGTCAGCTAGGGGGGAATTTCTGCTATCGTTGTGGTAGACTCGGCCATATGGCTCGATCATGTAAGGGACCACCGATTTATGCACCAGCTCCCAGACCGAACCGAGGTGGTCATTAAGCTCCCCATGGAGGCCAATAGAGAAATATGGAGCTAACGAGGTTCTATGCATTGATTTTGAGACTACTAGAGATGTTGTTATAGGTACACTTACTGTATTTTCATATAAAGTTATTGTTTTGTTTGACAGAGGTGCCACCCATTCTTTTGTATCGTCAGGATATGTTAAAGAGGTTGGGGTAGAGGCACAGTCATTAAATGTTGAGTTGCTTGTTGCCACGCTGACTGGATCTACTATGAGGTGTAGGAAGATACTTAGAAACTTTCCAGTATAAATTCAAAGGAAAGTACTACGAGTTGATCTTGTGATACTAGATATGCAGGGATTTGATATAATATTGGGTATGAATTGGCTGGCAGCTAATCATACTAGCATAGACTGTTATCAGAAAGAAGTAATTTTTAGACCCCCAGGTGAGCAAGAATATAGATTTGTGGGTACACGTATGCGTGCCTCGCCTCTGCTAGTGTTAGTTATTTAGGCAAAGAGATTTCTTCTAGGTGGTTGCTAGGGATGCATTGCCTATATAAAGGAGCTACCAAAGGAAGAACTGAAACAAGCTGACATTCTAGTGGTTAGGGAATTCCCAGATGTTTTTTCAAAGGAATTACCTGACTTACCACCAGATCGGGAGATAGAATTTGCAATTGATCTCCTTCTAGGGATAGCACCCATATCTAAAGTGCCTTATCGAATAGCTCAAGTAGAATTAAAAGAGTTAAAAGATTAGTTGCAGGAGCTGTTAGATAGAGGTTTTATTAGACCCAGCGTGTCGCCTTGGGGGGCACCTGTTTTATTTGTGAAGAAGAAAGATTGGACCATAAGGATGTGCATTGATTACAGAAAAATAAACAAAAGTGACGACAAAGAATAAGTATCCTCTTCCCATAATTGATGATCTATTTGATCAACTCCAGGGGACTCGGCTCTATTCTAAGATTGATCTCCCATCCAGTTATCACTGGATGAAATTTAAAGTAAAGGAAGTTTTGAAGACGGCTTTTAGAACCAATTATGGGCACTACAAATTTCTCATCATGTCGTTGGGTCTGACGAATGCATTGGTAATGTTTATGGACTTGATGAATCGAGTGTTTCATCAGTATTTAGACCATTTTGTTGTGGTTTTTATTGATGATATACTGGTCTATTCGAACAACTTTGAGGAGCATGAGCATTATCTGAGGCTAGTATTGCAGATATTGAGGGAGAGAGAACTGTACGCGAATTTTAAGAAATGTGAATTCTGGCTGAAGCAAGTCACCTTTCTAGGGCATGTGATCTCCGGGGATGGTATATCAAATGACCTAGGCAAAATAGAAGCAGTAGTTGATTGGCTGAGGCTGAGGAATGTTTAGGAGATTAGGAGTTTTCTAGGCTTCGCAAGGTATTACCGGCTCTCTGTGGATAGTTTTTTAGACTATTAGGTCCCTTGACATGGCTAACGAGAAAGAATGCGAGGTTTGAATGGTCCGTTGAATGTGAGCAGAGCTTCCAGGAGTTAAAGCAACGGTTGGCTACTGCCCCAGTGTTAATTATTCCATCGGGCGAGGATGGATTCGTTATATATAGTGATGCATCCCAGAAGAGACTCGAGTGCATATTGATGCAACACGGTAGTGTCATTGCCTACACATCAAGACAACTTAAAGAATATAAGAAGAACTTTCCTGTGTATGATCTGGAATTAGCTGCCGTGGTTTATACTTTAAAAATCTAGAGGCATTATCTATATGGTGGGAAATGCGAAATCTTCACAGACAGAAAAAGTTTGAAGGATTTCTTTACCTAAAAAGAGCTGAATATGAGGCAAAGAAGGTGGTTGAAACTCATTAAAGATTGTGACTGCATTATTAGTTACCACCTAGGGAAAGCAAACGTGATAACAGATGCTCTGAGCAGGAAATCAATGGGACCAGCACTGGCAGCTATGGAGGTTCAACATCTGATCCTAATGGATCATGAGAGACTTGGCATAAAGTTGGTAGAGAGTAATCCTCAGGAATTTATTGCTATCCTAGTTGTGCAACCTACGTTATATGAAAAGATTAAAGCCGCTCAGGGAGATGACGCAGAATTAGCAGAGGTAATAGCCAGAGTATAGGATGGTCAGGGAGAGGAGTTTAGTATTTCTGATGATGGAGCTCTAAGGTGTTACACCAGATTGTATATGCTTGCAGACGATGATATTAGGAGAACGATTCTAGATGAGGCTCATAGATCTTTATACAAGGTTCATCCTGGCAGTACTAAAATGTATAGGGATTTGCGAGGGTATTTCTAGTGGAGTGGCATGAAGAGGGAGATTATTGAATTTTTTTTGCAGTGCTTGACATGCCAGTAGGTTAAGGTTGAGCACCAAAGGCCAGCAGGGCAGTTACAACCACTTTTCATCCCTGAGTGGAAGTGGGACCACATATCCATGGACTTCGTCACTAGGTTATCACTAGCTTCGGATGGTCAAAAAGCCATCTGGATAGTTATTGATCGGCTGATGAAAACAACTCACTTTTTACCGATTAAAGTTAGCTACCCTATAAACAGGTTGACAAAGATTTACATTCAGGAGAATGTTTGACCCTATGGACTGTCAATATCTATAGTCTTAGACCGTGATCCACACTTTACATCATGATTTTGGAAGAGCTTGCAGGAGGCTTTTTGGTCTTAGTTAGCATTCAGCACCTCTTTTCATCCTCATACTGATGGTAAGATAGAGAGAACGATTTAGGTACTCAAGCATATGCTGCGAACGTGTGTATTGGATTTTGGGGGTAGCTGGACCTAGTATTTGCCGCTGGTTGAATTTGCCTACAATAACAACTATCAAACCAGCATCGGCATGACACCTTATGATGAACTTTATGGTAGGAGGTGTCGTTCTCATTTAACCTGGGATGAGTTAGGTGAGATATGAGTTTTGGGGCCAGAAATAGTGTAGCAGGCATATGATAAAGTCTGACTTATTCGAGATAGGATCAGTGCAACTCAGAGACAGCAGAAAAGCTACGCAAATACTCACTGATAGGAATTGGAATTTGAAGTGGGTGATCACGTATTTTTGAAAATAGCACCACTGAAGGGAGTCATGAGGTTTAGAAGAAAGGGTAAGTTGAACCCTAGGTTTATTGGCCCATTCGAGATACTTGAAAAGATTGGGTCAGTTGTCTATCAGCTAGCTTTACCACCAGTTCTGTTCAGAATACATGACATATTTCATGTTTCTATGTTAAGGAAATACGTCTCAGATCCTTCCCATGTCATCAGTTATATAGAATTGGAATTCAGTGATGCTCTAACTTATGAGGAAACTCCAGTATAGAACTTAGATAGGAAGGAACAGGAATTGTGCAGTAAGAAAATACCACTAGTAAAAGTCATGTGAAGGAATCACGCGGTGGAAGAAGCTTCTTGGGAGCGTGAAGAGAAAATCAGACAGAAATATCCACACCTGTTTAGTGGAGTACAGTAGTGATTTGTATAGTTCAAATAATGACAGTTTTACTTTGTTTGGTACAAAGTGACGAATGTGTAATTATAATTTAGAATATAGGATAGGTAGAGTTTTAGTTTTGGGAGAATTTTCTTTTATGAGCATATTTGTAATATCCCAGAGCTGCTTATGTAACCGCAGTATTCTTTCTCCATAAGTGAGGGTTAGTAATAAAATAAGTAGTGTTGGCCTAGTTAGGCTTACAAACTCTTGGTTTTAATGATAACAAAGTAAAAGTTATTTAATATATTTTCAAGTGATATGATTACAGGTAAAGATGAATTTCTCAAAATACATATACCCTGACATGAAAGCCTTCAAAGATCAAGGAACAAAGAGTGGTTCATGAGAATATCAATGATCTATAAATGAAAGCTCCAAAAGAAGTCTATGAGATTGAAAAGCAGCATTGAAAGGACTCAAAGCCAAGAAAATGTCAAAATAGCTTAAGTCAAAATTTTTTTAAGTACTTCTAAGTTTATTCAAATATGAAATTTTCATTTTGAAGCTTTTTAGGCAAAGAGGCGTAGAGACCTTAATATAAAACTTGGAACAAATATTTCAAAGTCAAACAAGTTCATATTCCAAGATTAATTGAGCAAAGAAGAGAAAATTTTAAAATATGTTTGAAATACAAAAATGTCAGTTGACAGATGACTGTCTGTTTATGGACATCTGACTGATCAATTTAATAAATCTTAATTGAAGACAGAAGCTTGACAAACGACCGTTAAGATTCTGACAGACGATTGCTTGTGCCAAGTGAGAAGTCTGTGAGTGTTCTGTCTGACAACTGTCCACCCTCTGTGTATATTGAAAAATTTGAATTGTTCATGGACAGACGACTGTCACCATATGGACAGACGACTGCCACCCTATTGAGTTGTATTATAACTACATTATTCTAGTGACAGACGACTACCAATCAAGGGACAGACAACTGCCACCTTTCTGCCTATGTTTTTATTGTTATAACGTATGGACAGACGACTGCCAAGACTTTATAGTCGTCTGGCTCGCAGCATTTTTTAAATTACCAACGGATATAATTTTTGAAATTCAAATTATTGGAAGCTTAAATAATTTTAATATTTGGGAACAACACTAAGTATTCTTGGGGAACAAGCAAGGAGGTTTTCGGATCATTGTTTTATATACCAAGAAATCAATTCAGCTCTTATTTTCTCTCAAAGCCTATTGAAATTCTAAAAGTATGTTATTGCTCTCATCACTCACGAAATTCTCTAAAAGCTTTGTTGAGTTTCTCACTAAGTTTGTGCATCAAGTTGTTGATTCTTTCATCCATTGAAAGATACCTACGGTGATAAGTTTCTAAGAGCATCATTCTAAAATTCATGTTCTGAATTTACTGAAGTACATAGTGTTTCAATTTGTACTAATCAACTCTTTGAGGAGCAAGTTCTTGTACGTATTGTTTTATATCTTTGTAATAGGTTAATTGACGGTTCGAGTGTTGAATCGTTGGACCAAACAATGGGATATTGTTTGGAGAAGGCAGACTCTAGCCTTACCCAAGGAGTGTTTGTAACTAGTCTTGTTCTTCCTGGTAAAGGAATGGTAATAGTGAATCTTTAGGTGTTTTTGCCAAAGGCGAGGATGTAGGCTGTGCTGAAGCTGAACCTCGTAAAAATCCCTGTGTTCTTGTTTCTCTACTTTGCTCTTTATTTTATTTTTTTTTACAAAAGATATAATCTGTGTGGTTGCTTTAAAATTCAATTTTAAATGTTTGGTTGTTAAATAGACCAGAAGGTAATTCGTTTTGGATTGATCAACATTGATTGTGGAAACCGAAAGGAACTACGTTGGTTGATCATCCTTGACCTATTAATCTGAAAGTTTATCTAAAAACTGAAAATTAGGAAGAAGAATAATTGTGATATAGGGGTTATTACAAGTTCAGCAAATTTTTACATATATACAGGGTTATTGTTACAACAATTGAGTGATTGATCTTGTTGTGTTGATTGTGATTGTATTTAAGTTTTGATTGTTGTCACAACTCAAAAGAACTAAGACTAAAGGGAATAAAATTTTTAAAATCCAATTCACCCCCCCCTTTTTGGGAAGCTATTCCAATTTCAATTGGTATCAGAGCCTAATTATAGTAATTCCTAACAAGAAACTATAAAAAGATCAAATGGAAAATATAGGAGTAGCACCCTTTGGTGAAGGCGAATCCTCAACCCGTCCACCAATTTTTTGTGGACATAATTATACATTTTGGAAAAAGAGAATGCAAATCTATCTCTAACACATGTATTGGAAAGCATGGGAAGTAGTTATGGATGCAGACCTTATTCCCACTAAAATAATTGATGGAAAATAGATTCCAAAAGAGAAAAATGATATGACTGATTCATATTATAAATTGCTTCAATTCAAGTCCTATAAATGCTTTATACTGTGCCTTAGATGCTAACGAATTTAATAGGGTCATGGCATGCAAGACAGTTAAAGAAATATGGGACAAATTAGAAGTGACATATGAAGGAACTATAGATGTTAGGGACAATAGGATAGATATGTTAACAAGCGAATATGAAGCATTCAAGATGAATTTAGATGAATCAATATCAAGTATGTACACCATATTTACCCACATAATAAATTCTTTAAGTGCCTTAAGGAAAACTTATACTACCTACAAAATGATCAGAAAAATTCTAAAAGGGCTTCCCTCAATATGGGAACCAAAGGCTACAGTTATCACTGAAGGTAGAAACCTCAAGACCACCTCTTTAGATGAACTCATAGGTTCACTTCTTACCTATGAAATGGCCTTAAAAGAAAGCAATCCTGAACCAAAGCATAAAAGATCCATTGCACTAAAAGCATCTAGCCATAGCTCTAGTAAAGAGGAAAGTGAAACAAGTGACTTAGATCAAAATGAATTAGCATTCATCACTAAGAGACTAGGTAAGTTCTATAGAAGGAATAAAAGATTTCCTAGAAAGTTCAATAAAAAGAAACTTGAAAAAGGAGAGACAAGTAGGAAAGAAAATAAAAGTAAGAATGAACTTCCAATATGTTATCACTGCAAGAAACCAGGGCATATCAAACCTGACTGTCCATTGGTCAAGAAAGATAAGAAGAAAAAGAAGGAAGCTATGAAAGCTACGTGGGATGATTCAAGCTCCAGAGAGATTGAAAATGAATCAAGCGGACAAGAGATGGCTAATATATGCTTCATGGCAAATGAAGAAGAGGTAAACTCCTACTATTCCTCTACAGAATCTTACAATGAGTCGTGTGATGAGTCATGTGACAACATGCCTTCCTATAAGGAATTGCAAGTTAAGTTGTTTTCTTTGCATAAGAGATTCATAAAAATTTCCAAGAGAAATATAACTTTGAAAGATCAAAATGAAGAACTATTGAAGGAACTTGAATCGTTCAAAACCATTGAAAAAGAAAAAGACTCTTGTATTAAAAAGTTAGAAGAGGAAATAAATAAAGTAACTCAAAAGTTAGGCAAAACTCATGAAGATGATTTAAATCAAAAGGATTTAGAAGTAAATCAACTTAAGAAATCGGTAGAAGATAAGGAGAAAATTATATATAACTTTACCAAAGGTAAAGAAAATTTTGAAAAGATGATTGGTCAGCAAAGCCTACATGGAAATAAGGAAGGGGTTGGTTATAATGGTAAAACTAATAAAAAGAATAAAAAATTATACATGGGATACTTCATCAAGGAAGTCAAGCACTATGCTAGCACTTCTTCAAACAACAAACATGAACACACCACTTGCTATATGTGCAAGACTAAAGGTCACATAATGTTCAATTGCTCACTAAAAAGAAAGTATGTTAAAGTGCAAGGAGAATACAAAGTCAATAATGAAACTAACAACAAAACAAAGAAAGTTAAAAGAATTTGGGTTCCAAAGACTAACACAATGAATCCTCCATTGTAAGTATGTTTTAGGACAACACCGTCAACAGATAAGTGGTACTTGGATAGCGGGTGTTCAAGGCACATGATCGGCGATAAGACGAAGTTTACCTCTCTAAGACAAAAAGGTGGAGGATATGTCACCTTCGGTGACAATGCCAAAGGTAAAATTATCGGCATTGGAAAAATAGGTAAAGAACCTTCTCTCATTATTGACAATGCGCTGTTAGTAGAAGGATGGAAACACAACCTTTTAAGCATTAGCCAATTAAGTGACAAAGGGTTTGAAATAATCTTTAAGAAAGAAAAATGTGTTATCCAAAATCCTAAGAATGATGAAACCTTGTTTATAGCTCATAGGATAAATAATATTTATTGTATAAATCTTGAGAACTTAGTAAATCATGACGTAACTTGTTTGACAGCAATGAATGAAATAAGTTGGCTATGGCATAGGAAACTAGGACATGCTAGCATGGACCTATTATCCAAATTATCAAAAAAAAATCTTGTCAAAGGACTACCTAATACCAAATTCATAAAAGACAAGATGTGTGATGCGTGCCAAAAGGGAAAGCAAGTTAAAACAAGTTTCAAACAAGAAAAAATACATATCTACTAAAAGACCCCAAGAATTGCTGCACCTAGACTTATTTGGTTCAACTAGAACCTTAAGCCTAGGAGGTAAACAATATGTCTTTGTAATAGTGCATGATTATTCAAGATTCACTTGGGTATTATTCATAGCAAACAAAGATGAAGCCTGTAACATGCTAATCACATTATGTAAGAAATTGCAAAATGAAAAGGGCTATAATATAACAAACTTTAGAAGTGGTCAAGGTAAGGAGTTTAAAAACAAAAATGTTGAAAAATTCTGTAATGAATATAGAATAAACCATAATTTTGCATCACCTAGGACTCCACAACAAAATGGAGTTGTTGAAAGAAAAAATAAAACCTTACAAGAAATGGCAAGAACTATGTTAAATGAAAACGGTTTACCTAAATATTTTTGGGCAAAAGCTGTGAATACAACTTGTTACATCATAAATAAAGTATCCATAAGATCTAGTATAGAAAAAACACCATATGAATTATGGAAAGGAAGAAAACCCAATATTTCTTACTTTTATGTATTCGGATGCAAATGCTTTATCCTTAATACTAAAGATGATCTAGGAAAATTCGATGCAAAATATGATGAAGGAACAATCTTAGGTTACTCAACAAATAAGAAAGCTTATAGGGTTTACAATAAAAGAACTCTTACAATTATTGAATCAATACACACAACGTTTGATGAATCAAATGATCATGTCAACAAAATTAAGATTGATGAAAAAGAAGATATTTCACAAAAAGAAGAAGATAATGAAATAAAAGAAGAAAATAATAATGAAGCTTCAAAAGAAAACACAATTGAAAATCTAGAACTACCTAAAGAATGGTGATATGCTAAAAGTCACCCAAAAGACCAAATTCTTGGAGAACCATCAAAAGGAATAACCACTAGAGCCTCATTAAAAAACATTTGTAACCATTATGCTTTCTTGTCTCAAGATGAACCCAAGAATGTTGAATAAGCCTTAAAAGATGATTCTTGGATTATAGCTATGTAGGAGGAACTAAATCAATTTGAAAGAAGTCAAGTATGGGAACTTATACCTAAACCCAAAGATAAGTCAATCATAGGAACTAAATTGGTGTTTAGAAATAAAAAGGGTGAAACTGGGGTAGTTGTAAGAAATAAAGCTAGGCTTGTAGCACAAGGTTCAATCAAAAAGAAGACATTGATTATGAAGAAACCTTTGCTCCTGTAACAAGGATGGAAGCAATAAGGATGCTTTTTGCTTATCCAGCCTATAAAGACTTCAAATTATACCAAATGGATGTAAACAATGCATTCCTAAATGGCTATATTAATGAAGAAGTTTAAGTTAAACAACCTCCCGATTTTGAAGACTCTAAAAATCCAAATCATGTTTTCAAGCTAACTAGAGCCTTATATGGATTGAAACAAGCTTGTAGAGCTTGGTACGATAGACTAAGCAACTTCCTACTCCAAAATAATTTTTCAAGAGGAAAGATAGATAGCACTTTATTGATAAAAATCAAGGATAATGATTTGCTTATAGTACAAATTTATGTTGATGATATTATATTTGGAGCAACTCATGAAGACTTGTGTAATGAATTTGCTACAACTATGCAAAAAGAGTTTGAAATGAGCATGATGGGAGAGTTAAATTACTTTCTAGGATTACAAATCAAACAAGCTAAAAATGGAACTTTTATAAATCAAACTAAGTATATTAAAGACATGTTAAATAAGTTTGATATGAAAGAAAGTAAACCAATAGGAACTCCCATGAGCACCGCAACTAGTCTAGACAAGGATGAAAAAGGGAAACAAGTAGATACCAAGCATTACCGACGCATGATAGGAAGCATACTTTACTTAACAGAAAGTAGACCAGATATCATGTTCAGTGTGTGTATGTGTGCTAGGTTCCAATCAGCTCCTAAGGAATCACATCAAATAGCAGTGAAACGAATCCTTAGATATTTGATAGGCACACTAGATTTGGGATTATTGTATCCAAAAGGAACTGATTTTGAAATGATGAGTTATTTATGTGCAGATTGTGTAGGATGCAAAATAGATAGAAAAAGTACTAGTGAGACATGTCACTTCTTGGGACACTCACTAGTTTCTTGGTTTTCAAAGAAACAAACTTCCGTAGTGTTATCTATAGCTGAAGCAGAATACATAGCAGCTGGGAGTTGTTGTGCTCAAACTTTATACATGAAACAACAATTAAGGGACTTCAAAACTCAATACCAAACAACCTTACAAAGTGTGATAATACAAGAGCAATAAATATTTCAAAGAATCCGGTATCACATTCAAGAACTAAACATATTGATATACGTCATCATTTCTTAAGAAATAATGTAGACAAGAAAGAAATAGTACTTGAATTTGTTAATACTCATGATCAATTAACTGATATATTTACTAAACCGTTAGCTGAGGATCAAATTGTATTTATCTAACGGGAATTAGGCATCTTACATATAAGAGAAGTTAACTAAAAGAGAAGAATGACAGTTGGTCAAAGCAGATGACTGCTAGAGATTTGGCAGGCGACTGGAAGGCTATTGTCTATGTAAAAGACAGTGGACAGACGACTGTTGTGACAACCTGGAAAATAATAGTATTTAAATAATAAAGAGGGAGAGAAATGGAATCAGTAACAAAAGGAGGTAAAATTTCCAAGAAATTTTCCTAGGCCTCGTTGACGAACACAGGGGTTTCGTCGACGAGAAAATACCAAGAGATGTTTTGGGGCAGCCTGAAATTCGTCGACGAGGGAGGAAGTTCGTCAACGAAATTCCTTTTGTTGATGATAAAATACCAAGAGATGTTTTGGGGCAGCCTGAAATTCGTCGATGAGGGGGGAAGTTCGTCAACGAAATTCCTTAAAGACTCGTCAATGAGATGACATGTCTTGTCGATGAACCTAGGGCTACAAATTGCCAAAACTGGGATTTTGATGGAAAAATCAGTGCAAAACTCTCCTCTCTCTCTCTCTCTCTCTTCTACGACTCCCTCCCTTTCTCTCTTGGATTCTGAGCCCGTTTTACACCGGATCGACGATCTAAAGCCACCACGACGCTCCAAGTGAAGTTCTCTGCAAGTCTGCTAGAGCTGATCGTTGGTGGAGTTGGTTTGGATTTCATCCCAATCTCAGGGTAAGACATTTTATTCAGTATTTGCCTTTCTCTCAGTTATAAGAAATACAATATACGAAGAAATACTGTTATTTTGTTCTGGGGAGATTTTACACGTGTGTATATACCAGCTTATTACCTAGTTTTACAGAATATGAGTTTTAAATACTTGTGTGGCCTAAGTGGATATTTATGTGATGAAGATCTTATATAGTTTTTACAGTGTATCATACTATATTGAATACACAGATATAGACAGTATATACAGTTTATATAGTTTTTCCAGTATATGATGTTATACAGAGTATATAGATATAGATATATATTCACAAAGATCATACAGAAGATATGCATGTATATACAACTTTTATACGAGTAGTTTCATAAAACGGATATATAAATATATACATTTACATGTATACGGTAGTTTTACTCAGATCAGTATATATGTTACAACTTTATACAGAACAGTATATATATAGTGTTTATAATATGTCATGTTTCCTATTACCATAACATACAGAGTATACAGACAGAGTACATAGACAAAGAATATAGATAGATCTACAGAGATAGCATCAAGATGCTACAGATACAGTATACAGAGATTATAGTATTTACAATACAGAAAGATAGCGTTATGGTAATTTTGGAAACATGATGAAAACAGTAAAAGAATATATATAGTATCAGATCCCTGAGGAAAGATTACAGATAGATATAGATAAAGAATACAGAGTACGGTACCGTTGCTAGATACAGATAGAGTGCAACCACATATCTCAGATAGTGTGTGGGTATCGTCGACCGTGCTCGAAGAGTATACAGCTCCCCAATTCGCTGAGTGGAGGGGTTCGATTTGACGAGGTAGTAGTCAGTCCCAAGCCTAGGAGTGGATGCAGTTTGGCCGGACGGAGGTAGTGTAGAGTATATTAACTTATATGGAGGTCCGACCAGATGAAGTCCCGCGTATGAGCCGCACAATCCTGTCATGAGGGATCAAATCATGACATACAAAGTTCTAGTGATAAAACACAGTTATGTATATGTATACAGATTTACAGTATATGATGGGTATAATATGATATTAGTACTAGTATGAAAAGTAAAAAACACAGATGATACAATTATATTATAAATTGTGAAAAGAAAGATATGCTCTATAGATTTATTATTGTATTGGAGTTTAGTTGTTATTTAAAAAGTATTCTTAACGTAGTTGCCACACACTAGTAATAGCATATTTCCACTTATCGAGCGTCGACTCACCCCATGACTTCTAACATTTTTCAGGTAAGCTAGCTGGGCGAGCAGATGAGGCTCGCAGATAGAGAGTATTTTGATTACCCTGGTTATAGGGTGATTTTTTGATAGAGTTTTGTATTTTTGGGGTAGATGATGATGGAGGGATTTGTTTTGTATGGCTATGGTCAATATATACTGGATTCTAGTATTGTATATACATGTATATGTGATTTATGTTTTCCGCTGCATAGGGCGTCCATTACATGCAGGTATTGGAGTAATTTATTATAAAAAAAAATGGTGAAATTTTTTAAGATGTCATAACTGTCAACGTAGTGACAGACGACTATCTCCCAGTGGGTCATGTTTATTTCACATAAAAATACTATTTTAAAACCACCCAAACGTCTGTCCATTCATCTACCCATATCTAAATCAACTCCTCTTCCTTTTCTTTAAAGTTCCTTCCCTCCTAAACTCCTCCCAACAACCATTCATCATAACCCTAATCCATTCACACCTAGGGTTTCCTAAATTTCAGCTTCATCAGAATGGTTCGTATCAAAACAGTTGGGAAAAAGGACAAAGCTTCCTCGCCTTCTTTAAAGCCTATAAACAATGACGACATAGAGAAATGGCTGGTTTCTTCGCATGCGAAAGCATTATATCAAAATCACATTTCGGCAATCAATCCAATGTTCTGCAAGGTACTAGATGTCACTTTCTTTGAAGAAAATTTTCCTGAAATTATCAAAATGTTCAAAACTATAGGATGGGATAAGTTCATTCTTCACCAAGTGAAGGGGTATTACCTAGATCAGATTAAGATTTTTTATTCGAACTTGGTAAAGAAAGAAGTTGGAATTGCTACCAAAATTTATGGCTGGAAGATAACTCTTACCCCACACTCTTTACGAAAAATTCTTCACATCAAGCATGGAAATTTTGAGTGTACTCCAGTTGAAAAGCAATGGACTATGGAACAAGGTTTTTCACCACAAGATTTTTTGCCTTTTGTGATGAATGATGCACCTGTTTATTTTGGACATCCTCCACCATATAAACAGCTCAATCTTCAAGCACACATCTTGCATAAGATCATTGCATATAATATAATTCCGAGGTCTGGATCCTTTGATCATGTATCGTTCTTTGATTGTTTCATAATGTGGTGCTTACTAAAATGGAAGAAATTAGACTTATCCAGCATTATACTGAAATGGATGGTTATGAAGCTCAAATCTCCTAGAATTGGGCTTCCGTATGGTGGCATTCTTTCCTTGATCTTTGCTCATTTTCAAGTCCTCTCTCCATTTTCAAAAATAGTGAAGCGAATCCATTACCATGTTTTCTCATCTACTACACTGAAACGAATGGGTTACAACAAGTATACCAAGGGATGGATGTTTCGGGGCAATAGGTCGATAAGACCTGCACAATAAGAAAGGAATCTAGCTCTTGCAAAAGATGATATGCCACCTTGGTTTGTTTCATTTTATTAGAATTATAACAGTTTTAGTTCTGAAATGCGGAAAAAATTTGCTTCTCTTCTGGATAAAATTTCAATCGTTGATGCCAAAAATACCTTGTTAGATACTCGCATTGCTAAAATAGAGCATCATGTCACTGAAAATGACACTGATTAAGATAACAAGGGTAATGAAAATACTAATGAGGAAGAAGCTGAAAATGAAGAAGGCTCACAGCAATCCAAAGGCAAATGCATTGCTGCAGATAATGACATTGATTATGAAACATAGACTTTTGATGTTGTCTTTGTATGCTCCACATACTTCGGTTCTGGTTGTAGTTTAACTTTTTGTTGATGTCAAAAGGGGGAGTATGGTGTGTGAGCAAAGTGTAATGTTTATGCGCTTAGTGTAATGTATGTATTCGCTTATGTATTTCTTGTTGTGCTTATGTAATTTCTATTCTGAAATTTGAACATGTGTTTGTATTTCGAGATCTATGAAGGGAAATATATAGCCTTAATCCTAGAACTTATTTTTTGAATTTATGCCTTATTGTGTCTTAATGAGATTATTTTAAAACTACGCTTATTGATAGAGGGAGCATTAAATTTAATTTTTATATCTTTGCTCGTTCTTTGTCATCATCGAAATGGGGGAGATTGTTGGCCTAGTTAGGCTTGCAAACTCTTGATTTTGATGATAACAAAGTAAACGTTATTTAATATATTTTCAAGTGATATGATTATAGGTAAGGATGAATTGCTCAAAATACGTATACCCTGACATGAAAGCCTACAAGGATCAAGGAACAAAGAGAGGTTCATGAGAATATCAAAGATTTATAAATGAAAGCTCCAAAAGAAGTCTAAGGGATTGAAGAGTAGCATTGAAAGGACTCAAAGTAAAGAAAATGTCAAAACAACTTAGGTTAAAATCTTTGTAAGTACTTCTAAGTTTATTCAAATATCAAGTTTTCATTTGGTAGCTATTTAGGAAAAGAGACTTAGAGACCTTGATATAAAGCTTGGAACAAATATTTCAAAGTCAAACAAGTTAATATTCCAAGATTAATTAAGCAAAGAAGAGAGAATTTAAAAATATGTTTGAAATGCAAAAATGTCAGTTGAAAGACGACTGTCTGTTTATAGACAGCTGACTAGCCAATTTAGTAAAGCTTAATTGAAGATAGAAGCCTGACAGACGACTGTCAAGGTTCTGATAGACGACTTCCAGTGCCAAGTGAGAAGTTAGTGAGTGTTCTGTCAGACGAATGTCCACCCTCTGTGTATATTGAAAAATTTGAATTGTTCATTGACAAACGACTGTCACCATATGGACAGACGACTGCCACCCTACTGAGTTGTATTATAACTACATTATTCTGATGATAGATGACTGCCAATCAAGGGACAGATGATTGCCACCTTTTTGCCTATGTTTTTGTAGTTATAACATATGGACAGATGACTACCACGACTTCACAGTCGTCTGGCTTGCGGTATTTTTTAAATTTCCAACGGATATAATTTTTGAAATTCAAATTATTGGAAGCTTAAATAATTTTAATATTTGGAAACAACTCTAAGTATTTTTAGGGAACAAGCAAGGAGCTTTTCTATCTCTATAAATACCTTTAAGGATCATTGTTCTATATTCCAAGAAATCAATTCAGCTTTCATTCTCTCTTAAAGCCTACTGAAATTCTAAAAGTGGACTATTATTCTCATCACTTACGAAATTCTCTAAAAGCTTTGGTGAGTTTCTCACTGAGTTTGTGCATCAAGTTGTTGATTCTTTTATCCGTTAAAAGATACCTACGGTGATAAGTTTCTAAGAGCTTCATTTTGAAATTCATATTCCAAATTTACTAAAGTACATAGTGTTTCAATTTGTACTAATCAACTCTTTGAGGAGCAAGTTCTTGTATGTCTTGTTTTATATTTTGTAACAAGTTAATTAACGGTTCGAGTGCTAATTCATTGGACCAAATAAGGGGATATTATTTGGAGAAGGCAGACTCTAGCCTTACCCAAGGAGTGTTTGTAACTGGTTTTGTTTCGCCTTGTAAAGGAACAGTAATAGTGAATCCTTTGGTGGTTTTGCCAAAGGCGAGGACGTAGGCTGTGTTGAAGCCGAACCTCGTAAAAATCCCCGTGTTCTTATTTCTCTAATGTACTCTTTATTTTTCTTTTTAAAAAAGATATAATCTGTGTGGTTGCTTTAAAATTCAATTCTAAATGTTTGGTTGTTAAATAGACTGGAAGGTAATTCGTTTTGGATTGATCAGCATTGATTGCGGAAACTGAAAGGGACTACGTTGGTTGATCATTTTTGACCTATTACTCGGAAAGTTTTTTTAAAAACTAAACATTAGGAAGATGAATAATTGTGATACATGGTTTATTACAAGTTAAATAAATTTTCACACATATACAGGGTTATTGTTACAACAATTGAGTGATTAATCTTGTTGTGTTGATTGTGATTGTATTTAAGTTTTGATTGTTGTCACAACTAAAAAGAACTAAGACTAAAGGGAATAAAATTTTTAAAACCCAATTCACCCCCCCTCTTAGGAAGCTATTTCAATTTCAAGTAGTCATTCTTATTTTTGGATGGTGTACAATATAGATACTAAATTTCGAGGACAAAATTTTTATGAGGGGAAAATATAAAGACCCGAAGAATTATAGTAACTAGATAATAAAAGAAATGAGAGAAAAAAGAATTTTTATAAGAGGGTGCAACATGGCCTTTTTGATGAGTGTAGAAGTGCTTGTCGACGAGCAGACTCTTGGGGTCGTCAATGAGAACTTACCGAGAAGCCTGTTCTAGGGTCTAAAACTCTTCGACTAGGAGACGATGTTCATTGACAAGATTCCTTCATTGACTCATTGATGAGGCGATATGTCTCGTCGATAAGTCCACGTGGACAACACTCTATGTATATAGCCAAAACAGATATTCAGCGAAAGGATCTCTCTCACCATCTCTCTCTTTCTTTCCTCATGGAGTCATAAAATCATATAAAGAGAAACTATGCATGATTGACTCAAGTGTATCATTCTTAAGTTATACGCAAGTATGTGAAGGGTATGAGTCAGTGTTAAGCATGACATAGTGCAATGTAATTCCTTAGTGCTCCTATTTCTTTCTCTCTCTTTCTTTTTATCTTTTTGATTTTTTTTTTGTTTTGAAATATAAAACCCGGTACGTGTACATGTACAGTGTCGCATGCGAATGCTCACCCCCCCCCCGGAACTAAAGTGGAACATTGTTCTCAATGTGAAAGCATAGGGGAAATAGAAAGGAATGTGCATGGGAAAGGTAAGGCGTACCTGAGTGGCGAAATAATGGAAAACAAAGATCGAACTACGAGAAAATAGACCTGAAAACTAACTAAGAATAAAATAAGATAAAATAAAAGGAAAATAAGGAAAATAAGAACATCACAATTGTCTGGCGGAGGCTCAGGAGGAATTTCGTCTGGTGGCCGCAGGTCTATAAATTGCATCGGTGGGTCTCCAAATTTGAGCCGCCAGAGTGGATCAGTTTTCATACCTGCACAAAAATCAGCCTCAAATGAATTAATACTCGTTAAAATACCAAACAATATGTGTGCAGATCGACCCTCATGTGTTGATAAGAAAGGGTCTTTATCCAACATCGTGTCTAGGAAATGTGCTTCTTTACAAACTAATGTGTGATGGAAAGTTATTGGAGAAATTACCTGTAGTTCTTTAGAAGCATTAACATTAAAAGTTTTACCTAGTTCCTTGAAAATTAGGCTCTTACCAGTCTGGTCACCCTCTTTATTGGGTGTACATATCATCATACCACTGCAAGAGTCTGCCTCCACATTAGGCTCCTTAACATCTGATTCAGGCAGGAGTGACGGTTCCATGGTTTCTGAGCTCGGAGCATGAGGTACCACAGGTTGGTACTCCATATGAGTATCAGTCTCCTCATCAACTAATTGCTCCTCTTCTGGCCCCATTTCTTCTTATTTTTCTTTGACCTCTTCTAGTTCAGTCGTGACTTCTAGTGTTGGGACAACTGGTTGTCCAACAATAAGCATCTAAGGTTGGGGAAATTCTTTCTCGCTTCTCGAAGTAGTGGTGGTCTCTACTGTCTCAAGAGAAACATCGTGTATTTTTTGGTGTGGCTGCTGGTACTCTTGAGGACTTTACTGAGGTCCCATAGGAAATTCTTCGTTTTCTAAGATGTCCAACTATGTGCTTATCGCATTAATGGTGTCCCACAATTCATTATTATGATCGACTTGAGTTTGCATGAACTACTGGAGCATGTTCGCCATCTGTGTTATGCTATCCTCGAAAAGGTTTGACAGTGTACAGCTTGAAGGGATCTGTTATGACTGATATTGAGGCGGAGGGTTGTTTGGGTAGTTTGGTGGCTTATATACATCTCCACCACCGATTGTGCTGATAGGGTATGCAGTCATGGGTGCCTGAGTGCATCGTGTGTTCCACTGTGGGACATTGTCAGCTAAGTAATCAAAGAATGATAATATCTGATCTGGATCCTCGCTGACGGGCTCTCCATTAGACATAGTCTGGACAAAACACATGCAATCAGGTGTAAGAGCAGTATAAAAACAATCAGCTAAACTCCATGAGTCGAACCCGTGATGTGGACAAGTGCTTAGTAGATCCTTGAATCGCTCTTAGCAAGCCCAAAATGTCTCGTCATCTTGCTGCACAAAATTAAGAATTTGTTCCTACAAAAATTGAGTTTTCTGTGAGGGATAAAATGCATGCAGGAATTCATGCTCCATATCAACCCAATTAGTGATAGAGTGAGGTCTCAAGGAATGAAACCAGATCAGTGTCCTACCCTGCAAAGTAGCAAGAAATAAATTCAGTTTAATAGATTTGTTAATTCTAGCATAAGAGAAAAACATGTTGCAGGTTAACTCAAACTCTGCTAGGTGCTGATAGAGGCACTCAGATTCCGTCCCTTAGAACTCGGGTAGCAATGACGTCCTCCTGCGCTACATCATGAAATTAAGCTCGTCATAAGGCAAAATAGTGAAAGAGGATGCAGTGGCATATTCAAGCCGCAAAAAGTCCATTATCGTGCGCGGTGCAGTGGCAACCATTTTTCAAAACACAATTTTTTTTTTGCTTTTTTTTTTTATTTTTCATAAAACTAATAAAAATGATGGGAAAAACACTAATTTGAGACTAAGACCGAAATTCCTCGGCAACGACGCCAAAAACTTGA
This sequence comes from Malania oleifera, assembly GCF_029873635.1. NCBI lineage: Eukaryota > Viridiplantae > Streptophyta > Magnoliopsida > Santalales > Ximeniaceae > Malania > Malania oleifera. Next base: position 31,495,235 of record NC_080419.1, on the reverse strand, counting down.
CTCACTCGAAAAATGAGCAGCTCAAAAGCTATCCCAAGTATAGGAGTTTTGTCATGTAATATTAAGCCCAAGGGCTATATTGTCTCCTTAGGGAATGCGTTTAATCTCAGATTTTACGTTCGTTTGATAAAAAATAAAAGTGTACTGAACTCAGTTCAGATTCGAGTGTGTTCAAGATTGTGGAGACTTATTTTGATCAATTAAATAAACACGTAAATTAAAATCCTAAAACTAGCATGCATTGAATTAAAGAGTAAGAATGGAAAACCTAATCTACTCAAGGAAACATCGAAGCACATGTCAATTAAAGAAGGTAACTTTGAACATGAAATTAAAACACGAGATGGAAACTTAACTAAACATGAATGCACGCGATAAAAAAAACAAACTTTCAATAAGAATCAACTAGATTAATTAAATAAACTAAAACATTAATTAAATCTACCACTAAATAAGCATTTAAATCCAAATCACTTAATCTTAAAAAAAAACAAAATATAATATCCAAATAACATAAAGTAAAATAAAAGAATAGAGAAGGAGAGAGAGAGAGAGAGAGAGAGAGAGAGAGAGAGAGAGAGAGAGAGAGAGAGAAAATCAGAGCAGGAGGCTGGCTGTTTATAGAGGAGACTCTCGGTGGTAGTGCTAGAACTGGGGCTCGAGCATGTTGGAGTTGCTGTGCTTGCGGGTATGGGAGCCTTGGGTGTTCTTCTGCTATCGTGGATGAAGGAGGTTGCTGCAGAGGAGCCTCATGGCCTGTTGCTGTATATGGTTAGAGAAGAAGCTTGCTAAGGGAATCTGCTGCTGTAGTTTGAGTTGCAGGCAGTAAAAGAGAGCTACGGGTGCTGGTGCTTCCGGGTGAGTAACCGAGAGGAATAGGGCTGAGTGAGTATGAGAGAATGGAGGAGTAAGAGAGAAAGGAAGAGCAGGGGAAGAAGGAAAAGGTGAGAACAGAGACAGAAGAAAAATAGAGAGTTCAAAGAGAGAGTGAGAGAGAAGAGAAAGAGAGCAAGGGGAAAAAGAGACAAGGAAAACAGAATAAAGAAAGAAAAGAAAAGAAAAGAAGAAGAAGAAGAGAAGGGAAGGATGGGTGGTGTCGGGGGCACACTGTGCGTAGGGGAGAAGAGGGGATTAAATAGGGATGGGGGAAGAAGCTGCCCTAGGACCCGAATAGAGATAACCTGACCCAATTAGGTCTGACCTGACTTGCATGGCCGGGTCACATCACATGACCTCATATATATTTTTTTTCATTTTTTTTTGTTCTCTATTCATTGCCAAATTTGACCCTTTTAAAGCCTGTTTCTCGCAAAACTCAAAACACAAAAATTGTAAATAATCCTTTCTTCTTTCTCTAAAAATTTGAATCGTCTCAATCGGAACTTGGAGGGAAAAGTTATGCACAAAATACGAAAGGTATCGGTTTTGGTTCCCGGGAATTTTCCTGCGATAAAAAATTATCAAAAATTCATAAATTGTGCAATAAAACTCAAGAATAATAAATTCAGAACTCTATTAAAATATTGGACAAATTTGGACATTTAATTAAAAATATAATTCTTAAAGCCCGAGTTAAGATGCTCAATTACGCAGTTTTGATGCGTAATCAGGTGGACCAAGATTAAGTCCCGCCTTCGGACCGCACAATCCTATCATGAGGGGAATTGGATCATGACATTCAGTTATCCATCTAGGGAAGTTTTCATAGCTATTATATATGTACAGCAAAGAGCATAATTACTTATAGTTATTAAAAGTATATTCAAATAGAAAGCTCAGTAACAGATATATTTTAATAAACACAGGTGTGAGTTACATGGTATATTACTATTACATGTTAATTTAGATTCAGTTAATTAGAGTGTGTGTTTATAGCTGAGAGAAACCCATATGCCATACACTGGTAATCACATATTTCGTCTTACTAAGCGTTGTCTCATCCCAGTAATTTAATATTTTTTAGGTGATCGAGCTAGATGGGTAGACCAGGCTTGTAGATATAGGGTAAGTAGTTTTTGGGTGAGATGTATTTGTGTATAGATCCTAGGGAATCTGGACTTTTAAACTAGAGTGATGTTCATAAGTGATGAAAATGTTGGTATTGTGTTTCTAGTTGCACACTTTATGTTTTCCGCTGCCTAGATATTATGTTTTTGGGTATCAGAGAACATGATATATTTACCAGTAAGTATTATGTTTATTATTATTATGATTAAAAAAATGGCATGAAAAATCGGGTCATTACATTATGTGTGTGTTTGAATTAGAGCCCTTTTTAAGTACTGAGTGCACTCATAAGTATCTTGTAGTTTGTCATTATCAAAATTAGGGATCGGACTCAATATGGGGTTTAGCCTAAAATGGCTCGCCCTAAGAATGTGCATAATATAAAGATAAGCAGTAAAGTTCTAGCATATCAAAGATAGAAAACATTTCAAATAAATTATGCCTTTAGTTTTTACGTTTAAAGCACACTTAAGCTTAGACCATTCAAATTATGAGTATGAATGATATGCAACATTTTGCTCAAACAATTCTCCCCCTGTTGGCATCAATAAAAGGGCTAGGCTAAGTTAAGAAATTTGGAGATTTAAAAAAAAAAAAAAAAAAACAGACTTAGCTTAGGAGAACTACCCTCTTTTTTAAAAAAATGTTCCCCCTTTCAAATGTTTAAGCATAGAAAAATTTTCCCCCTTTAACATATAGTATTTGGGCATGAATAGTTTTATAACCAAAGAATATTGCATTTAAGCACGCATAAGCAAGAAAACAAGATAAATTGCATGTAAAATCATTTTCTTGCCAGAAAGAAAAAATATATGTAAATAAATATGTATGTGTGTGTGTGTGTGTGTGTCACTACAAAAAATAAGGTTATTAGTGACGGTTTTGAACTAGTCGCTATATCTGCCGTTACTAATACTTATTAGTGATGAATTTTTAAAACCATCACTAATAATAGAGTATTAGTGATGGTTTAAAATCGTCACTAAAAAACCTAAGTCCGTCACTATAAATTCTACACCGGCTCTATAAAAAATCATCACTAAAGTTATGGTATTAGTGACGATTTTAAATTCGTCACTAATGCTCTATTATTAGTGATGGTTTGAAAATCGTCACTATTGCTATATTATTAATGACAGTTTGAAAATCGTCACTAATGCTATATTATTAGTGACGGTTTGAAAATCGTCACTATTGCTCACAAGCAACTATTAGTGATGGTTCTCAAACCGTCACTAATACTATATTATTTGTGACGGTTTGAAAACCTTCACTAAAACTCTTTTTTTTTTTAAAAAAAAATGGCAATTATTAGTGACGGTTTTGAAACCATCACTAATACTTAAATTGGACAATTAGTAGTGACAGTTTTAAAATTGTCACTAATAAATTTGAATTAATTTTTTTGCAATTATTAATTTCTGTAAAAATCTATAATTACATTTTCATATACGTAATATTAAACCATAGTTGCTAAAAAATTCATAAATTATTCAAAATTCAAATTCAAATTTAAATAAAAATACAAATATATTATACAAATTCAAATTTAAATACAAATACATTATACAAATTCAAAATTCAAATTCAAATTTAAATACAAATACATTATACAAATTCAAAATTCAAATTCAAATTTTAATTAAAATACAAATATATTATATAAATTCAAATTCAAATACAAATATATTATATAAATTAAAATTTAAATTGGATAATTAGTAGTGATGGTGATGCGAGCTTCGACAGTGAGAGACCATGGCAGCATGGGCAGCTATGACTTGCTGTAGCGTCATCCTCGAGGGCTAAGTTCTTGAACAATAAGGCTCAATTTGTAATCTAGGGCCCAACTTCAGAATCCTCGACATTGATGGTGATGGAGCAGACGACAAGGTCATGGAGGATGATGAAGGACAATAAGGTTTCGGATCACAGAGAAGGACGACGAGACTGTGGATGGTGGTGGCTGCATCAACGATTGTTTATTTAGTTTACCCGAAATTTCTTTTCAAAATTGATTTGAAATGCGGTAAGTCTGCCCATGTAGACAAAATGAATTTTAGCCTTTCATCTGGTAGGTTGTCGCTTATAGTTAAGGTATGATTTAAATATTAATTTTATTTCTCTTGAATCTTGATGCCCTTATTGTGGATGCAATATTAATGATCGCAAGAAGGGCATCAAGATTCAAGTGAAATAAAACTAATATTTAAATCATACCTTAACTATAAGCGACAACCTATTAGATGAAAGGCTAAAATTCATTTTGTCTACATGGGCACACTTATCGCATTTCAAATCAATTTTGAAAAGAAACTTCGGGTAAACTAGATAAACAATCGTTGATGCAGCCACCACCATCCACCCCACTATAAGAGTACCTGAACCTCCCGTTTCTTACCTCCATGTCCATCATAAACTCCAAAGAATAAAGTGGAAGCATCCAGAATATAATATGCAGCATGCTAGCAAATCAAACATTCATAGTCAATAACAAAACATTCATACTATTAGTTAAGACCTTTAACATGAAAGTTCGAAGTCTCAAGTCATAATCAGGATATCCCTTTTAGGATAACAAGAAAAAAAAAATTAATATAATAAATGCAGGAACTATGTTGTAGGTAGCCTATTTATGCATTAGTTTGCATATTTGTAAACCCTAGCATGGATTAGTTCATCTATGTACAAGGAATCAACCCTTTAGTTAGACAATTTCTCACACTTATTCATAAGTAGTGTTGATTTTTTGTGCAACTTTTTTAGAAACCGGTTTAAAAAAGCTTTACCTAAATCTCATCCATCTCAAAAAAATAAAATAAAAATAATAAATAATATTATTTTAGGGTTCCCGAAGTTTGACCTCTATAAAGGAAATGTCCCTAAGCTTAGTTACGAGCTACAAAATTTAACAACCAACTCCTTTTCTAACCATTATTTTTCTTTATCTTAAATGTCGTTAATAAATATGCTTATTAAAGTATTGTAACACTTAAAGCTATATATTCACTTGGTAGTCATTTACTTTTTGTCTCATTAAATCATGATAATAATTGAAATTGTCAGACTCCTTAAGTTACTTTACAGATTATTCATTGTTTGTGATAACTTCATTAAAAGAAGATTGTCATAATCTAATAACAATTATTTATATTACAAATGATATCGATACTCTCAGAATAAATATATTAACAATTATCTAAAGTATCTATTAAAACTTGAAAATGTAAAGACTTACGGACTTGTGACATCACAAGCTCTGACTTTTAACATTACTCATTCAAATCAGTTTTACAAACTAGACGCACTAGAGAAACAATCGCCCTAAGTGCATTATACTTTGAAACCGAATTGACATTTTTAATGATGTTGCTTCAATTATGAGGACTTTTTTTTTTACTTGTACCTCTAAAGGTCAAATTTTTCAAGACATTTATACCAAATTAGGTGTTCTAGTCAAATTATTTGAAAGCCTTATTTTCAAATTATCTCAATTTGTGCTTATTAATCAACTTGTGGGCCCAGATGTCGACCATCACTAGAAGAAAATTTTAAAAAAATAAAAATAGATTTGAGTCTCGGAACCAATAAATCAACCAAAACGGAAATTAAAATCTGGAAAAGCTGAGACTTTTAGAAGGACAAGATCAATACCTGGAAGAAATCATGTGCGTGGAGATTTGGAATTGAGTGTCGCACTATTCTCTCTCTCTCTCTCTCTCTCTCTCTCTCTCTCTCTCTCTCTCTCTCTCTCTCTCTCTCTCTCACGGTATAAACTCTCGTGACTGACAACCGAAGGAGGTGGATTTTCAAATCTTCCATGTTGAAATCAAAAGAATCCAAACATCTAATGATATGTAGACACATAGTTTGATAAAAAGCTTCTTTGTGATTTCAATCTCTTTGCAAAACATCTATCATTAATGCCATCAATGCCCATAAATCAATAAAAAAAATTTCTACCAAATAGGTCTAGGTGAGTTGTTTAGAAAATTACCCAACACTGCAAGTATTCTCCAATGAACGAAAAGTCCCAGAAGATAGGCAAGCATTATTCCAATTGTTACAAAAAGCTAGAATGATAAAAGTTCAAAAATTAGCTGATTTAGGCAGGAATCGAAATCTTATAATTTGATAATGGTATATGAATAGGTAAAATTGTGCCACTAAATAAAACATCCCACCTGATTAACAGAACCAAGGCGGCCTCTCATGTTTTGAGCTGCTATCTCAGCTATATATACAGTAACTTAATAGATAATAAATAGAAATGTCCTATCAATGTTTCATTCACACAACATTTCAAACTTGCACCACCATAGTTGAGTTCAACATTTACCGTGTACGATATTATTCCCACACCAAAACCCTCCAACAGTCTTCCCATGTAAAGAAATGAGTAATCCTACACAAAACGGGGAATTGTATGCAAAACAAAATGCAAATGATGGTTATATATGCATTGAGTTATAATTTTAAAAAATAATAGTAATAAAAATAAAATAGAGAGAGAATCATAATACTCACTTTGGCAAATGATATTGCAAACCAACCAATAATATTAGGGATGGCAGCTATCATCAAGGACTGCAAGGAAACAAAACCAGTAGAACTCAATTAAAAAAAGAACGTAAGGAACTCTATTACTTTTCAATTAGCACCTTATAGCAGCTCTGGAGCAAAACTATATGCAGCTTTTGCTTTCAAATGCAAGAAAAGCAATCCCAAAAAAGTGCTAATCACACAATGCTTAATCTTGGAAGGAAAGGAATCCATGATCAACTCTTACCCCTTTTCTCCCAATGTACTCAACAATCTCACCACTCGCTATTGCCCCAACCATGGCGCCCAAATTTGGGAGCGAACCAAACAATGAGAACTGAACAAAGAAGCCGAATCAGGGGGAAAAAAATCCTACGAACTCAAATTAAGCTAATGGAACAAAGATTCAAACATACCTCCGATACAGTCAAGTTCAGGTCGCTAATAATGGCCAATTGGGTAGGTGAGGAATAACCAGACTGTGAGACACGAAAATAAAAGGAAGAAGCATGTATTCAGATTATTTGAGAGCTAAATAAATATCGATCTCCATTTGATTGCCGAGAAAATTAAAACTCAACCCATCGCAACCCGGTATGATTTCTTCACGTTTCCATGGATTAAAAAAAGAAAAGGAATAACGGATTGCATTTTGATTTTGATTTCCATTTCCCCTCTAATCGTTTAGGTACGAAAAGAAACGTAACACAGAAAGAGAAGATGGTGTGCGTACAGAGAAGCCAAACTGGATAGGACCCAAGGCGACGATGAGGACACAGGCGATGACAAAGACGGAGCTATCGCGAATGGCCTGAGAAGATCCCAACATGCTGGATTGCCTTAACCCCATACGATACCAGCTCCCTGTGTGGAGGAACGGCTTCCTGAGATCTTCATTCTCCTCCCTGAAACTCATCTTGCCAACTCTCTCTGTGTCAAAGAAACGCAACGGGAGATCGGAGATAGGCTTCCCTGTTGGGGAAAGAAGAGACCATAGGAGGGAGAAGGAGGCGGGAGGAGAAAGAAGAAATTTGGGGAAAGTGTGGGAATTTAAGATTTCGAGCATCAGTGATGGTTTCAAAACCGTCACTAATACTCCTTTATTAGTGACGGTTCTCCCGAACCGTCACTAATACCCCTAACTATTTTTTTTTAAATATTTTTTAAATAAAAACACTAGTAGCGACGATTTCAAAACCGTCACTAATACTCTTAACTATTTCTTTTTTAAATTTTTTTTAAATAAAAACACTAGTAGTGACGGTTTCAGAATCGTCACTAATACCTCATTATTAGTGACAGTTCTCCCAAACCGTCACTAATACCGTTAACTATTTCTTTTTAAAAAAATTTTAAATAAAAACACTAGTAGTGATGGTTTCAAAACCATCACTAATACCCCCTTATTAGTGACAGTTCTCTCGAATCGTCACTAACACCCTTAAGTATTTCTTTTTTAATATTTTTTAAATAAAAACACTAGTAGTGACGGTTTCAAAACCATCACTAATACCCTCAACTATTTCTTTTTTAATTTTTTTTTAAATAAAAACACTAGTAGTGACGGTTTCAGAACCGTCACTAATACTCCCTTATTAGTGACGGTTCTCTCAAACCGTCACTAATACCCTCAACTATTTCTTTTTTAAAATTTTTTAAATAAAAACACTAGTAGTAACGGTTTCAGAACCGTCACTAATACCCTTAACTATTTCTTTTTAAAATTTTTTAAATAAAAATACTAATATTGACGGTTTCAAAACCGTCACTAATACTCCCTTACTAGTGACGGTTCTCCTAAACCGTTACTAATACCCTCAACTATTTCTTTTTTAAAATTTTTTAAATAAAAACACCAGTAGTGACGGTTTCAGAATCGTCACTAATACCCTTAACTATTTCTTTTTTAATATTTTTTAAATAAAAACACTAGTAGTGACGATTTCAAAATCGTCACTAATACCCTAGAATCGTCGCTAATATTTTTCAGAAAAATTTTCGTGCGAAAATTGTTTACCATGCTATTTTTAGTGACGAAAGTATTGGTGACGGTTTTAAAACCGTCACTAATAGTGTCGTATTAGTGATGGCTGATAAAACCATCGCTAATGCTTAGACTATTAGTGACGGTTCTTAAAAACCATCACTAATACCAACTTTTTGTGACAAAATTGAATTCGTCACTAATGCTTTCGTCACTAAAAACTAGTCTTTTTGTAGTGTGTCTATATATATATCACCCTTATGATGTTTGCAAAAAGGCACTGGGGGTTGCTTGCTGAAGAAAATATTAAAGATCATGCAAACAAGCAGATGTTATTCTGGTTTAGCATTTAAGTACAATCCTAATATAACCAGAATAAACGACCATATGGATCTAAAAAATATCAGAAGATTAAGACATATCATATGGCAAAGAAAATGACTGTGGCTAATCAACATGTTTCAGATTATGATTTTCAATAAAATTTTCACATTTAATCACAGAAGCCACAAAAAATTCAAGAACTGATCTAAGAAAAAGTTTGTGAGCATTATATGATAGGAATTTTAATTTTGGATGCTCCTCCAATCAATTTGAATTCTAGCTTAGATATAGTGAACTACTTATATTACCTAAAGATAAAATTCATTTAATATGCCAATCAGTATAAGCTTTCATTTTTAAGTCTTTTAAAAATGAATATACTGGATTAAGATTTATTCACTTTACCATTTGACCAGTATAATCATCCCTATAAGTCACACATGCATCAGAAAATATATATTAAGACATGAAATAAAGCACATAATTGAGAACAATCCATATCAAAACATGGAGCTTTAAAAACGGGATATGATGTTTAGGGTTCTTAGAAGAGCCTCAATATTCAAAAAGTATAGCATGATGCATATGAATTCTTTATGCTCTTTCTCTAGGGATGGAGCTAAACTCCTCTAATTATTCGATGATTATGCTATGATGAAATTTAATATTCTATTAGTTTTCACTCATCATTTCAAAAATGTTTTTATCATTTCTTTTAACAAAATTGTTGGACTTACAAGGCTTAATATCCCTTAATATCCTGTTTTGATGCGAACAAACAAGTAGAACTTAACATGCTTTGTCTAAGTGATGTATTTTCAGGACTCAGTAATGAATGCAAGGTTAAATGATTCATGAAAGGTTGTACTTCAAATAAGGATAATGATATCAAGCTTAAAGCATGGATTCAAAAATGGATTTAAAGATAAAACTTGAAGATCATGAGAGCATAAGGATTAAAGAGAACTTGATGAAAGCTCAAAGGAAGATGAAACAAGTATAAAGGCCTCAAGGAATTCAAGAATTGAAAATTTATAAGAGTCTATATGAAATTTCATGTAAGTACTTCAAATAATTTCAATATGGATGCATGAAACTCTTAGGTTAGTTTCTTGGACCTAAATACTTTTTAACATACTTGGAAAATATTTTTATATGGTAAAAAATTATTTCAAAAAGGTTAGAATCATTTTTAGAATGAAAAGCACCAAAAAGAGGATTTTCCAAGCGATGTTAATTTTTCTACATCCGCATTGAGGTGCATGTTTCTCTATAAAAGTATCCTTATTTTAAAAAGTGTTCAACATAAAAATTGTAGGATGTTCTATTAGATTTCTTTTGACACCAAGCACGTCAAATTTGGAGTTATACAGAAAAAGTTATGATCAAAATACTGAAAGGTGCTCGAAGCTAATAGCAGCCTTGTGTTCCACTAGTAGATTGCCTGAACCATGACAAGCGCTTGGGTGGTCAAGCTAGGCGACTGCCTGTGTCCTGGCAAGGGACTGCCACCCTACTACCCCTTTAAAATAAACTAGGCAGGCGACTGACTAAAAGAGCCAGTCTACTGCCACGCGGCAGTTTTTAAATTTTCTTAACGGACAAATTTTTTAAATGAGGTTGCTTTAGGCACAAACTTTGTAAAAACTTGGGGAATACTCCAATTCACTTGGGGATAAAGTTACATACTTTTTTAAGTCTATAAATAAGCCTCAACAATCATTGAATTAATTAACCAAGAACCAAAAATTCAAATAAGCATTCAAAAAATTCTCTCAATTACTTTCAACACTCAAATTCCCTTTCACTCTCATCTTGTCTACGAAATTTGCTGAGGTCTTGCTGATTCAATCACCAATCTTTTGCTACAAATTCTAAATCTTTCAATCATTGAAAGAATTAATTGGTGATATACTTCCTTGAGCTTTAAGTTAAATTCCATATTGTTATTTACTTTGAAGTATATTATAATGCTGAATTGTTGTACTAATCAGCTCTTTGCGTAAGCAATTCTCTATGCACAAATATTTGATTTGTATCTTGTAGATTGATGAATCAAAGGATTGTTTGGATCGTTGGTTAAGTAAGGGGATATTGCTTAGAGAGGCGGGCTCTAGCCTATTTAAAGGAGTGACCCAATGAGGGTACATTGTTTGGAGAGGCGGACTTTAGCCTATTGAAGGAGTGTGTAAAGGTATTGTTCCACCCGATAAAGGAACATGTTTAGTGAATCCTTTGGTGGTTTACCAAAGGCGAGGACGTGGGCTGGGTATAAGCCAAACCTCGTAAAATCTCGGTCTCAGTTTTTCTTCCCTACTCTTTACTTTTTAGCAAAGTTTATAAATTGCGTGGATGCTTTATAAATATCAGAATTCCAAGAGTTTTGTTGTTAAATAGATCGAAAGATTATTTGTTTTGGTTTGATCAGCATTGATTGAGGAAACTGAAATGGACTGCGTTGGTTGAGCATCCTTAACTTATTAAACTGAAAGTTTATTTAAAAGTTGAACATTGTGAAGAAGTATGTTTGTGAATGGTTTGTTGATTGAAGAAGCAAATCCATTAATATAGGGCTTTATATCAGCAAGCATAAATTGGGAAGAAGTATGTTTGTGAATGTTGTGCTCATTGAAGAAGCAAATCCTTTAATATAGGGCTTTATATCAACAAGCATAAAATTATCATTCACTACAGGGATTGGTTCAAATTCATATCCACAAGGCTTATATAAATAAACAACCATATTAAGTTCTTATATTACCTTAGTGTTGTGTATTTTAATCTTAGTTTGATTGTTTGCTTTCAAATTGTGGATGATTGGTTTGATTACTTGGATGTTTACATAGTCGTGTTGATTGTATAAAAGAAACTAAGTTCTCGTAATAAATAAGTCAAGAATTGGTTAAAAGAAATAAAATAAGTTTAAGGATTTTCAAAAGGAATTAAAAGAAATTTTTAGAATCCAATTCATCCCCCCCCCCCCCCTTTTAGGACTACACTTTGTTTTTCAATAATCATCTTTATACAAGGTTTTATTTTGGAAAAAAATCTACCAAAATTTCGGCAGCATGCCGTTTGTAAATTTGATGTTTCCCATAAAACCTGTACCTAATAGGTTCAAATAAGTAATTTATAATTTAATTCAAGGCACTCGAGAACCTATATCCACTACTAGCATGTAATTCACATCCACTACATCTACTATGCATGAAGCATTCTGGACTGCGCATGCAATCAAGTAGCAATCAATAATTCATAGAAATAAAATCTACCCATCAAAGAATGTGAATAGTCAAGAACAGTGGATAATTTTGAGTTCAGTGCAATGCTATAATTCATAAAGGCATATGGGCATAGATGTTATAAGATAATGAGAGCATTTAATTTAAATAGTCATGAAAGAGTAATAATCCCCTTGAGTAATGCACTAAATCATTTTATACCTCTTTTTCTTCTTTTTATTTTTTATTTTTTATCTCAAAATATCTTAGCCAAGGTTCTTAAGATTATCAATGATTTAATCTTGGTGGTGAATGCCTTAGGCTTATCAGACCAAAAAGTCCAAATGAATATTTGTTAAGATGATAAGCTATTGTCTACCTTTTTTCTTAAGAATTTCAACGCATATGAGAGGCACAAGATTAAATACTCTTAAGGATTACAATTTCTATTAAGTTCAAAGGGTATTCATTTTGAGTGGACATTTTTCAAAATATTTTTGTGCTTACTAATCATGTCTAGGTATGAGCAACGAGTGTCTAGGAGAGTATGAATTTTTGAATACAACTCTTTGGACAGTGGTATATATCCTTTGGTTATAATTATAATTATGAAGCAAGGATATAGCTGGTGAGTAAAAGGGATGTCTTATGATGAGCACTCAATATATATTAGTCATTTATGATCAATAGTGCTTCAAGTCTAGAGTGAAGGTTAAACATTTTATTAGGCATTTTAGGCTTTCAAGATGAGTTTAGGATAAGATGTTTAACAAGAAGGATTCATTTCCTAAAACTCAAACTTTTGCAATGGACAGAGTATGTTTGACTTTCCATGATCATATTTAGGCATGGGTTAAGCATTAAGAATTATTTGCCTAGCAAAGATGTCATGTCCATTTTGGAAGTGGATTTTACTCTAGTATGATGTAGCCAAAGTTTTCATATCTTACCCAATCATTGTGATATTTCTTTATTAGGTGATTTGATTGGATATATTATCTAACTTTTCATATTGGCTTATTTTTCAAAGCTTCTTAGTCATATAAAACCAAAACACCCTTCCCAAGCCTTTAGTTATCACTACTCCTAAACCTAGGAACTAAGGAACAATTTAAAATGAATATTTAATTCTTATTCGATCCCATTCTTCCTCAACTCCTACGAGGTTTACTTTCATAACTACCCACATCATTTCTTTGTTTAAGCCCCTAGCACTTCTGGAGGAGCAAGTAAATCGAATGTGCCTTTTTCTTTTACAATGTAAGCAAGTTTTGTAAATACGTGAAAGATTAAGCTTACAATTCTTATGATTGCTCGTTGAGGCAAGACTGTGGGAATCATGTGACATTCCTAAATCCTTCTTTAAAAGATTTTTCTTCTTAACTTTTAAGGTTTTATTATGATTATTCTTTTCATTTATAACTTTAAATGTAGCTCTAGAATAATCGTCTATTTCTTTTTCTAAGCAGATAATTTTCAAAACCTTATCTATCTTTTTCTTTCCAAGAATAGCATGATAATCTTTTAATTCGTCTAATCGTTTTGCTATCCTTTTATTCTCATTTTTTGAAGACTATCTTCCGCTTAGACATCCTAACTAGAAATTTATGCATTTTAAATAAAGTAAATTCTAGTTCTTTGTTCAAGGGCAAGCTTTCATCAAATATTTCAACATATGATTCATTACAAGATTTTTCACAATATGCATTGCATGAATCATTTACAATATTATCACAAAGTTTAACAGATGATTCATCATACAATATATTGCAATATTTTCCATGAGAATCATCACATGCATCATTAACAGAATTATCATGAAATTCAAAAGATGATTCAACATTTGACATATCATAGCATTTAGCAACAAAATCATCTATATAGGCTGAGATAGGAACATATGCCTCTCTTTCTATTAATGCAATTGCCCTATTATTTACCACTTCTTAAGTGGTGGTCTTATTCCCCTAGGATTCTCCATATTTCCTTTCGAGCTCATCCCAGATATCCTTTGTACTAGCACATGCCAAAATCTCAAGCAAAATAAAAGACTCTAAAGCATAGTATAATAAGTCTGTGGCATATTAATTTGCATGCATCAAATTAATATCATTTTTATTTTCAGGCATAAAAATTCCTTTAGCAATCACCTGTCAGACCCTTCAATTCATAGATTTTAAAAATGTTCTCATTCTAATTTTCCAATGAGTGTAATTGACACCACAAAATACAGGAGGACTAGAAGGTGACTGTCCCTTGCCAAATGGAGATACACCAATTTGAGTCATCTCGATCTTAAGCAAAAACGTTTAAGTCAATGCCGCGAGGCTATGATACCAATTGTTGGAATTAGTGTATTCCCAAAAGGGGGGTGAATTGGGTATTTAAAAATTCTTCGTAGGTTAAAGCAGATTCCACAAGCAATATTACACAAACCTAGGGTCCTTCTATGTAATCACAAACCCAATCAAATATACAAACAATAAACATACAGGTGTAGAAAGTAAAATGCTGAAAATGAAACTAACACCAGATATGGTATCGGGGTTTGGCAAATAATACCTACGTCCCCGCCTCAGCTCGCAAGCCCAAAGATTACCACTATTGCTCACTTAACAGGTGGAGCAGCACCTAATACTGTTAGCTTTGGTGTATTCCCAAGAGGTGGGTGAATTGGAATTTTAAAACTTATTCTTAGGTTAAACCAAATGTTAGCAGAATATCACAACCTAGGATCTTTCTATGCAATCCCAAATGCGCTGATAAATATAATATGCGAAAATTTAAATCATGCGCATCATTCATACTATAACATACATGTGTGGTAGACATAAAGTACAAAAATATAAACAGACATACGATATGTTATTGTGGTTGGGCCAACTGTGCCTACATCCCCGCCTCTAGCTCATAAGCTTGAGGATTCCACTTGCCCACTTAACGGGTGGAGCGGAACCTAACACAACTAGGTCAATTAGCATAGGACTTACCTCAACCTTTACAAATTCTCCTTGCGGGGCGGAGAAGGCCCTAACAATCCTTACGGGCTGGATTACCGCCCCCTCGAACCATGCCTGGAATACAATCAAATCAGAATATAAATTGTGTACAATATAATGCTTCTCCGATAAGAAGATATGTACCAATACAAATCAATCAAATGCATCTCAACTATATAGGTAAGTGTAAGCTCGGTGATGTGTATTTTTGTGCAAGCCACACTCAACAAGTTATGATCACAAGAATGCTCAAGAGTGTTCTAATCAAGCTATTTCTTTGAAATAAGTCATATCAAATCTCAATAATGAATCACAATTTCAAAGATGCTGCAACAATCGTTAAATCAACTCAAAAATATTTTCATCAATGTAATATGCTCAAGAGTTGTTTGAAAGAATAATATAGCTTGTTAAAAATATTTTGCACAACAAAATCAAGCTATAGGAATCTTTGCAATGACAATGCAAAGATTCTTAAGCTAATGAGTTTTTCCCAACACTAGATTTTTCAAATAAAAATATGTGAGAAAACTCTTGCTTGACTCCCGGAAAACAATAACAATCAATCAAGAAAAACAATGGGAGTATAAGCAACCTCTACTAAGTACTAGCCCACTCAATAAGCTCTCACAATGCTAAGATGTATCAAGGGTATAAGTATTTGAGAGTATTTTGGGCAATATGAGCTTTTCAAAAAGAGAGGATTTTGTATTAATGATTTTTGCTAATTGTTACTAATCCACACAAATAAACTCATATTTATAGGCTAAGGTAAAATTATAACCGTTTGGGACTTGTTGGGTATTCTTAGAAAAGTTCCTAAATGCTTAAAAAGTATTAACCCTCATTAGCCTATATTTACCATAGTTAAAATAATTTTAACCCGGCAAGGTTCGAGTGGCTGAACCGTGGTTTAGTCACCTGAACAGACACATTTAAAAAAGGTCTATAAATTAGTTTGGTAGCTTGAGTCTCAGTTCGGTAGCCTAAACAAAAAGTCAGTAGTATTTGTTCATAGGTTCGGGTGCCCGGTTAGTGGGTCGGTAGCTAGAATACAAAAGTTCAGTTGCCCGGGCTGTTTTTGAACTGATTTTCTTAGTTGCCCAAGTTGGTGAGGGATCCCTTTCAAGGGGTTTGGGCCCCCATGGAAGATATGCATAAAATGGTTCTGTCACCCAAAAGTTTAGGTCAACTGTTGACTTTTCAACAGTTTGGGTGCCCGAGGAGTTTTGAACTCTTGGTGTTTGGTCGCTCGAGCTCTCGTAAACATCTGCATAATATTCGATTTTAACACTCCTGAATTCTATATGATATATGTTCTTGAGTGTTTGGACCTAGAATCATTCTAGGGTCTGTGAGAACACCGAAAAGATCCAGCGTCGGCCAACTCCTTAAGGTCATTCGGTACCCTATGGTTAGTCTATGGTCATGTTAAGCTTGCAAAACCTACATGCATGACATGCAAAGATTATTACAGACTGATATAAATTATTATAGACGCAAATAATATAAATTACAACAAGAAATAATCTTTAGGGTCTTCTGGCTTTACTTCGTGTGCCATCATATGATTTGCTTATATAAACCTGCACACAAACTTGAAAACTATCAAATACTAGAGTATTTGTCATTATCAAAACTGGGTGTGACCTATAAGGTTAATAAAAACAACACCTTAACAGGGTGGTGCACCTACCTTTCGTAATCGGGTCAAATCCAATTTGTGACTATTCACAGGGCTAGTCTCCCTCTTCAGATCATATGTCGAGAATACAACAAATATGAAAATATTTGTACAAGTATATGCTTTTAATACAAACAAATGTGTACAAATACGCACAAATGCACTCACATATGATATGAACTGAAACTCAAAGTGAGAATGTGAATTTCCTTAAAATATTTTGAACTTTTTGAATGAGATATTTATGATAAGCACTTCAAAGATTTGAACTTAACTAAATTTCTCCAAAAGTATTTTTAATAAAGGGTGTAGGAGAACCTAGGGTTTTGCTTTTAAGCAATTTTTTGTAAGATAAAAATTTGTCAATAAAAAGCACAAATACAGGAAGACTAATCCAAGCACAAACAATGTGAATGTAAAATATGTGCTTGAGTCTTTCAAGAAAAATCAATAAAAGTTTTCTTCAAAGAAATATTTACCAAGAAAATGTATGGAGAAACTCTAGATTTACTTTCCAAAAATGATTTGTAAGCTAAGATATATAATGAAAGTAAATGCAAAATAAATCTTATGCCTAAGTAAATAATCCTCTAACAATCTTCAAATGCAATAGATTTGCAAGTGAAGAAAGTGAGTAAAATCAGTGCTCTCTTTCAACAAAAAATTTTTATAAAGATTTGTCAAGAGAATAAAGAAAAGAGAGTAAAGAATATGAATAATACAAATATATTTAGGGAGGATTTTCAATTTAATCTTACTTTTTTAAATGAGTAATGGAAGGGGTATATATAGACTCAGGAATATTTTTGACCGTTAGGGATATATTAGGGATTTTAGAAATTGTTTAATGAAAAATTAACCCTAATTACCATAGTAAAATTATGGCAACCCGAGAGTTTCGGTCGTCCGAACCCTAGGTTCGGTCACCCAAGCAGATACATACAAAAAATGTAGTTTTTCATGTTCGAGTGCCTGAGGGAGAGGGTCAGTTAGCTGAACCAAGAAGATTTTCCAAAAGTCCAAGATTCGGTCGCTCGGTCTCAAGTTTGGTGTATTGAACTCACATGTCAGTCACCTGAGGGTGATTTGAATGTTAATGTTTGGGGGTCCGATTTGTTAGAAAAAGTCAGTGTAGATGTGCAGTTGACTAAATACGATGGACTCGTTTTGGTTCGGTCAAGTCAGGTTAACACGCTAACTATTCAACAGTTCGGTTGACCAAGGTGTTTTGAACATGAAGGTTCAGTCGCATGAAACCCTAATAACTTAACACCCTAAGTCCTATTTTAATTCAATAAGTTTCCTTGATAGTATATGTGATAATGGGGACTAATTTAAGCACAAGTGCAAGGACCTAAGGTCTATCTAAGGTCTTTTTAACCAACCGAAAAAAATTCGGCGTCGAACGGCCTCCCTAAGGTCATTCGGTTCCCCATGGTCAATCTACGGTCTTGTTGAGCTTATTCATATCATGCATGTAGATGCAAATATTGCAGACCATGATATTACAGAACAAATAATGAAACCAAATGCATTATAAAAAGTAAACAATAAGTCTTCTTCTTCTTTGCTCTTCTAAAGCTTCATGCCACAAAATATATGCGATTTTCATCCTTTCTGGCTTTCATTTCCTTGCCTTATGTGTGTGTTTAAATTAGAGTCCTATTCAAGTATTGAGTACACACATAAGTATCTTGCGATTTGCCATATCAAAACCAAGGATCAGACTCAAAAGGTCAACATACAAAAACATCCTCCAAAACGTGAGATGCTTCTTACTACCTCAAAGTTAACTCTTTAGGCAAAGGGTCGTGCTTCTTCAAAATGTCAAAGATGAACTCACGATCCTAGTTTGAAGCTCGAAGACAAAGTCGTGAAGGCTTCCGACTAGTTTGAAGGCTTGCAGACGAGCTAATGCTACTAGTTCAAAGGATTGTGAAGGCTCCTAGTGGTTCGAATGTGCAAGACGAACTCACGAGGGGTTTCGAAGGGCCAAAGGGGGCTAGGGCATTATTCTTTCGAGTCGAATGAGGGCTATGGGAAGGATGGAGATGATGTGCATAGGGTAGAGGAAGAAATGAGGGAGGAGGAAAGAAGAGCGGAGGGAAAGGAGGGGGATCGATGCGGACGTGGGAAGCGAAAGGAGGGAAAAAGGGAGATTGGGAAACTAGAAGGGCGGGAGATTGGGGAAATCATGCAGAGAGGGTATCAGTGACGGTTTTGAAGCCGTCACTATTAGTTACATAAATTCTTTTTTTTTAATAAAATATACTATTAGTGACGAATTTGAAAAATCGTCACCAATACCCTATTATTAGTGACAAATTTTCAAAACTATTACTAAAAGTGTTAAAGAAATTACTTTTATATTTTAAAAAAAAAACTATTAGTGACGGTTCTCTAAATCGTCACTCATAACTGACTATTTGTGACAAATTTCCAAAACCGTCACTAACAGCGTTAAATAAGTTATTTTTATTTTAAAAAAAAACTATTAGTGACGGTTCTCTAAACCGTAACTAATAACTGACTATTAGCGACAAATTTTCAAAATCATCACTTATAGTGTTAAAAAAATTATTTAAAAAAAAAAATATTAGTGACAGTACTCGAAACCGTCACTAATAGTGTTAAATAAAATATTTTATATATTTTTTTTAAAAAAAACTATGAGTGATGGTTCTCTAAACCGTCATTAAAAACTGACTATTAGTGACGAATTTCCAAAACCGTCATTAATAGTATTAAATAAATTATTTTTATTTATTAATACAATAGTAGTAGTGATGGTTATTTAATCGTCACTTATAAATTATTTTTAGTGACATATTCAATTCATCACTAATACACCAAGAAGCATCGGTAATATTTTTTCAGGATAATTTTTGCGCAAAAATTGGTTTCTCGCTATAGTTTGAGTGTGAAAACCGGGTTTTAGTGACGAAAGTATTAGTAATGATTTTAGAACCGTGACTGATAGTACCGTATTAGAGATGGTTTCTACAACTGTCACTAATGCTTACACTATAAGTGATGGTTCTTAAAAACTGTCACTAATACCCACTTTTAGTGATGAAATTAGATCCGTTTAGAACCGTTACTAATAGTACCGTATTAGTGACGGTTTCTAAAACTGTCACTAATGCTTACACTATTAGTAATACTTACTTTTAGTGATAAAATTGAATCCGTCACTAATATTTTCGTCACTAAAAAATAGTTTTTTTTATAGTGTCAACAAATGCATTATTAGTGGCGGGACTAATACAAGACTTTTAGTGACGGCTTAATAAATTCGTCGCTAATAATATACTATTACTGATGGTTTTAAAAAAGCGTCACTAATAATAGACTATTATTGATGGTTCTTCTAGACAATCACTAATCTTGTAAAAGAAATTGTATTTATATTTTTTAACTAAAAAACACTATTACTGACAGTTTAATAAATCCGTCGCTAATAAGTGACTATTAGTGATGGTTTAATTCATCTGTAGCTAATAAGTGACTATTAGTAACGGCTTACCAAATCGTCACTAATATAGTTAAATAATTTTTTTAATATTTTTTAAATAAAATTTTTTTATTATTGATGGTTTAAGAAATTCATTGTTGATGATGGACTATTAGTGACGGTTTACAAACACCGTGACTAATATAATACCATTACTAATGGTTAAATAATCGTCACTAATATGTGGTTTTAGTGACGCCTTCAATTCGTCACTAATACCCCAAGAAATGTAGTTAATATTTTCTCAAAATAGTTTCCACGTGAAAAGTAGTTTCCCATGATGGTTTGAGTAGGAGAGCTGGTTTTTAGTGATGCACGTTTTAGTGGTGGTTTTAGTTTCATCACTAAAAGTATATTATTAGTGACAGCTTCAAAAACGGGCCCTAATACTTGCACTATTAGTGACGGATTTTAAAAACCGTTACTAATATTGTAAAGACCCGGAAAACTTAATATTAAAAATAAATAAGGAAAAGAGGAAAATAAGTTGGGTGAGGAAAAAACCGATGAACGATTTTCTGAAGAGCTAAGAAAACTGTCGACAGTTATGTGATTTTACTGCAACCGGCTAAATGGGTAAACCGTGAAAACTAGGCTAGTTAAAGAGAAAAGCGGCAACGGTTTTCTAGGAACCTAAGAAAACCATTGACGGTTTTTGCCAGAGAAAAAATGCTTATAAAGGGATGCATATTAGTTGTCTTTTAAAAATTCAAAACCTCTCTCTCTCTCTCTCTCACTCATTTTTGCGAAATCCTTTTTCTCTCTCATTTATTTCTCACTCTATAATCGCTGGATCGACGATTAGACTCCGTATCTACAACCTAGCGCTGATTCTTTTCAATTTGACCGGAGCAAAATTGTGTTCTAAGGATTTTAGGCACCATCCCAAACTGAGGTGAAGAAGTTGTTTATGATATCTGTTGGTTTTTTAATTAGTTTAATGGGTGAATAAGTCTAGGAATGTGAATATGAGCATAATTCTAGGGTGAAATGATTAATTGGGTTTTTTTTTTTTAATACAGGGTTTTGGTGTGAATGCCACAAGTGCGGGTTTAGGATTTCTACATGCGTTTCCTTAGGAAATGAGGTAAGGGCGATAAATAATTAGTTATTTAATGTTTCCTTGGTTAAATGGAGTTTATGAATTCGAGAAAAATGTGAATGTGATATTATTCTGCGGTTATATGATTTCGGGATTTTAGAGTTTCGAACGCTACAGGCGTAAGTATAGTGTATTTGCAGGCCTCTCGATAATCAGGTAAGGGGAATAAGTTACGTCAATTAATTTCAAAAATTTATTTAATTAAATTATAGCTTGTGTTATGGGATTTGAATTTTACAACGGTGGTTTATTTATGAAAATTTGGGTTACAGGAAAGTTTTACGAATAATATGTATTGTTTTTATATAGCAGGAAAATACATTTTTTCTTGTACAGATTATAATAAAACAGTTTTATTTAAATTGTGTGGCATGAAAAATATTAGATATAGTACAGAGATTTAATACATAATTTTATACAGCCTTATAATACCATTATTATACACATTTTTTTATAGAACCACTATTATATACAATCTTTATAGAATCATGATTAACCATAACTTTTATAGAACCATGACGTACAATATTACAGAGCAATGATTTGTAGTTTATACAGAATCATGGTATTACAGTTTATTACAGAATCATGGGTAAACTATAATATACAGAAATAATATTATACAGTATCAGATCCCTGATGGACCAGTACAGATTACAGAGCACGGTACCGTAGCTAACACAGTATAGAGTGTAACCACACATCTTAGATAGAGTGTGGAAATGAATAGTTGATTATGCCTAGAGGAGAGACGCTGGCTCCTTATCAGTCAATTTAGGTTGAGGAGGCCAAGTACTACAGGTGTTATAGTTTGACTTAAATTGGTAGGTCAGCCAGTGTTAAGTCCCGCCCATAGGCCGCACAACCCGAGCTTGCTGGGTTAATTCATGCATACAATTATCCATTTAGAGAAGCTTGCACAGTTATATAAATATATGTATATAGTTTTACAGAGAGTAGGAACTATCTATTACAGTTATATGTTCTAAAGAAAGTTTATTTTAAAAAGGCATAGGTGTGAGTTCTGATATATTTATATTGAAATGCTATCTGATACAGTTAAATTAATGATTATGTTAATCATGTAAAACTCATTTGCCACACACTAGTTGTAATTTATTTTGTCTTACTGAGAGGTGTCTCACCCCAGTATTCCAAACATTTCAGGTAATCCAGATAGGTGTGCAGAGCGTGCTCCAAGATAGAGAGGACCTTTGTATTGCCCTAATTGCAGGATGAGTTTTTGAGTTGGAGAATGTATCTTGTGGTATGCCTAGGGTATGGTGTTTATATTTTGGGAGATGTATATATATATTGGGAATTACTAGAACTCTAAGTTTATAAATAAGATTATTATATTTTATGTTTTCGACAGTATAGGAATTTATGATGTGAACTCAGTACCACTTGAGGTTCGAGATGTTATAGAGAATATTGTTATAGGTATCAGAGTAATGTTCTTTTGTTACAGGATAATTATATGTAAAAAAAAAAAAAACATGGCAGAAATTTTGAGGTCGTTACAAATATTTCACTTTTAGTGACGAAATTTGAACCGTCACTAAAAACTAGTTTTTTTTTTTTTTCTTTTTGTGCTAGTTTCCCAAAAATTTGTCGTCATCAATATGGACAAGGAGGCAGTATTGAGCCAACTAAGTTAGCAAGCCAAAAAAAGAAGAGGGTCAATTAGTTGGCAACGAAGATATGGCTACAGATTGCCATTTACAAGTAATATTTTTAAAGCATGAATGCACAAATAATTAGAAAATAGAGACAAACTTTTGACAATTTCATAAAATATAAGTCAACAACTTGTCTTCTATTAAATTAAAGAAAAACAAGCTTTTCGATTTCTAAAAATGCCTAAACTTGGATTTGGATTGTGTGAGTTTGAATAAAACATAGTACACATTATATTAGCATTCTTTTAAATTTACACAAAATTTTCTTAAAATATAAGTTAACAGCTCATCTTCTATTAAATGATAGAAAAACATGCTTTTCAATTTCTAAAAATGTCTGAACTTGGATTTTAATTGTGTGAATTTAAATAAAACGTAGTACAAAATTATATTATTATTCTTTTAAATTTACACAAATTCAAATCCAAATCTCAAAGTTGATGTTATTGAACACTAACTACTATATATCTCACATTGATCATACATGTATGGTAACTAATTAACTAAAAGTGCTTGAAGATTTTAATCAACATTTATTGGGTTATTTGAAGAATCTGTGACTAATTAAAAAAAGTGCTTACAGTTTTCGATCAAAATTTATTGATTCATTTTGAAGAATCTCTTATTATAATTAAATATTAGAAAAATAAATTGTATGATTATTTGAAAAAAAAAATGTCTTAAAACTAAATTAAAAAAAAAAAATTTAAACCGTATATTGAACTACATCTATGACTAAATTACACTTTTTTTTAAAAAATATTTTTCTTTTGTTAGGCATGACTGAACTACACTTGCACAGGTATAGCTCGTGCACAATCGCAAATCATTAAATATTACATGTAAAAATATGACATACTATTCATATATTAAGGAATTCACAATAATGAGATATATGGCGTTCTTTAACAAGTTTACAAATATAAAATCAATGATTTATTTTCAAAAACTTGTCTTTATACTAGTATTGCAATTGATAGTTAATTAATAAAATTTACAGTGTGCAATTTGTATTTGATAGGTTAAATAGGGTCAAATGGACATTAAAGAGAACTAAAGGGAATAATAAACTCTTGTAACTCCTCTAATAAAGACCTATAAGTCCAAAATACGTTGTCCAACATATATAAAAGGCTAAAAAATCCCTAATTGTTCCACATAAATGGGGAATTATTGAGAGAATTGAAGACCTACACAATTATAGAAGGAACACTTTGGGAAGAGGTAAGATCATCTAAGAAACTCTGAATCTTATACTATTGTCATTTAATCCATACCATTCCATCTTCTTGATTTAAACATAAGAATATCCCCGGAATATACCTAAATCAAATGGTGGTGATTACAAGGCCATTGCATGTACAAAGTCCATTTTCCTCTAAATACATGGAATTAAAAGACAATTAAATAGAATAATGAAACCCTTATAACCCCCTTGATAAATGTCAGATTAAAGGCTCATAAATCATATGTAACTCTCAGCGTAAAGGCTCATAACTTTCTTATAATCTCTCCTTGATTGGAGAATTAATAGGAGGAAGGCCAAACAACTATAAAAGGGTCGTTGAGAGAAGAGGTAAAATCATCTAAGAAGTTCTCCATCTTATATTGTCCTCAATCAATGCACACCCTTCCATTTTCTTGACTTAAGGCATCAAAATGATCTCTTGAAGTACACCCCAGATCCTCAAAGTCTCTTTTTTTTTTAGGTGGTCAAGATCATGATTGAGCCAACAAGTTCTGATCCAAATTTTATAGGCAACATTATTTATAGTGTAAAAGACATTGACCTCCCCTGAAATTTAGCAAAAAGACAAAGACCTTCATTGAGATTTCAAAAATTACGAGGACCTCCCTTGAAGTTTCAAAAATTTTAGGAACCTCCTATGAGGTTTGTCAAAAGGACAAAAACATACTCTAGTAATTTATAAAAAAATAAATAATTTTTTTTAGGGAAGGTCTATGTCTTTTGGCAAACCTTAGCAGAGGTTTGTGGGATTTTTGAAATCTTAGGGAAGACTTATATTTTTTTATTAAATCTCAGGGGAGGTGAGTCTCTTTTCTCCTTATGTATAAATTTTAAAAATGTTTTATTTTCATTATGACTTGACCATACAAAAAGATTTCATTAATTGGAAGCTTCATATTTTAACTTTTAAATTCTAACTTTCATAAATAGGGAAATGGATGAAGGTAACAAATGACATTGGTTCTGATCAGCTATACCCCTATGGAGCTCAGCTAGTGTGCTTGAACTAATAAAGCGAAAAATAATAGAATTATTATCAACATTTGTTGTCAAATTATCCACAACTTGGACACATATAACCCTCTTAATGCATTTTTTTTTTTTCAAAAGAACATAAGAAATTTCATATATTAAAGTGTTCGACAATATGTATTACAATAAATTGTGACACTTTCCTATGAAATAGAAGAGATAGATAGAAAAAAATATTTTATTAATAATTTTGATGAAATTGGAGAGATAGATACAAATGAATTTTTTTTTTTTTTGATAATCTAGGAACTCTAGTCACATTCGCGCCACTTTGGACACTATGGTCTGACACCTCCTCAGGAGGTGAAAGCCGCCCGCCCATTAACGTACATCCATAATTACCATCTTAGTTAGGCCTTAATATTTCTTTCACCATGAAGATGGCAAATCTCTTTTTCAAGAAGTATATATATATATAGGGAAAATGTGCAAGAATAAAAGAGGAAAATGAGTTAAGGCTGAAAAGCCAAATACAGTAATTTTATTGTTTTGATGAGTCTCTTTTTTTTTTATTTCCTTTTTTTTTAATGCATATCTTTTTTGAACTTTTTTTTTATTTAAAAAATGTGGCTTTTTATCATAGAACGGAAAAAACAAGCATGATCTAAGATTTTTGTGAATAAAAATGAGAACCACACAATATCTTCTCTTGCTTATATTATATGAATTTTTAGTTTATCTCAAGTTTAACATTTTTGACTGACCCCACTCTCTTCTCCCCTACTTGTTACATGGGTTTGTGACGATCATAATGAATAAAATTTAATTTTTTTCTTATGCTAGCAACAAAGTATATCTATATAATATACTGATTCCTTTATATATACTCAGATGCCGTAGCTTTTATTATAAGTTTTCAATTCTTTAAATAATTTTTTAAAATGTGTGACTATAAAATATTGTTAAGAATTCTACTTGTGAGCTTGTCCCATATTGGAAAATTAAAGTGAATGATGGGTGCTTATATACAAGGATGGACCCAAGACCCAATTAGCTTAAGCTTTTGGGTCAAATTGGTGTTCACTCATGTGTATCAAGCCCACCCATGGGCTCCTCCGATCCTAACAAGTGGTATCAGAGTCGACGGTTTGTAACTCTAGGTGAAAGACATCGTAAAAGTCGAAACACGAAGCTAATTCTCCTAACGTGCTAACAGTTGGAGGACCAAGTGTGTGGCTAAGGTCAATAAGGATCATCTAGGTTACGGATGGATCCGAATATGGTCAAAATGTATGAAGTGGGATTGGTTCGGAGGCACATGGAATGCAATTTGAGGCACGTAAGATGCCAGTTGTAAGGCCCACTTGAGCAACTGTCGAAGAATTGTCCCAAAAGGAAGACGATTTCCATTCAAGGGGGAGCATGAACTCACAAGTGAGAGGGAGATTGTTGAGAATTCCACTTGTGAACTTGTCCCACATTGAGAAATTAAAGTGAATGATGAGTGCTTATATACATGGATGGACCCAAGACCCAATTAGCTTGAGCTTTTGGGTCAAATTGGTGTTCACCCATGTATATCAAGCCCGCCCATGGGCTCCTCCGGTCCTAACAAATAAGATATGTTTAAACTGTTGGGTGGTATGTGAGAAAGTAATTCAAGACTAATTAAACATGGACGATAGAAATTCAAAATGGGAGGAGCAGAAATATATGAAATTCAATTCGGCATTCATGAAATAGGGCTACTGCATTACACTGCCTTGAGATGAATTACACTGCTGCCTTGCATAGGCATTTCAAAGTGAGTGTGGGAGTTGGCATTAGTTGTTGTAAGCTACTAGTCACCATGTGTCGTTTATGCAAGAATGCCTTAACCTTGTCCCCATGGGCATGGCACGGTGGAAAGACATCAGCAAGTAAGAAGGAGCATCGAGGGTTCAATTCCAGGTAGATACACTAACGGAGCCAGCAGTACCTATGGATGATAAGAGTTTACTATGTGAGTTAGCGGATACCGTGGATGGTGAGAGTTCTCTGTGAGCCAACGGGGATTGCGGATGGTAATGGAGATGTTCCCGGGAGTCAGGTTGGCCTAACGTCCAATTGATGCACAGAAGCCGTGTCCGCATTCTGGACTTTACCCTGATAGCAGTCCCGTCCCAAGTTTATTAATAACCCTCACTTATGGCGGAGGAATACTGTGAAAATAAAAGAACACTTGAAAATAAAACACCCCACGCATCAAATCAAACAAAAGAAAAAAACAAACTTATATCAAAACCAAAAGGAAACCAACTAAACATATCTCACATAAGGCGTACCCATCTTATTCAATCTATACAAACATTTGAAAACTCTATGAAGTTAACTACTATTTAAAAACAAACTATTTCTCCCCATGGCACCTTATCGAGTCAAAGTATATGTCACTTTATTTCCTTCTCTATACAAATGATTTATAGAAAAATCTACTCCCTCCAATAAACCAATAAGTTGCTTCCAAAAATCCCACAAATACCATAACGAACATTTATTGGATCTTATCGAGTTTACTACAATATTCGAATCACATTCAATGTCAATACTGTTGGGCTTTTGTAGAGCCTAGTTGTATTAAATTTGAATGATGACCTGACCTTTGTTTAATGAGAGATTTCTATCCTAAAGTTTAGTCCATGGAGAGAAGGCTTGGGCCCATTCGAACTAGAATCCTATGCGCAACATATAAAAGGATTGCTTTTGGGTGATTAGGGTTCGTGATCAAACTTCACGAGAGAGCGAGAGGGAGAGTATTGTACCAGAGCACTCTCTGTAATATTCCTCTCTGATAATACTGAAATCCCTGCAACTCTGTGGAGGTAGGTAAATTACCGAACCACGTAAATATTGTCTTGTGCGTGTGATTCATTTTTCTTTGGCATGTATTCTTTCCCTATTTTGTTTCTCACAGGTTTCAGAATTTGTTTTAAATTCCCAACAAATACTGGTATGACCCAATTGTTTGCAAAGTTGTATTCTTTTCATCATTGCTCTCAATTCAGTTTCATTATCAGAACTAAAATATTTTGAAAAACTAAAAATAAAAGAACTTGTACAATCTCTAAGGATGCCATCACCACCCGCCGGCCCTGAGTTCCCCAAGCTGCTCCCATTCAAATTTAGTTTCAACCTCCCTTACCTCGGTTTCAGTTATCTCACACCTTACATAACTTTATTCTTCTTATTCACAATCAGTATTTCCAAATTCTGTAATATTCGAATATCAGCATCATTTAAATGAACAAAAACTGTGATGTTCTTACTCAAAATCTCCCATCCAATTCTTAATGGACAACCACACATCTGTACTATTCTCTAATTTTCCCTCCATTTTAATCACACATCTCTTTCTTCACAACTTCCAAATTACTAAAGAAGAAATCGAACTTATCAATGTTCCCAATTGAGAGTATCAGAAAGTCTTATTAAATCATATTTGAACTCTTTCGATGCCTAAGGAAAGGTGCATTCATTTTCACCGAAACCTTCCTCCATACATCCGTCAAATTATGTATGCGGAGGTCGCCATCTTCAGTGGGAAATTTAGAAACGCCAGTGCACATAAGTGTGAGGCCACTACTCCTTTTTCGTTCGGCTGGCCGACATGTGGAATTTGAAGGCTTTGATTTTTTCTCTTTGAAAGTTAATCTCTTGACAAGACAGAATTATAATGCTCCATGCGTTCGGTAAATTTATGATGTATTTCAAAAAATTTACCAATATATGATGAATACCTTAACTCCCAATCCCGCGGGCGGGCTGTTAGTGCTGGTGATGAACAGTAAAGGGTAAAGTGTGCAAGAGTAAAAAGAGGCAAGTACGCCATGGTGTGGCAAAATGTCCAACTGCGGGACCGAATACTGGACCCCTTGCCCTTATCATATGCATCCATGTGTCAGCCATGAGGAAACATAAGTATCATTACTCTGCACCTTATAGACCACACTAAGCAATGCATGAATATGAACTAAGATGGATATCCAGTTTCCACAATGTACTGAACTCAACCCAAATTAAACAAATAAATAAATAACAAAAACAAATATAAACGAATGGAAGGAAAATGTGGTGGACACATGTCGTGGTGGTAGAGGTTACATTCCACTATAAAAGGCCAACTTTGCCCTATAGTTTTTGCATAACCAGCAGAGCCCTAACTGCACTTCTTTAGAGATATGTCTTTCACACGCTTCCTTCTTGTCCTTCTTGCAGCGGTGGTTTTTCTCGCTGCTCTATCTGAACCCTCCGATCTCCCTCCCGATGGCAAGCCTCACAAACCACCTTACAAGCCACCCTACAAGCCACCTCATAAGGGATATCCTCCCGTTGAGGAAGCCGAACTCGAAGTCGATGGCCACAAGCCACCTTACTACAAGCCACCCTACAAGCCACCTCATAAGGGATATCCTCCCGCTGAGGAAGCCGAAGTCGAAGTCGATGGCCACAAGCCACCTTACTACAAGCCGCCCTACAAGCCACCTCATAAGGGATATCCTCCCGTTGAGGAAGCCGAACTCGAAGTCGATGGCCACAAGCCACCTTACTACAAGCCACCCTACAAGCCGCCTCATAAGGGATATCCTCCCGCTGAGGAAGCTGGAGTCGAAGTCGATGGCCACAAGCCACCTTACTACAAGCCGCCCTACAAGCCACCTCATAAGGGATATCCTCCCACTGAGGAAGCCAAAGTTGAAGTCGATGGCCACAAGCCACCTTACTACAAGCCGCCCTACAAGCCACCTCATAAGGGATATCCTCCCGCTAAGGAAGCCGAAGTCGAAGTCGATGGCCACAAACCACCTTACTACAAGCCGCCCTACAAGCCACCTCATAAAGGATATCCTCCCACTGAGGAAGCCGAAGTTGAAGTCGATGGCTACACGCCACCTTACCACAAGCCACCACAGAAGCCGCCCACGGCTAACTGAACACAATCGAGCTAGTGATTGCAAACTTAATTTGAATAAGAGCTTGTGTAAGCATGTCTGCCTTTATATTTTTATTGCAACTATGTAAAGCCAGCCAAAGGTATGAAAGGTTAATGACCTTATTATATATGGCCTGGTGGTTGTAGTCTTTTTATCACCAAGTAGTTTGCATCAATTTTCTGCGTGGGGTTTCTTAATTCTTTCTGCATGCAGTTTGCATAGTAGCAGCCCAAGTAGCTAGTTGGTAACTGTAGTCATCTAATTAAGCTTGCCATGCGTGGAAAACATGTTCATGGGGGGTGGGGTAATGAAGAAGGAGTAGCGCACAATTAACTTTCTACCCAATATTACATAATTAAATATACTAATACTACTACTATCACTATAATTTTTATTAGAGTAAAATATATAGGCTTACCCCTCCTAAAATGTGATAAAAAATTAAAGACTTTTTCAAATTAAAAAATAACAAGGTCTCCCTTAGCGTCAGAAAAACACATATCTCCTTTCAGGCCTCAAAAATTGTAAAAGTTTCCTATAAAATTTATTTAAAAGGCACAAACCTTTCTTATATTTAGAAAAAATAAAAGTTGAGGGAGGGTACAAGGGTCTCAAAAGGCAAATATTAAGATAATGTTGATTTATGGAGTTTTGAAAAGGGAGGTGCTTATATAAAAAAAGTCCATATAAGCACATGGGTTGATTTAGAAGAGTGTTTTGAAATTAAACCCTCTCTCCAAACCTCTACAGGATGGATTGTAAAAAAAAAAAAAAAAAGGAAAAAAAAAGGTCATTCTAATTTTTTGTCAAATTTCAAGAGAAATCATCATCATCATCATAATTATTATTATTATTATTATTATTATTATTATTATTATATGAAGGAAGTTAATATAGCTTTTAACTACAATTCCTTTAATATATTATTTTTTTAAAAAAATTCACTGACTACAGATTACCATTTACTAGTAACATTTTTAAAGCATGAATGCATAAATAATTAGAAAATAGAGGGAAAACTTTGGCAATATCATAAAATATAAGTTAACAGCTACTCTTCTATTAAATGATAGAAAACAGGGTTTTCAATTTTTAAAAATGCATAAACTTAGATTTGGATTGTGGGAGTTTGAATAAAACATAGTACAAATTATATTAGCATTCTTTTAAAATTTACACAAAAAAATTCTTAAAATATAAGTTAACGAGTCATCTTCTATTAAATGATATAAACGTGTGCTTTTCAATTTCTAAAAATCCTGAACTTGGATTTGGATTGTGTGAATTTGAATAAAATATAATACATAATTATATTATCACTCTTTTAAATTTATACAAATTCAAATCCAAATCTCGAAGTTGATGCTATTAGTATGCCAACTAATTAACTAAAAGTGCTTAAAGATTTTAAACAATATTTATTGGGTCATTTAAAAATTTGTAACTAATTAAAAGAAGTGCTTACAGTTTTCAATCAATATTTATTGGTCATTTTGAAGAATAGCTTACTACTTATATCTTAACCTTCAAAATTAAATATTAAAAAAAATATAAATTATGTGATTATTTGGAAAAAAAAAAATATGTCTTAAAACTGAATTAAAAAAAAATTAAAACCATCTATAATGGAATTACAATTCTTTTTTTTTTTTTTTTTACTTTTTCTTTTGTTAGGTATGACTGAATTACACTTGCACAGGTATAGCTTGTGCTCAACCGCAAAGTATTAATTATTATATGTAGAAATATGACAAACTATTCATTATATTAAGGAATTCGCAAAAATGAGATATAAGGTATACTTTAACAAATTTGTAACTATAAAATCAAATGATTTAGTTTCAAAAACTTACTTTATATTAGTATTGCAATTGATAGTGGACTAATAAAATTTACAAGGTACAATTTGTATTTGATAGGTAACAAAATGTTAGTCTAAAATTAAATAAGGTCAAATGAACATTAAAGAAAATTAAAGGTAATAATAAACTCTTGTAACTCCCTAAAAAGGACCCATAAGTCCAATATACAATGTCCAACATATATAAAAGGCTCAAAAATCACTAATTGGTCCTCATAAATGGGGAATTATTGAGAGGATCGAAGACCTACAATATTATAAATGGAACACTTGAGGAAGAGGTAAGATCATCTAAGAAACATTTAATCTTATACTATTGTCATTTAATGCATACCATTCCATCTTCCTGATTTAAGCATCGAAATGATCCCGAGAATACACCTAAATCAAATGGTAGTGATTACAAGGCCATTGCATGTACAAAGTCAATATTCCTTCGAAGACATGGGATTAAAAGACAATTAAATAGGATAATGAAACCATTATAACCCCCTAATAAACAACTATAAATGGGTCGTTCTAAGAAGAGGTAAAATCATTTAAGAAATTTTCTATCTTATATTGTTCTCATTCAATGCATACTCTTACATCTTCTCTACTTTGGCATTAGAATGATTTCCTGAAGTATACGTCAGATCCTCCAAGTCATTTTTTTTTTTTGGTGGTCAAGATCATGATTGAGCCAACAAGTTCTGATCCAAATTTTATAGGCAACATTATTTATATGGCAAAAGACAATGGCTTCCCTTGAGGTTTAACTAAAATACAATGACCTTCCCTGAGGTTTCAAAAATTACAAGGACCTCTCTCAAGGTTTTGTCAAAAAGACACAAACATGCCCTAGTGTTGAAGATTAAACTTGAGAACAGTGGGACGGTGGCAGCAAAATTTGACTGCAGTAGCTTCATCAACCGGCAGCCCACCTCCATTGAAGTTAAGCAAGATTTGGCCACCAACCTTACCAAACCAGCCACAATCGTTGAAGTTTAAATTCCCACCATTGTTGATTATTTGGTTTCTGTAATTGCTATAAATAGGTGAGTATGTGTGCGTTGTAAGTGTAGTGTGTTGAGAGTAGAAAACCAATGAGTGAGCGAGAGATTTTGTTTTTGAATTCCTCTGTATTATTATTTTCCAAATTTAAATATATTGGTTTGATATTTATCCTCACTGAGTTTCAGTCACATCCAGTGACTGAGTGTTCCTCTCCACCCATCAGTGGTATCAGAGCGTCCAGGTACGCCGGAATTCACCAAACAGAGGTGAACAGAGGAGAAATTCAATTTTCTTCTAAGTTTTGAAGTTGCTCTAAATCCCAAATTGAGCCTACCATTGTGCAATTCAACTCGAGATGATTCCAAAGGTGAAAATCACGTCTCAAACGGACACCAGAGGACTCCACACGCGCTCTCACGCGCTACCCACGAAGAGAGCGTTCTTCCCACGCGCGCACGCGCCGACGAAGACTCCGGCGGACGGCGACACGCGCTCACGCGCCTGCACGCGTCTTCTTCGCCTGATTGGCGACCCGCGACCTGGATCCACGACCAGCAACCCAGATCCGTACCCGAGCTTTGACTCGCATCTGACCCGCTCCCAAACGTGGACACGCGGCGCACGCAGAAAAGCCACGTGGCGTAACGGAAAATTAACGCCGTTAAACAACTATTAAGTTAAACCGGTTAGTTCAAAAAATTCACCAGAATTTCCTATAGCCGGTTCAGTGATTGTTAGACCGGTTCTTTACAAGCCAAAACCGGTTCCTAAGGTTTTTCGACCTTTGGAACACATTTGTGGTATCAGATTTTCCAAAATCAATCCCCATTTCTCTGTTTTTTATATATTAAATTTGATGGCTAACGGTACTACCCAATCGGTTATTCCAAAATTGACCCGAGAGAATTATGACAACTAGTCTATTCAAATGAGAGCCCTTCTAGGTACTCAGGATGTCATGGACATCGTTGAAGATGGGTACAGAGAAAGCCCATCAAAGGAAGCCGAAGCAACTATGCCCGATGCTCAAAGAACGATCTTGCGAGTCGATCGAAAGAAAGATTGTAAGGCAAAATTCATAATCTTCCAAGGCCTTGATGAGGCCACGTTCGAAATCATCGCCTCCGTGAAGACATACAAAGAAGTTTGGGACTCTCTCCATCGAACACACAAAGGTGCTAATAAAGTGAAAAAGATTCGTCTTCAAACATTGCGAGGTGAGTTTGAATATCTCAAAATGAAGTCTACTGAATCCATTGTAGACTACTATACACGAGTAATGGTAGTATCAAATCAAATGAGAAAAAATGGAGAGACTCTCAATGATGAGAGAATTTGTGAGAAAATTTTGCGATCTTTAGATCCAAAATATGATTATATAGCTGTGACCCTAGAAGAAACAAAAGACTTGGAAACAATGTCTGTAGAAGAACTTGTGGGCTCACTCCAAGCCCATGAGCAGAAAGTCAATAGAAGAAGTGATGATAAAGCACTGGAGCGAGCCCTCCAAACAAAGTTGTCCCTCACTGCAGAAGGGTACGACAAAGGGGGGACGTCACAGCTAGGAAGAGGACGAGATCGAGGATCTCGTGGAAGAAATTCTGGAAATTTTAACTCCAGAGAAGGTGGTAGAGGCAGAAGAGGTCCCACTAGAGGAGGACAAAATCAACAGAACTATGTCCCACGAGGCAGAGGACAAGAAAGAAGAGGAGGATACAATAACCGCTCGAATGTAGACAAAAGAAACATTCAATGCTACAATTGTCATAAGTATGGACACTATAGCAATGAGTGTTGGGGGCGACAACAAGAAAAGGTTAGCGAGAAGGCCAACCTTGCCGAAACTGATCATGCAAATGGAGAGCCATTGATGCTGATGGCACACAATGCCACTCCTCAGGACCAGAGTGTTTGGTACCTTGATTCTGGAGCCAGCAATCATATGACTGGCAGAAAGAACCTATTCTTTGAACTTGATGAGAAAGTTCAGGGGGAGATCTCTTTCGGTGATAATTCTAAAATCCCAGTCCAAGGGAGAGGAGATGTTTTGATCAAATAGAAGTCTGGAGATCATGCTTAGATCCCCAATGTCTACTATGTGCCAGCCATGAAGACTAATATACTTAGTCTCGGACAGTTTGTGGAGAGAGGCTATCGAATTAGCCTTAGTGATAAGCAGATGGTGATAATAGATGCTCGAGGAAAGCTTGTTACTCGAGTTCAAATGGCAAAGAATCGAATGTTTTCGCTCGCCATCCAACATGATACGCCAAGGTGTTTGAGCGCTATCATCAAAGACAAAGACTGGCTATGGCATCTAAGGTATGGGCATCTAAACTTTGAAAGTTTGAAACAATTGGGAAGCAAGAAGAGGGTGAAAGGCTTACCCAATATCCATCATCCAAATGTAATATGTGAAAGCTGTATTCTAAGGGAGCAAAACAGAAATAGCTTTAGAAAGCAAGCCGATTGGAGATCAACCATGCCGCTCCAGCTAATACACACGGACGTGTGTGGTCCACTAAGACCATTTTCAAATGGACAGAATCGATACTTCCTCACCTTCATTGACGACTACAGCAGGAAGACCTGGGTCTACTTCTTGAAAAGGAAGTCAGAGGTGTTCAACAAGTTCAAAGAGTTCAAAGCTCTTGTAGAGAAACAGAGTGGCTTCCGCATCAAGTCACTCCGGTCAGATCAAGGAGGAGAGTACAAAGACGAAGCTTTCCTGGAATTCCTTAGACAACAAGGGATTCAGAAACAGTTCACACGATCATACACTCCCCAGTTGAATGGTGTAGCTGAAAGGAAGAACCGCACAATCCTTAACATGGCTAGAAGCATGTTAAAGGATAAAAATGTGCCCAAGAGTTTTTGGGCAGAAGCAGTGTTATGTGCAGTCTATCTGCTCAATAGGTGTCCTATGAAGAGCCTTGATACAAAGACACCATATGAAGCCTGGAGTACTCACAAGCCCAGTGTGAGTCATCTTAGGGTGTTTGGCTCCATAGCCTACGCCAAGATCCCAGAAGCAAGAAGGACAAAGTTGGAAGATAAAGGAGAGAAGTGTATCCTTGTTGGATACAGTGACAGCACCATGGGATATCGACTCTACAATCCCATCAACAAGAAAGTCTTTCATAGCCGGGATGTCATCTTTGAAGAAAATGAATCCTGGAAATGGGACCAGGTTGAATGTTCCAAAGATGCAGAATTGACACTTGAAGGAGAAGAACCTACACAGACAAGAGAAGTGACTATCGAGCCACAAATTCCTGAGCTGCAGACACCTCCACATGGTTCACCAGAAAGGAATGAAACTCCATCACCAATGGAGCGTGAAATTTTAGACATGAGACCTAGAGGAGCTTGAAATCTAGCCGATCTGTATGAAAATACAAAACCAATGGAAGAATATGTTGCTCTAAATTGCCTGTTGCTAACTAGCGACCCAATTAGCTTTGAGAAAGCTAACGAAGAAAACAAATGGAGAAAAATGATGGATGAGAAGATTCAATCCATCAAGAATAACAAGACTTGGGAGTTGACAAATCTCCCAAAGAGCCGCAAAACTATTGGTGTGAAATGGGTCTACAAGACCAAGAAGAACACTCAAAGAGAAGTTCAGAGATATAAAGCAAAACATGTCGCCAAGGGTTACAGGAAGAAAGAAGTGGAATTGATATCTTGCAGAACGTATGATCAGATTGCTGACATTTTCACAAAGCCACTCAGACATGATATTTTTGTAAGACTGAAGACAATGCTCAGAATGACAAAGTTAGGAGAGTCAAGTTTAAGGGGGGATGTTGAAGATTAAACTTGAGAACAGTGGGACGGTGACAGCAAAATTTGACTGCAGCAGCTTCATCAACCGGTAGCCCACCTCCATTGAAGTTAAGCAAGATTTGGCCACCAACCTTACCAAACCA
Organism: Malania oleifera; assembly: GCF_029873635.1. NCBI lineage: Eukaryota > Viridiplantae > Streptophyta > Magnoliopsida > Santalales > Ximeniaceae > Malania > Malania oleifera. The sequence goes on along the minus strand of NC_080419.1, from coordinate 31,458,196 downwards.
GCCACAATCGATGAAGTTTAAATTCCCACCATTGTTGATTATTTGGTTTCTGTAATTGCTATAAATAGGTGAGTATGTGTGCATTGTAAGTGTGGTGTGTTGAGAGTAGAAAACCAGTGAGTGAGCGAGAGATTTTGTTTTTGAATTTCTCTGTATTATTATTTTCCAGATTGAAATATATTGGTTTGGTATTTATCCTCACTGAGTTTCAGTCACATCCAGTGACTGAGTGTTCCTCTCCGCCCATCACCTAGTATTTTATAAAAAAGATGATGTTTTTTTTAGGAGAGGTCAATGTGTTTTGGCAAAACTCAGTAGATGTTTGTGAGATTTTCAAAATCTTAGGGGAGGTTTATATCTTTTTGTCAAATCTCAAGGAAGGTGAGTATTTTTTATCCTTATGTATAACATTTAAAAATATTTTATTAGTCATTATAACTTGACCATAAAAAAGATTTCATTAATTGGAAGTTTCATATTTGAACTTTTAAATTCTAACTCTCATAAATAGAGAAATGTACCGAGGTAACAAATGACATTTGTTCAAATCAACTATGTCGTTGTGGAGCTTAGCCAGTTTGCTTGAACTCATAAAGCGAACAATAGTATAAACAATATGAACATTTGTTGTCAAATTATCCACAATTTGGACATATATAATCTTCTTAATGCATTTTTTTTTCAAAAGAACACAGGAAATGCCATATATTAAGGTGTTGGACAATATGTATGACAATAAATTGTAACATTTTCTTATGAAATTGGAGAGATAGATAGAAAAAATATTTTATTAATAATTTTAATGGCAAGACTTTGTGGTCAAGACACAAAATGTGTAAGAGTTCCAATATTGGAAAGGCATTGTACATCTCAATAACAAAATCCTAAAAACGGTAGTTAATAACATGTATAGTACTTAGATGTGAACTGCATATAATTTCTAGATCCTCAAACATCTTAGTAATTGGAGACTAATGTGAAAAACTATGTAGATATTTTAAGAATTTAAAAACAAAGCTACTTTGTTGATTTCTTATTTTTTTTAATTGATGAAAAATGCTAGAAATATTTTTTTTTTCAAAAATTTATAATTGAAAGTATTTTGTCATTTGAAATGGCTAATCAAAGAGTATTGGGAACTGCCATATCCAAAAATAATAATAAAAATAAAAAAGGAAGGGATTGTGCTACTGAGGATAAGAACGAAAAAAAGAAAAAAAAAAAAAAAACAGAGATGGGTTGTTTGAAAGTTGAAAATTAATTCATAAGAGTTTTTCTTGAAAATATAATTGATAAAAGATATGGTTAGAATTTGTTCTGAATATGTTTACTTCATATATATATATGTTGGGCTTTTATGGAGCCTAGTTGCGTTAAATTTGGATGATGACCCTACCTTTCTTTAATGAGAGATTTCTATCCAAAGGTTTAGTCCATGGAGCAAAGGTTGTGCGCAGCATATAAAATAATTTTTTTGGGTGATTAGGGTTATGCGGTCACACTTCCCGAGAGAGTAAGGGGGAGAGCATTGTACCGCCGCACTCTCTGTATTTTCTTTCTGATAATAATGAAATCCCTACAACTTCGTGGACGTAGGCAAAATTGCCGAACCATGTAAATACTGTCTTGTGCGTGTGATTGATTTTTTCTTTGGCGTGTATTCTTTCTCTATTTTGTTTCTCACAGGTTTCGAGAATATGTTCTTAATTCCCAACAATTGGTATCATAGCCTAGGGTTAGGTTCGAGTGGGAGCAAATGTAGAGGAAGCAGGAAAGGCGTCTGGAATAGAAAATTTTGATGGCACAAACTTTGGATTCCGGAGGATGCAGATCGAGGATTATCTCTATGGGAAGAAGTTACATTTGCCACTTTGAGGAGAAAAACCTGCTACTATGGAAGGTGAGGAATGGACTCTCCTTGACTGATAGGTACTGGGAGTTATAACATTAACTCTGTCTAGGTTTGTTGCACACAACGTTGTGAAGGAGAAGACTACAGTAGATCTAATGAAGGCTTTGTTTGGTATGTATGAAAAATCGTCAGCAAATAACAAGGTACATCTGCTGAAGAAATTGTTTAATTTAAAGATGGCAGAGAATGCATCAGTAGCACAACATTTGAATGAGTTTAATGCTATCACAAATCAATTATCGTCTGTAGAAATTGATTTTGATGATGAGATTCGTGCACTGATCGTTTTGGCTTCGTTGCCAAATAGTTAGAAGGGAATGAGCATGGTAGTAAGCAACTCTACTGGAAAATAAAAACTGAAGTATAATGATATACGAGATTTAATTCTGGCTGAGGAGATTCACAAAAGAGATGCGGGTAAAACCTTAGGATCTGGTTCTGCCCTAAACCTTAAGACAAGAGGTAGAGGTAATGACCGAAACTCAGATCGAGGTAGAACAAAATACAAAAACTATAATCGAAACATAAGTAAATCTAGATGTGGCCAAAAGGGACAATGCTGGACCTGCGAGAAAATGGGTCACTTTAGGAGACAATGCAAAAGCCTTAAGAAGAAGAATGAGGATGATTCTGCTAATGTTGTAATAGAAGAGGTACAGGATGCACTACTTATTGCAGTAGACGGTCCACTTAATAATTGGGTTTTGGACTCAGGAGCTTCATTTCATACCACTTCACACCATGAAATCATACAAAACTATGTAGCAGGAGATTTTGGTAAGGTGTATTTGGCTGATGGTACAACCTTGGATGTTGTGGGTATGGGAAATGCCTGGATGTTGTTGCCTAATGGGTCTATTTGGTTACTAGAGAAGGTACGACATATTCCTGACCTAAGAAGGAATTTGATTTCTGTCGGACAGCTTGATGATGAAGGGCATGCAATGTTGTTTGCTGGTGGCACTTGGAAGGTTACAAAGGGAGCCAAAGTATTGGCTCGTGGAAAGAAATTTGGTAGTCTATACATGACCTCAAGTCCAAGAGACACAATTGCAGTTTCTGAAGCAAGTACTGATACAAGTTTATGGCACTGCATACTTAGTCACATGAGTGAGAAAGGGATGAAGATGCTACTGTCAAAAGGGAAACTACCAGAATTGAAGTCTGTTGATTTTGACTTGTGTGAAAGTTGCATCTTAGGAAAGCAGAAAAGAGTGAGTTTCTTGAAAAATGGTAGAACACTGAAGGCTGAAAAATTGTAGTTAGTGCACACAGATTTGTTGGGGCCTTCTCCCATTGCATCCCTTGGAGGTTCGAGGTACTATGTTACTTTCATTGATGACTCAACCAAAAAGGTATGAGTTTATTTTATGAAAAATAAATAGGATGTATTTGAAACTTTTAAGAAGTGGAAGGCTATGGTTGATACAGAGACGGGTTTGAAAATAAAGTGTTTGAGGTCAAACAATGGATGAGAGTACATAGATGCAGGATTCAGAGAGTATTGTGCTTCACATGGAATCAAAATGGAAAAGACCATTCCTGGGACACCACAACAGAATGGTATGGTTGAACACATGAACAGAACTCTCAATGAGCATGCTAGGAGTATGAGGTTGCATGCTGGACTACCAAAAACTTTCTGAGTTAATGCTGTTAATACTGCCGTTTATCTAATAAACCGAGGACCTTCAATTCCCATGGAGTTCAGACTTCCTAAATAGGTTTGGAGCGATAAATATGTAAAGTTTTCTCACTTAAAAGTTTTTGGTTGTGTTTCTTATGTTCATATTGATTCAGATGCTTGTACTAAACTTGATGCAAAGTCCAAAATATGTTATTTCATTGGCTATGGTGATGAGAAATTTAGCTATCAGTTTTGGGATGAACAAAATAGGAAAATGATCAGAAGTTGAAATGTGATATTTAACGAACAGGTTATGTACAAGGAAATGTCAACTGTAGCGTCAGATGTCACAACGATAGATTAGAAAAAATCTAAGTTTGTTAACTTAGATGAGTTGACTAAAAGTATTGTAAAGGAAAGGGGTGAAGATGATATGGAGAATGTATAATCACAGGAAAATCAGAATACACCTATAGCTGCGGTCCGTAGATCTTCCAGGACAATTAGACCTCCACGGCGTTATTCACCTACTCTAAGTTATCTCTTACTAACTGATGGTGGTGAGTTAGAGTGTTATGATGAAGCCCTGTAGGATGAAAGTTCAAGCAAGTGGGAGTTAGCCATGAAGGATGAGATGGATTCCTTGTTGGGGAATCAGACATGGGAATTGAATGAATTGCCAGTAGGGAAGAAGGTTTTGCACAACAAGTGGGTATACAGAATAAAGAACGAACATGATGGTAGCAAGCGCTACAAAGCCAGATTAGTTGTCAAAGGGTTCCAGCAAAAGAAGGGCATTGACTTCACCAAAATATTTTCTCCAGTTGTGAAGATGTCGACAATTAGACTGGTATTGGGAATGGTGGTTGCAGAAAATCTACATCTTGAGCCGTTAAATGTGAAAATAGCATTCCATCATAGTGACTTGGAGGAAGACATCTACATGATTCAGTCATAAGGGTTCATTGTCCAGGGACAAGAGAATTTAGTCTACAAAATGAGAAAGAGCTTGTATGGTCTAAAATAAGCTCCACGACAATGGTATAAGAAATTTGATAGTTTTATGCATAAAATTGGGTTCAAGAGATGTGAAACTGATCACTGTTGTTATGTTAAATTCTTTGACAATTATTACATCATTTTACTGTTATATGTAGATGATATGCTCATTGCAGGGTCTAACATTGAGGAGATTAATAATCTAAAGAAGCAATTGTCAAAACAGTTTGAAATGAAGGATTTGGGTAGTCATTTCAAAATAAGCAAGGAACAGTCACAGAAGATAGAAGAAGAAAGGGACCATATGAGCAAGGTGCCCTACGCCTCAGCTATTGGCAGTTTGATGTATGCTATGGTGTGTACAAGGCCAGACATTGCACATGCAGTGGGAGTTGTGAGCAGATTCATGAGGAGGCCAGGAAAGCAACATTGGAAGGTAGTCGAGTGGATTCTGAGATATCTAAGGGGTTCATCAGACACATGTCTTTGCTTCACAGGTGCAAGTTTGAAACTGTAGGGTTATGTAGACACTGATTTTTCTGGTGATAATGATAGAAAAAAGAGTACTATTGGGTTTGTACTTACTCTGGGTGGTACAACAATATCTTGGGCTTCAATTTTTTAAAATATTGTTACTTTGTCTACTACAAAAGTTGAGTATGTTGCAGCAGCTGAAGTTGGATGAGAGATTGTTAGCTTTATCATGATCCCAAGAGGGGGGGTTGAATTGGTATTTTTAAAATTTAAGTCCTAGGTCAATCTCCTAACACCAGTATATTCACAACCCTATGGTCAATCTAGTGCAAGTAATGTAAATGTATACTAGAAAGTAAATAAAACAATTTAATCAAACATGCATGCATCAGAAAGCAGTAAAATAAGGGTGACACGCAGAAATGTTATCGAGGTTCGGCCTATTGCCTACATCCTTGCCTTGGCTAACAAGCATAAGGATTACCACTATAACTTGCTCACTTAAACGGTTGGAGCGGCACCTATACAAACCAGGTCAATTCAAAGGGCTGACCTCAATCGTTAGATACAATCCTTATCGAGCTGGATTACCACCCCCTCAGGCCACGCCTGGAAACACTTAGATTTTATAATCAAATGGTACAAAAATAGTGCTTTTTCGTAAAGCAGATTTGTACCCAAATATGCACAATCACATACACATCAATAGCATGAATATAGTGTAAGCTCAGTGATGCAAGATTTGTTCTATCAATACTCAACACAGTATAATGAATATGAAGCTTAAGAGTATTCAGTACAATGCGATCAGTATGATGCTCAAGAATAATCAATACAAGCAATGACTTGGAATCTAAACAAGATATTTCAACAGCACATCAATATTCCAAGTATACCAAAAAGATAATCAAACTAGTTTCAGAATGGTTTTCTTCAATGAAATAAGCACAATGCCAGTTTGAAAAGACTACTTGCTTGTTTGAAAAATCTTTGCACACCAAAAGCAAAGCTCTTGGAGAATTGCAATAGAATGCAAATATCCTAAGCTTTCTTGGTTTAATCCCACACGAGATTTATAGAGGAGAAATTCGTGGGATTTACCTAAGCTAAGCTCCCAAAAAATTAATCTTAAGCACACACACAAGTAGGAGTATTAGCATAAAACAATAATCACATAAGCACAATAGAAACTCTCACACTCTTAGATATGAGAGTATTTGGATAAAGGGTGATTTTTCAATAAAGAGGATTTTTTCTTAATCACTTTTGCTAATAATTTTTTTAATCATGCAAATGAAGGCATATTTATAGCCAAATGAAAAATTATAACAGTTCGGGACAAAATGGGTATTATTAAAAAGTCCCAAATAATTAAAATTCAATTAGCTTCATCTAACCCAGTTTTATCGTGATTAATTTAATTTTCACCGGCTGGGGTTCGGGTGGCTGAACTTGGGTTCAATCGCTCGACAAAACACATACAAAAAAATTTTTCAAATAAATTCAGTCGCCTGGACAGATGTTCGGTAGCCTGAATCAAAGTCAGTAACAAAGTTACGTAACTTCGGGTGCTCGGTTGAATGCTCGGAGGCTCGAACATAGGAGTTCGGTCGCCCGGGAGTCTTTTTGAACTAAAATCATCACTTGCCTGAGTTGGTGAACAGTCCCTTTCAAGGGGTTCAGATGCTCGGGGAAGATGTGTACATTTAAAATTCGATCATCCGAGGGTTGGTCAATATTTTGACTTTCAAAGTTTGGGCTCCTAATGAGTTTTGTACTCCAAAGGTTTGGTCGCCCGAGCCCTCTTAACTTGTTTATATTTGTTCAATTTTTTAGCACAATTATTACACACTCATATATTTTAAGTTGTGTGTGTCAGTGTTGGGGCTTAGGGTCTTTATATGGTCTAATTGAGCTTACACTATATCCGGTATGCATGATGTGCAAGTGATAAGCATACAACCACAACCTAAGTTACTATTACAGACCAATATAAATTATTACGGACCGATATGAATTACAATTACAAATTACAGATCTTCGCAGTCTTCTTGTTTCCTCAAGTGTCCTTCCTTGGGATATTTATTTGAGCTTGCACAAGCACTTGACAATCATCAAATATCAGTATTTGACATTATCAAAACTGAGTGCGACCTATAAGGTCAACATTCTCCCCCTTTTTGATGATGATAAATACACCCTGCAAAAATTGGGTATAGCCTAAAGAAGCTCCCCCTAAGAATATAACAATATGCATCATGTATTTAACCCAAGTTTTTGCCTTACATCTCCCCCTTTTGGCAACAGCAAAAATGGCCATAGGAGTGAACGCTATAGGCAATGGGTAAGTGTTACGTTTATACGTAAGAAATTTTGGAAGGATTTTGGAAAATAATTTTGGCAAAGTGTCGTTTGTAAATCAGACTTTTCCAAAATAAACCCTGTATAAAATGTAACCTGTTTGAGTTTATATTCCCTAGCAGTTTATCCACAACTACTAAAGCAGTTCAGTATTGGCCAACAATCAAGTAGAAATGTCAATATCATCATGAAGGTAATAAGCAACATGCATTACATTCAATATGATCGTGTTATAGATGTAAGATATGTGCACACAAGCAATAGCCAGCACGCGCAAAATCTAAGGCAAGTAAACAGATTAATAATGATATTGGTTGCTAAGACTTGTTAAGTTTTATTTGAGAGCTCCCCCTAAATTGATGCACACTATGAAACATCTAAGAAGCCTCTTTATTATGCATTAAACCTAACTCATATCTAATTTGGATGAATCTATCCTAGGGAAGTGGTTTAGTGAATATATCTTCTCACTGTTCATTAGTGCATACAAACTCAAAAGCTATATCTCCTTTTTGCACATGATCATGAAGGAAATGATGTCTAATCTCAATGTGTTTAGTTCGTGAATGTGAGATAGGATTTTTAGAAATGTTGATTGCACTAGTATTATCACATTTAATCAGTATTGTTTTATAGTGTAATCTGAAATCCCTAAGTTGTTGTTTCATATAAAGAGTTTGGGCACAACAACTTCCAGTCGCAATATATTCTTCTTCGGTTGTGGATAAGGCAACTGAGTTTTGTTTCTTAAAGAACCAAGAAACAAGAGATTGTCCTAAGTAATGACAAGGGCCACTAGTACTTTTCCTATCAACCTTACTACCGACAAAGTCAGCATCAGTATAACTAACAATCTCAGAAGTAGTATGCTTAGGGTATCACAGGCCTAACTCAATAGTCCCAATTAGATACCTAAGGATTCATTTGACAACTTTTAAGTGAGATTCCTTAGGGGCAGTTTGAAACCTAGCACACATGCATACACTAAACATAATGTCAGACCTACTTGCAAAGAGATATAGGAGACTCTCAATCATGCCACTATATAATTTTACGTCAACAGGGATTCTTTGCTCATTTTTATCAAGCTTAATGGTCATAGGTGTACCAAGAATTTTGCAATCTTCCATATTAAATTTCTTTAACAAGTCCCTAATATATTTAGATTGGCATATGAAAGTTCCATGGTTAGCTTGTTTGATTTGCAGCCCTAAGAAGAAACTAAGTTCACCCATTATGCTCATTTCAAATTCACTTTGCATGCATTTGGCAAACTCATTATACAACTCATCATTAGTTGCTCCAAAAATGACATCATCCACATAAATTTGAACAAGGAACATACCATCATTTTTGGATTTGATGAAGAGTGTAGTGTCAATTTTGCCACAGGTTTCTAGTAGAAAACCACTAAGTCTCTCATGCCAAGTTCTAGGAACTCTTTTCAATCCATACAAAGCTTTAGACAACCGGTAAATATGATCGGGATATTTATGATTTTCAAAATCGGGTGGTTGTTCTATTTGGAAAAGCGCTTTTAACATCCATTTGAAACAGTTTAAATTTTTTAAAAGCAGCAAAGGCAAGTAGCATACGAGTGGCTTCTAACCTAGCAGCCAATCCCTTCCTGCTGGTTATACCCCTTGGGCAACTAGCCTAACTTTATTCCCCCCATTCTCATCTTTCTTATTTCTATATACCCATTTAATTCCAATGATGGTGTGCTCATTTGGCCTAGGAACTAGAGTCCATACCTTACTTCTTTCAAATTGATTAAGTTCTTCTTGCATTGACATTACCCAAGACTCATCTTCTATTGTTTCTTTAATATTTTTAGGTTCTTCTTGGGATAAGAAAGCAAAATGATTCACTAGTTTTCTTAAGGAGGATCTTGTGGCTACACCACGGAATGGTTCACCTATGATTTGATCTATAGGATGATTTCTAATGAATTTCCAATCTTTAGGCAAATCTTGATTTTCGTTTTTATTATCTTCAGGTGACTTTTCATTTACTTCTGGGTTCTCACTTGCATTGTTTTCAACTGACAATTTCCTTAAGCATTTTCTAATGTCAATATCATCTTCATCATCTTTCTTAGAAAATGGATTAGATTCATCAAACACAACATGAATAGATTCAATTACAGTCAATGTTCTTTTGTTGAAAACCATATATGCTTTACTATTAAGTGCATAACCTAGGAAAATACTTTCATCAGATTTAGAGTCAAATTTTCCTAAGTGTTCATTATCCCTAAGCACAAAGCATTTACAAATAGGAAATGTTAGGTTTATGGTTGTTCCACAATTCATAAGGGGTTTTATTTATTGATAACCTAATTAACACCCTATTCATAACATAGCATGCAGTATTTATGGCCTCAGCCCAAAAATATTTAGATAATTTATGTTTATTCAACATAGTTTTACCCATATCTTGCAGTGACCTATTCTTTCTTTCTACCACGCCATTTTGTTAAGGTGTCCAAGGGGCAGAGAAGTTGTGTGACATGCCCTCTAAGTCATAATATTTTTCTATGTTCTCATTTTTGAATTTAGTACCTTTATCACTTCTTATGTGAGTTATTTTATATCCTTTTTCATTATGAATTCTCCTACAAAGTTTGGTAAATTATTCACATGATTCATTTTTATATGCAAGAAATAATACCCATGTGAATCTAAAATAGTCATCCACAATTACAAAAACATAAGATTTACCTCCAAGACTTTGCACATAATTGGGTCCAAATAAATCTAAGTGAAGCATCTCAAGTGGTCTTGTAGTAGATATGAATTTCTTTTTCTTAAAACTAGATTTGGTTTGCTTACCCATTTGACATGCATCACAAATTTTATCCTTCACAAAAGACATCATAGGTAGACCTTTAACTAATTCTTTTCTAACAAGTTTAGATAATAGATTTGTACTGGCATGTCCTAAGTGCCTATACCATAACCAACTAGCTTCATTTATAGTGGAAAAAAATGTCACTTGTTGTGAAGCTAAGTTATCAAAAGAAGTAGTATATGCATTTTCATGGCGATCAGCGGTAAAAAGTACTTTATGATCTGTTTTATTTTCTACTATGCATTTATCATTTTCAAAAGATACTTTATATCCTATGTCACACAGCTGACTTATGCTAAGTAGATTATGCTTCAGTCCATCAATCAATACAACATTATCACTGGTAAGAGAGGAATCCTTACCAACCTTACCTACCCCGATGATGCGTCCTTTGACATTGTCGAAAAATGTCACATAGCCTCCATCCTTGGGAACAATTGATGCGATCTTTCCCTTATCGCCGGTCATGTGCCATGAGCATCCGATATCCAAGTACCACTGATCCTTGGAGGAGGATGATCTTAGGCATACCTCATCCTCGTGTGCCATCAAGCACATATTAGCAACCTCTGAGTCGATGTGATCTGATTCTGAGTCGTTGGTGCTGAGTTTGTCTCATGAAGTCCCAACCATCATTGCTTTTTTCTTTTTCTTAGCCTCCTTTTTCAGCATTGGGCAGTCAGGTTTGATGCGTCCCACCTTGTTGCAGTTATAGCACGTAGGAGCGTTCGATTTTTCTTTTCTTTTGCTGGCCTCTCCTTTCTTAATTGTAGACTGTCTATATTTTTTATACGGCTTCCTGTTCTTCCTAAAGAATCTGCTAAATTTTCTGGTTAGCATAGCCATTTCATCATCCGTGTCAGATTCACAGCACTCACAAGATGTGTTAGTAGAATCTTTCAATGTAGTTACTTTCTTAGCCCTATTATGCTCATTAAGTCTCTCATTCATGGCTAATTCATAAGTGATCAGGGAACCTATCAATTCATCTAGGGTCATGGCCTTAAGGTCTCTACTCTCAGCAATGGTCATAGCCTTAGCTTGCCAAACAGGAGGTAAACCTCTAAGAATCTTCCTTATCATCTCATATGTGGGATAGGTATTTCCTAATGCATGCAGTGAGTTTATGATGTGTGTGAATCTAGTGTACATGCTCTGAATGGACTCACCTACATTCATATGGAAGGCCTCATACTTACTGGTTAACATGTCTATCCTACTATATTTCACATCCCTAGTACCCTCATATGTGACTTCTAACTTATCCCATATTTCTTTAGCAGTAGAGCATGACATAATTCTATTAAATTCATTTACATCAAGATTACAGTATAAAATATTCTTGGTAGTAACATTTAAACTAACAACTTTCATATCATCATCATTATACTCTTCTTCAATCTTAGGAACTCTAGTTGTACCCTCAGTTTTCATAGGGACATAGTTTCCCTTAGAGACAATCCTTCACACCTTCCAATCAGTATTCTAAACATAAATGTGCATCCTCTATTTCCAGAAGGTTTAATTAACACCACTGAAAATAGGAGGTCATGTGGAAGATAGTCCCTCAAGGAAAGGGGTCATGAAGTTATGAGCCATATGTGATCTTTTTGCCAAATAACAGCTAGTCTATGCAACTTGTCTCTAATACCAATTGTTAGTTTTACCATGATTCCAATAGGGGGGTGAATTGGTATTTTGTTAATTTAAGTCCTAGGTCAATCTCCTAACACCAGTATATTCACAACCCTATGGTCAATCTAGTGTAACTAATGTAAATGTATACTAGAAAGTAAATAAAACAGTTTAATCAAACATACATGCACTAGAAAGCAGTAAAATAAGGGTGACACGCAGAAATGTTATCGAGGTTCGACCAATTTTCTACGTCCCTGCCTTGGCTATCAAGCACAAGGATTACGACTATAACTTGCTCACTTAAATAAGTGGAGCGGCACCTATACAAACCAAGTCAATTTAAGGGGGCTAACCTCAACCGTTACATACAATCCTTACCTGGTTGGATTACCGCTCCCTCAGGCCACGCCTGGAAACACTTAGATTTTACAATCAAATGGTACAAAAATAGTGCTTTCGCATAAAGCAAATTTGTACCCAAATATGCACAATCACATATGCATCAATAGCATGGATGTAGTGTAAGCTCAGTGATTCAAGATTTGTTCTATCAATAGTCAACATAGTATAATCAATATGAAGCTTATGAGTATTTAATACAATACGATCAGTATGATGCTCAAGAATAATCAATACAAGCAATGTCTTGGAATCTAAACATGATATTTCAATAGCACATCAATATTCTAGGTATACCAAGCAGATAATCAAACTAGTTTTAGAATGGTTTTCTTCAATGAAATATGCACAATGCTAGTTTGAAAAGATTACTTGCTTGTTTAAAAGATCTTTGCACACCAAAAGCAAAGCTCTTGGACACTAGAAATGGAATGCAAATATCCTAAGTTTTCTTGGTTTAATCCCACATGAGATTTATAAAGGAGAAATTTGTGCGATAAACCTAAGCTAAGCTCCCAAAAAATTAATCTCAAGCACACACACAAGTGGGAGTATTAGCATAAAACAATAATCACATAAGCACAAGAGAAACTCTCACACTCTCAAATTTTATCGAATGGATGCAATATATGAGAGTATTTGGACAAAGGGTGATTTTTCAGTAGAAATGATTTTTGCTTAATCACTTTTTCTAATATTTTTTTTAATCATGCAAATGAAGGCATATTTATAGTCAGGTGAAAAATTATAACTGTTTAGGAAAAAATGGATATTATTAAAAAGCCCCAAATAATTAAAATTCAATTAGCCTCATCTAACCCAGTTTTATCACGGTTAATTTAATTTTAACCAGCTGAGGTTCAGGTGGCTGAACCTAGGTTCGGTCGCCCAACAAGACACATACATATAAATCTTTCAAATAAAGTCGGTTACCAAGACAGATGTTCGGCAACCTGAATCAAAGTCAGTAGAAAAGCTACAAAACTTCGGGTGTCCAGTTGAATGCTTGGAGGCCCGAACATAGGAGTTCGGTTACCCGGGAGTCTTTTTGCACTAAAACCATTGGTCGCCCGAGTTGGTGAACAGTCCCTTTCAAGGGGTCCGGGCGCTCGAGAAAGATGTGTACATTTAAAGTTCGGTCACCCGAGGGTTGGCCAATATTTTGACTTTCAAAGTTCAGGCGCTCGAGGGGTTTTGTACTCCAAAGGTTCAATCTCCCCAACCCTCTTAACTTGTTTAGATTTGTTCAATTTTTTAGCACAATTATAACACACTTATATATTTTAAGCTGTGCGTGTGAGTGTTGAAGCCTAGGGTCTTTCGATGGTCTAATTAAGCTTACGCTATATCCTGTATGCATGATGTGCAGGTGACAAGCATACAACCACAGCCTAAGTTACTATTACAGACCCATATAAATTATTACAGACTGATATGAATTACAATTACAAATTACAGATCTTTGCGATCTTCTTATTTCCTCAAGTATCCTTCCTAGGGATATTTATTTGAGCCTACACAAGCACTTGACAATCATCAAATATCAGTATTTGTCATTATCAAAATTGGGTGTGACCTATAAGGTCAATAGAGAAGATTTGGGTACATGGTTTCTTAGACGAATTGGGTAAGAAGCAGAAGATGGGCATTCTACACAGTGACAGTCATAGTGCAATTTTTCTTGCCAAAAATTTGGCTTTTCATTCAAAGTCAAAACATATACAAACAAAATACATCTTTATCCGTTAGCTTGTTGAAGATAAGCTGGTAATACTTGAGAAGATCTGTGGATCTCAGAACCCATCAGTCATGTTGACTAAGGGTGTTACTATTGAGAAGCTGAAGTTGTGTGCAGTTTTAGTTGGTCTTCTAGATTGAGGACAGGAGGATGAGTTGCAGAGATGAGGGATTGTTCATTTGGAGGATTGCAGTCAATATTGGTGATTAAACTAGTCTTCAAGTGGGAGATTTGTTGGGCTTTTGTGGAGACTAGTAGCGTTAAATTTGGATGATAACCCGACCTTTCTTTAATGAGAGATTTCTATCCTAAAGCTTAGTCTATGGAGCGAAGGTTGTGTGCAGCATATAAAATTATTGTTTTTGGGTGATTAGGGTTATGCAGTCACACTTCGCGGGAGAGCAAGAGGGATAGTGTTGTACCGCCACACTCTCTGTATTTTTTTCCTGATAATAGTGAAATCCCTGCAACTCTGTGAACGAAGGCAAAATTATCCAACCACGTAAATACTGTCTTGTGCGTGTGATTGATTTTTTTTTTGATGTGTATTCTTTCTTTATTTTGTTTCTCACAGGTTTGGAGAATTTGTTCTTAATTCCTAAGAATATATATACATAAAACTCTACTTGTACTATCTCCGGCCGCCACAGCACATTAGGGTTGAAATGACAACATGACATCAATGTCTTTCTTTTGCATCACATTTAGCTGTAGACCATACATGATCTCTTGGACTTATCTTAGCTGACATATGAATGTGTTGCATACAAGTATGGCGTTTTTTACAGGGTTTGTTATTATTTTAAAATAATATATTAAATAATATCTCGTTCAAGAAAATATTTCTCAGAATGATGCCTACGTAATCTCGTTAAACCAAATAACGAGATTACGGTGAGAATGACTATTGAATGTCATGTGGTGGGCAAATCTCGTTGATAATGAGATTTGCATGCGACTCTTCATCTTCTGTCGGGTTGAAAAATGTAGTCTCCTTGGCTTGTTTCTCCGGTAGTTTATCCCATGCATGTATTTATTTATTATAATTTCTGACTCCCGCCACCTAGTCCCTCACTCGCGCACACTTTCCCACTTGAACATTGACTGCATGCAGATCCAAAATTGCAGATGGCGGCAGTAGGAGTAGGAGGAAATCAAGTGGCCTCCCCTGCATGCATAAGTAGTACTAGATTCAATTCAATTTAAAATTTATAGGCATATATATAGCAAGTTGCATGCTACTGGCTAGGCTACCTAGCTAGCTACTATTATAATTATGTGTGTGTGTGGTGGCAAGCATTGAATAATTTATTCAAAATTATTTTTTAATGACTAGTCAAATTATTATAAATGAGACTAAGTACTCATTTTTATAAAATTTTGGAACTGTTCCAGGAGTTTTTTTTTTCTTTTTTTGATTTTTTTAATATTAAATTTTTAAATAATGATTAAGTAGGATTGGGAAGATACCTGCTACAATAAGTTTTGAAATAATAACAATGGAGTAATATAAGTACAATAGTATTATTTTTATGAAAGGATTGGGAAGCTAGGTAGTGTCCCTACTAATGCTCGTCCTTATCACTATATCCTCATTTTCAGAAAGTAGAAATAGAAAAGATAGTGAATAAATGCTAAACGCAAGCATAATTCAA
Source organism: Malania oleifera (assembly GCF_029873635.1). Lineage (NCBI taxonomy): Eukaryota > Viridiplantae > Streptophyta > Magnoliopsida > Santalales > Ximeniaceae > Malania > Malania oleifera. The sequence goes on along the minus strand of NC_080419.1, from coordinate 31,442,540 downwards.
CCAAGTGTTAGGTGAAGAAGGAGAAATGGAAAGTGAGAGATGGAAAAGAGAGAGACGATATAGTGAGGAAGGGAGAGCGAAGGAGGGTAGCAAGGTGGCGACGTCGAGCGAGGATGGCCGTGACTAGAGGTGGCGGTGTGCTGGCGGCGGCGGCTAGGTCCTCATGGTCATGCATGAGAAAGAGAAATGGAGAGTACTGAAGGATGGAAAAGAGAGTGATGAGATAGTGAGAAAGGACGAAAGAGCATGATATATATATATATGAAGAACAAGGGGCGGCTGGTACTGGAGAATAATGTGTGGTTTCTTATTGCTTTATTCCCCATGAACCAAATAAGAAGGTGCAGTTGCATGCCCCACTTGAATGATGACACTGGCAGTAGAGTAGCGTCCAAGCAAGCTAGCTTTAATTGTGTCCCATCACTACTACTGTAGCTGCAACTCAAAAGATTGCTTTTACTTTTGCACTTTCTGCACAACTGGATCAGGGTGGGTGAAGGAATTTAATGGCCTATTTAATACCAAGGCTGATTCATTGTAATGGTCACCTGCTAACACAAATGGATGTGGAGAGCAGAGTAAATATATATATAAAGCCTTATGTCTAGGGCTCTAAAATGACTTCTTTTAATACACATATTAAATATACTGCATACATAAATAAATACATATATGGGACAAATGGTCGGAAGAGCAAGCCAAGGAAATCACATTTTTCAACCTGGCAGAAGATGAAGAGTACCGATGCAAATATCGCTAGATGATCCAGCGATATTTGCTAGCCACATGGAATTCAATGGTCATTCTTACCGTTTAAATCTCGTTGCTTGGTCCAACGAAATTCATTTTAATCTCACTAGACCAAGTAGCAAGATTACATAAGCATCATTTTGAGAAATATTTTTTAGAACAAGGTATTATTTAATGTATTATTTTAAAATAATAAAAAATCAGGAAAAAACACTACAAGTATGGGGTGGTCCAGACGAATGGGGCTGAAGCTATCATAATTTCAGTTAGATGAGTATGCAAAGAAGCCAGTGATGAGTTGGCGGAATAGATTTGCTTAATTGGTTGTACCAGCACCTTTCCTCAATCATTCAACCCGTGGCTTTAAAATTCGGATTGTAAGTCGATCGACTAAATATTTGACCGGTCAAATTAATAAGATTGGTGATTAAATTAATAATCAAACAACTAATATCAACATAACATATAATATATTTTATTTATTTTTATGTATATACATTTATTTTATAAAAACAATATCACGACATTTCCATATAAAGTATATTGTAAAGATTAATTAAAGTCGCCTATTAATTAATTAAAATCATAAACAATCACCTAACAATGGTCTAAATTAAATTTGTATTTCCTTTCTTATTTTAAAAAAATATTACTATTTATATATATTAAGATTTGTCCACCTTGCTTTAGGGTTAACGACGTGAACTTGAACTTATATCTCGTCATGTGCCTTGAGCATCCACTGTCCAAGTACCACTTGTCTTTCGAAGGGGTGGATCTAAAACACACCTCATGATTTAACGTCATGAATTGAAGCAGAGGTTTGCCACTTCCTAATTGCTCGAATTGCTTTCCAACTTGCTTGAGCTAGAGTCGTCCCAAGTTGTGGTCTTCATTGCCTTCTTCTTCTTCTTCTTCTTCTTCTTCTTAAGCTATGGACAGTCAGGTTTTATGTAACCTACTGTTTTACAATTATAACATGTTGGAGTTTTGTTTTGTTTCTTTCTTTCTAGTTTCACCTTTATCCATTTTAGATCCTCTAAATTTTCTAGCAAATCTCTTTTTTTTTTTTTAAAGAATCTACTTAGTCGTCTGGTGAATAACGCTAGGTCATCATCATCCATCTCTCCTTCTTCTTCATCACCCGAGCTTTCTTTGGAAGCTTTGAGTGCTATGGATTTCTTGGTTTTGCCAACTTCAGTTGATCTTTCATTAATGACCATCTCATAAGTGAGAAGTAACCCAATGAGTTCATCTAAGGTTATAGCTTTTAAGTTCTTGCCTTCAGTTATAGTAGTGACCTTGGGTTCCCAAACATGTGGAAGTCCTCCAAGGATTTTCCTAATCATTTCGTAAGTTGGGTAGTTCTTCCCAACTGCATTCAGGGAGTTTATAATGTGAATGAACTTAGTATACATACTCATTATAGATTCTTCAAGGTTCATTCTAAATAGGCTTTACACTCACTGGTGAGCATGTTTATTCTGCAATCCCTAACATCTACGATTCCCTTATAGGTTATATCTAGTTTTTCCTAGATTTCCATGACAGTCTTATAACCCATTATCCTATAAAACTCATATGTGTCTAACGCACAATATAGGACATTCATTGCACTAGAGTTTATCTGTAATTGTTTTATATCAGCCTTATTCATTTCGATTTCTTCCTTAGGAATTTCCTTATGTTCATAATCTTAGAAGGAACATAGTTCCCTTGGGTAACGACTCTCAAGAATTTCCAATCCATCGTTTGTAAGAATATCCTCATTCTTTGTTTCCAGAAGGTGTAGTTTACACCGCAAAAGATTAGGGGTCTAGTGGAGGATTGTCCTTCACCGAATAAGGATACACCTAGGTTGGTCATTGTTATCTTTGTGCAACTACCTATTAGGATATGTTACAACCTATGTTCTAATACCAATTGAAAGTGATGGTGTAGTCCCAAGAGGGGGGTGAATTGGGTATTTTAAACTTTTAACCCGCGAAAGCTTGATTAATTTTGAAACGTATTTACCACGTGCTCCAAATATTTAAATCAACACAAAAGTATAACCAGCGAATGACTATACTAATGAACAATCCTATATATAGTATCAAACCACAAGGTATATTATATTCCAAGCAGATTAATATGAGTGACAAGATTTTTAACCCTACAAATATTACTCTTGTGTTTAAGCAATGAATATGTCTATATCAAACAATCCCAATAAATTTAGCCAAGCAAATATTCTTCTTCTATTTAAATAATTAATCAACCCAAATGAAATTATCTCAGCTGATTGAACCAATTCAAAATATGCAACTGTAGTAGTGTTTGATCTCAACATGTGTTGAATTCATTCAAAACATCCACGACAAATCTAGCTAAGCATTCATACCAATCTCAAATTAGTAATCATTCAAACAGATGAATATCAATTTATTTGTGCAAGAAATTAAGGATATAAGGGAATGAAGAACACCCAAATTTTTTACAAGGTTCGGCGGCCTACATACGTCCTTGCCTCGAACAACTCGCTGTGAGGATTTCCTTTACTTTTTCCGTTCAATAGGTGGTGTTCCCTCTCTCTCTTTTCAATAGGTAAAGACCCCTCTCTAGCAAGAATAACCCTCTTTCTAGTTCGATTCTATCCCCAAATCGAAGGTTCAAAGAGTAATATAGCAGATTTTTGTACAAGTAGAATACTCTCTAAGAAGGGCAAATTTGTACAATATAAAACTCAACTTCTCAATAAGAAGATGTAATGAAGCTCAGAAGAAATCTAGGGTTTTCTAGGCCGAGATATTTGAAAATGAATAGCAAAAACCATATTTTGAATTTCAAAAAAGAAACACAACGTACAACAACTACGAAAGATGAAAACAATGTTATTTTTGTGCGAATCAGGTGCCCTAATACAATTAGGGTTGCCCTTAAATACATAGGTACGAAATCTGACCGTTTTGCCAAAGTTTGGAAACAATATATTCTCAAAACACACTAAGAAATTGTATTTTTTAAAAACTCAGCCACGAAACTTGGGTCGCCTGAGCTTATGCGTTGGTCACTTGAACCATTAAGAAAAAGAATTTCAAAACAAGCAGTAGCACTTCGATTGCCCGAGCCTATGACTTCGGTCATCCGAATAACTTGATTCCAAATCATTTTGTTTAGTTTGTTGTGAAATTCAATGTTCTCTATTTCAAAACTCTTTTGTAATATTTTTGAAACATATTTCAACTTTGAAAAGCTTTTTTCCGAGTTTTTGAAATCGGTCTCTATGTCCAATTGTATCTAAGAGTTTCATAAACATACTTAACATTGAGATGTACTTACATGAGACTCCTAAAGCAATACACATCGAATAAAAATTAAGTCCTCATGTTTTGAAGCTTTAACTTCATCCAAGCTTGAGCCAATTCTCATTTAGCTTTTGTTCCTTATGGCTTTTAAACTTTTAAGTATGATCCAATGTGCTTGTGAGTTATGATACTTGTAAATTTACTTGAAGTACAATTGGAATTCTTAGTTTGTTATCATCGAAACAAAGATAAAGCCTTGTTAGGCCAATACATTATTCATAGGGTAAAAACATTGACCTCCCTTGAGGTTTAAAAAATTACAGAAACATCTCTTGAAGTTTCAAGAATTTCAGGAACCTCCCCTCAAGGTTGTCAAAGAGTCACAAACCTGTCATAGTATTTTATAGAAAAGAAAATTTTTTTTAGGGGAGGTCTATGTTTTTTAGAAAACCTCAGCAGAAGTTTGTGAGATTTTTGAAATTTTAGGGGAGATTTAAGTCTTTTTGTAAAAACTCAAGGGAAGTGAGTGTAGCACCCCGAACCCAGTGGGGCTCGGAGTGTTATTCTCCATACATATAGCTCTGATATCATAATTATAGTGACCCAAACCCAACAGGGGATCTCGAGTACGCCACTCCATAAATCAATTTAAAACATGCGGCGAAAATACATCAAACCTCAAAGACTATACGACAGTTTTAATACCACCACAATTACACCTGTACCTCCAAGCATTCATATTACATCCCAAAATAAATAAATAAAACATAATACAACCAATATCTCACAACCACTTACTATGAACTCTAAATTCTAATCCCAACCCCGTAGCATGCCAAGCTCGACTCCTTGTATTTCTTGAAATGTGATAAAATTATTGGGGTGAGACACTTCTCAGTAAGACGGAATAGATTATTATCAGTGTGTGGCTAACATTAGTTTTAGTGTTAACAAAATACATCCATTACTTAACTTTAAATGAGATAACATATAAAACTATGCTCACAACAATATATTTGAAAATATATTCTTTTCTTCTCAACACATACCCCGGCTCAATAAATAACCCCTTTTACATAAATCTACATATATACATAGAAGAACCTCCCTAATTGTACTAACATCATGTATAAACCCAATGATCGGATTGTGCGGTCCAAAGACTAGACTTAGCTTTGGCTGGCCTACCACTAAGTTAAGTCAAAATAACTCGTCTATAAGCCTAATTTGTTTACCGCAACCTGGTCCAAACTCCAGGAGGGTACAACAACTCTTCGCGGCCAAATCGACTATCCCATGGCCTACTCTTCCATGACAGTGTGGCTGCACAAATTTTCTTACTAACTACGGTACCGAACTTCCTTTACATATTTGGTCCATCAGGGTTCTTAAATCATATAATGCAATTTATAAAATAAAACAGTAACATGATCTCATTTTCACAATTTGGTAACAAACCGTCATATTCACAAATCAATATAAAACCGTCATTTCATAACTTGGTATCAAACCTTCATTTCATAACTCGGTATCAAACAGTCATTTCATAATTCCACAATACTCACAATATTTCTAGAGATCAGTATAAAACCTTACTTTATTGTGTATCACCATACAAATAGTCTAACATATTTATTTACGTAGTAATATAATAATTTTTCATGCCACACGATTTGAGTGATAATTTTTAATATAATCAACTCACTGGAAAAATATATTTTTGCTAAAAATAAGGGTATGATCATCTCCACGATTTTATTTAACTCAAAATATATGTTTTATAGGAAAAAGAAAGATGATTACCCTACTCACTTTAATTTTCCCCAAATACGTATATAACATTCTAGATTCACTATTTCCATACGTCTGATTTATTCAAAAAATCATATAAAATATTCCTTTAAAATCACATACTTCATTTTAGCCGGTTAAATTTTAAAAATAACTGACATAATCTATTCCCCTTACCTTAACCCTGGAGTGGTGGTTAGAATGTCCAAACGACGAAATCACTCGGGTTAAAATGTTTAGGAGCGAAGCTGGGACTCGAAAATGGTGTTCGTTTTTTAATTTGACGGAGAGATGGAGGAAAAAGCTAGAGAGAGAAAGAGGGGTTGATGAGAGAGAGAGAGAGAGAGAGAGAGAGCATGAATTCGTCCAAAGGGGGGATTTCATAAGTTTCCTGAAGCTTGAAACTTACTTATATATATATATAATATTATATTATATTAATATATTAATATATTTATATTATTTAATTAATAATTATTAATTAATTAAATTATTATTATTTTTTATTTTTTTATTTTTGGGATTACTCCATCCTCCACTGCTTATAAAAATTTTCTCCTCGAAATTTGCTAACCCACAGTTATTTCAACCTTTGGAATTACTGAAATGATCACCCAACTCCAGAAAGAGCCAACGGCCACCCACATAGCGGTCTCATTCCAAATTTATTAATAACCCTCACTTATAGTGGAGAAATACAAACCGTGGTTACATATACGGCCTCTGGGAGATTACAAGTAGCATACAGAATTCTCCCAAAACCACTCACAACCTAAAACCATATATATATATAGTTCAAACTAAACAAATCTACTTTAAACAAGTCTATAATCAAACAGCCAAATACTTATTTGAACAATCCCACTTACTTGCCTCGCGTTGGACCTAGTTGAATAAGTGTGGGTACCTCTGACGTATTTCCTCCTCTAATTCCTATGAGCTTTCTCAACTGCGTGATTACGCGGGAGTACTTTCTCTGATGGAATTTTCTTGGTATGTAGTCCCTGCTTTTTCCCGTCTAGAATCTAAACTAGCACTTCATCATATGCTAAGGTGTCACTGACTTCCAAAGACTCGTAGCTTATCACGTGCAAAGGATCTGTGACATACTTTTGAACATGGACAAATGAAACGCATCATGGATTCTAGACAATGCTGGGGTAATGATATCTTGTAAGCAACTGAACCAACCCTCTCTAGTATCTTGAATGACCTGATATACCTAGGGCATAGCTTACCTATCTTTCCAAATCTCATAATTCCCTTTATTGGCGCAATTCTCAAAAATATATAATCCCCTATATCAAACTATAGTTCTCGTCGGTGAGTATCAACATAACTCTTCTATTGACTTTGAGTTGTTTTAAATCTTTCCCGGAAGTGTTTGATTTTCTCAAAATTCTGCTATATAATTTTTGACCCCAAATTTTTCCATTCACCAACCTCATCCTAATACAGTGGAGATCGGAACCTACGACCATATAATGCTTCATATGGTGCCATCTCGATACTGGCCTGGTAGCTATTGTTGTAAGCGAATTCAACCAGTGGCAGATACTAAATCCAACTTCCCCCAAAATCCAACACACAAGCCCACAACATATCCTCCAGTATCTGAATTGTAATGACCTGCCTAACTTGCTACATAATCAACCATAATAAATATTAATTACCTGAAACGTAATAAAATCCACCTGAACCTATGGGTAACGGGGACACACCTGTCATACATAGTAGAAACCTAAGCAATAGTATACAAAAATTTCAACCATTCAACCATAAAATACAAAATACAAGAATACCCAAATTTCACCATATATTGTATGTGTATATATACAATCCTCCAAAATATCAAAAGATGACACTAGGATCCTACATCAAAAACCTACAAATCCTAGTTCAAAAGACACACCCTCCTGGCAGGGTAGTATAGTCGCTTAACGGCGTGGGGCTTGATCCACCTATCTTTCTGCGTTTCTTGAAATGGTTTAAGTTGAGGTGAGACACCTCTTAGTAAAGGAAATAAACTAAATACAATTATGTGGCAACATGAATATTTAGTGCTATAATAGATATATAGTACATATTATATTTGAAAATATTGACAATACCATAACTGAAAATTCACATATTTCATAATCATACTGAATCATACTGTATTTCAATATTCATTAAATCATTTGATAACTAGTAATTCTGAAATTTACCCAGGATGTATAGCTAGCTGATGTCATGTATTACCCCTCATGACGAGTTGTGCAGCCCAAAGGTGGGATCCGACAATGGTTGGCCGACCGCTACTGAGTCAAAAATTTCTGTAAGTATGAAGGGCCCGCCATACCCTAGTCTGGAGTGCCAGGTGAATGTCTACGACTTTACACAAAAAGTCACATCGACTATCAATCTCCCACCCCCTCTACTAGCAGAGGCGATTACACAAGTCTGAACTGAACTGATCTGTATAACTACGGTATCGTGCTCCTAGAACTGAGCTAAACTACCATGCAGGTTCTAATAATATATAGTACATGAACATACACTATTTATCATAAATAAATTGATAACATTTTCTGAATTCTGTAATAACATAATAATTACGGCCTTGCGTTGAATACATGCATAACTGTGGCCTTGCTCCGAATAACATAAACAACTGCGGCCTTGTGCCAACTATCAATCACAGCCTTGCTCTAAATATATCGTAAATACTGAACTGAATAAATGCACTATTTTTCATGTATTCTAAAATCATAATTTCCTGCTGCATCATTTTATTCCTAAAAATAACTATAAACTTGCTTTTCCTATAAAATTTACTTAACATAATATAATTTTCGTAAAACAATATTCATGCCACACAATGCCAAATAAAATCATGCAGGCTATTCTGAAATCATATTTTCTATATAACAGCAGTATTTTTCCCAAATATACATATTTCCACAAATTTACTTATATATAATGCAGGCTTCCTGAACATAAACCTGCTATTAAATAATAATAGTTTTCTTAAAAAAATTACTATTTTAGTTTGTCCTCTTACTTGACTGCTGAAAATGCCCCTAAAAATAGCTGGTTTTACACCCACAGGGTTCCCTGATCAACTCCCTACAAACAACATCTCCCAAAACAGAAATTTAGTATTTCTACGAGTATTATACTTTTTACAACTGTACGAAAGCAAAATATTAAATAAAATGCCTCACCCTAAATTTAGAATGAAATTCAAGTTGATCCCACCAACGATCCACTCTAGCAGACTTGAAGAGAACTTCCCCAGGAGTGTCACAGCGGCCTGAAATCGTCGAACCATAAATAATCCAGCCCGATATCTAAGAGAGAAGGAGGAGGAACCGAAGGAGAGACAGAGAGGGGGTTTTTTGTGTGAATTTTAGAGAGAGAAAATTAAGTTTAAGGCTATTTATACATTGACCTTCATCGACGAGCCACGTCACTTCATCGACGAGGTCATGAAGGGAGTTCGTCAACGAATGCGCATCCTTCGTTGACGAAGTTCAAAGCTCCAAACAGCCTTCTCGGTATCTTTTCGTCAACGAGACACTCCCTCATCGACGAGACACCTGATTAAATTTCCAAATTAAATTTTCCTCTCCTCCCTTTATTATTTAATTAATATAATTCATCAGATCTCTACATTTTCCCTTCCTTATAAAATTTCGTCGTTGAAATTTACTATCCATACGATTCATCATCCCTTAAAAAAAGTGGTCCACTTATTTTATTACTTATCATCACTTATGGCGGAGGAATACCGTGGTTACATTCCAAGTTATGGGAGATTACATATATAAAATAAAATTCTCCTAAAACTAAAATACTACTTACTAACTATACTATTACATACATTAACTAACCTGTAAAAGAAACATTACATAATTATTTACATTTATCCTAGTTATAACTGAATCTCATGGAATAACTGCGGGTATTTCTGCTTTATCTATTCCTCAAGCTCCTAAGAAGCTTCTTCTATTGCGTGATTTTTCCATAGGACTTTCACTAGAAAAAACTTTTTATTACGTAATTCCTGCTCTTTCCTAGTGAATCACTGAGCTTTAATTCACCATAACTAATTATGTGAGAAGGGTTTGGGACGTATTTCTTTAACATAGAAACATGGAATACGTCATGTATCCTAGACAACACAGGTAGTAAAGTTAACCTATAGGCAACCGGCCCCACTTTCTCTAGAATCTCAAACGGGCCAATGCACCTAGGGCTAAGTTTACTTTTCCTTACAAATCTTATAACCCCTTTTAACGGAGCTATTGTTGGCCTAACTAGGTTTTTCAATCTTGTTTTGATGATAACAAATGTAGATGGTTTAACATGTGTTGTTGAGTGATTTTGTTTCAGGAATACATAGCTCAACACAAGAGAAAGAAGCTATAAATCAAAGCCACATCAAGAGAAAGCTTCTCAAATAAATCAAGTATCAAAAGACTAAAGCTTGAAGATAAAGAGAAACTTAATGAAAAAGAGAAACTCAATGAATATCTCAGTATCTCCAAGCATCTCAAAGCTTGAAGAACAAAAGCATGAAGACTTGAAGTGTTCGAGAATGGCAAAAAGCTTAGAAGTCTTTATGTAAGTTTTTTAATATTTAAATATCCTTTGGAATATTGTTGAAGCTCTTTAAGGTACAAATATGAACTTAAGAAACTCATTTTTAAATCCCTGAAATATTTATGAAAAATCAAATCATAAGTGTAAAGCTGAAATGAAAAAAACAAAAAGAAAAACTAGTCTTTTGTCTGTCCAGCCGACTGACTTAGCAAAGGCAAAATTACCCAGCTGACTGACTCAAAATAAACTGTGTCTCGCTAGCCGACTGACAAAATCTTGAACTAAATTCTGGGAGACAAAATGGTGTCAGCGGCCCGTCCAGCCGACTAACCCTGTGATTTTGAACTACCCAATCTCCTATCCAGCCGAATGACTCCACGGATTTTGTTTTTTAAAACTCTAACGGGAAAATTTCAAAAATTGGTTTTTCAAAATATGAACCTTGTAAAAACTTTGGAAACACTCAAAGCGACTTGGGGAACAAGGAAACTAATCCTAGAATACCTATAAATACCTCTTTGAACCCAAGAATTATATAACAACAAATTGTACAGCACACTTGTATAAAATCTCTCAATCTCTTGAAATATTCAAACTCTTGCTGGAAAGAGAACATCAGAATTGCTGCTGAAATATCAACCAAAGGTTCTCATACTGAATTTTTTTTTCAAAGCACAGAGGAAACCTTGGTGAATTCTACTCATGGGCTTCAATTCTATTTCTTAGTGGTATTTAAATTATTGAAGTACCTAGAGCTGAAATTGTACTAATCTACTCTATTTTGAAAGTGCTTTGTATGCAGTATTTTCTTCATATTTTTGTGTAGTTCTTGGACGGTTCGAGGTGTTCGGATTGTTGGCTAAGAAAAGGGGTATTGCTTAGAGAGGCGGGCTCTAGCCTAGTTAAGGAGTGACCGAGTGAGGGTATATCACTTGGAAAGGCGGGCTCCAGCCTATTTGAAGGAGTGACCAAGAGAGGGGATATTGCTTGGAGAAGGCGGGCTCTAGCATTAACAAAGGAGTGTGTAAAGGTTTGTTCCACCTGTTAACGAAACAGGTTTAGTGAATCCTTTGGTGGTTTTGCCAAAGGCGAGGACGTAGGCTTTGTTGAAGCCGAACCTCGTAAAAATCTCTGTCTCACTCTCGCTTTCCTTATTCTTTATTTTCAGTACATATTTTAATTGTGTGGATGGTTTAAATTTGAAAATCATATAAACTATGTAGATTTGGAAATCAAGTAAACTTTAAGTTTGATTTTTTATTTGGGTTGTGGAAATTGAAAGGGAGTACGTTGGTTATACCATATCTTGTGGAAATCATATGGAAGTACGTTACTTGGTTAACAACTCAAGGATAAATTAACTGAGAGTTTAGTTGAGTTCTGAATATTGAGAAGAGTGTAGATATTGTGTTGATTGGGAGTTATATTGCTTATCATCTTGAAGAAGCAAAACCATCAATACAGGGTTTTATATCAGCAAGTACAAATTTCATATATACAAGGCTTATATAAACAAACAAACTATTTTAAAAGCTTACATTGCCAAAGTGGTGAATGTGTTAATTTTGGTTTGGTTGTTTACTTTTAATTTATGATTGATTGTGAAATGAAGAATAGCTTCCCAAGAGGGGGGGTGAATTGGAAATCTTTTAATTTTATTTGATTTTTAAGTTTTCTAATTTTAATAACCCAGCAAAATACAATGTATAACAACACTTAAGAAAACTGGAATTTAAAATAATAATTCAATCAATGTAATCAATCAATCAATAACATTTAGGCTTCCGTTGCTTTCCTTGTAACCTTTTATTATTCACTTTACTTGATTAAGATTTCTGCAAATTAATCAACGTACTCCCTTTTTGGGTTTCCGCAAAAGATTAATCAAAACGCATTTTCTATTGATCAAGAACTTAATTTAAATCCTGCAACCTGCACTCATAAATTTTATAACAAAAACGAATAAAGTATGTAAATTAAAGTAGAGAGAAGGAGACAAGAGTTTTTACGTGGTTCGGCTTCAGCACAGCCTACGTCCTCGCTTTTGGCAAAAACACCAAGGGATTTCACTATCTCAGTTCCTTTACCTGGTGGAACAATACCAACTTACAATGCACTCCTTCGATTAGGCTAAAGCCCACCTTTCCAAATAACAACCCCTTATTTGGTTCAACGATTCAACAACTCAGAATCGTTTAAGAAAGATAACGAAGGAATATGTGTACAAAAGAGAACTCTCACAGTAGAGTGAATTAATACACCAATCAGCTCACTTTATACCTCAAAGTAATTTAAATATAAGAAATTTCAAGCTCAATTACTTGGTATGGATTGTCAAATGATTTTCCAAAGAAGATAAAAATTTTGATCATTGGAAAATTTAATTTCAAAATGTAAATCAATTTCAGATCAGAGAGTTTGTCTTAAAAGAATTTCAGATCCTTTGCAAACAAAATTTTGAATACTTGAAGATTAGTTGATCTAAAACCTTTAAAAAAAAACTTACTTTGATCTAAAAGCCTTTGAATATCTCTGGATCAGAAAAGTTGTTGAAAAACACTTGATCTGGAAACTTTAGAGGATTTCTCAATTTCAAAATTCTTTTGAATATTTCATCAAAATTATTTCTCTCTTTCTTTGTACTTCCTTTTTTCTCTAATTTAAAATGTTTGAGATTAGAACTATTTATAGAGTTTTTTTGAAATCATCCATTACTCCCAAGGATTTCTAAAATTCATTTTCAAATATTTTGAAATAAATATGTTTAAAAGCATGGTTTAAAAAATCTTCTCTTTTTTAAGCCCTTTTTATTTATTAAAAAAAATACTTTTTAGAGTATATATGTTTAAAAAAATATTTTTGATTTTCCAAATATTTTGAAATAAATATGTTTAAAAACTTCATTATTTCAAAAAAAAAAAAATTTCTTTTCTTAAACCCTTTCTTTTTATGGATTTAAGAAATATTCTTTAGAGTATATATATAAAAACATATTTTTGAATTTTTATGAGCTTCAAATTTCTTTATACTTAAGATTTTCTTTGAAGTACTTACATTTGAGAATATCCTTAAAAGTATAATCTAGTCTTCAAAACTTGTTCTTCCGCCATCTTTGTAGTTGCATTCTTTCCTTTGAGGCTTTTACAATATGACTTCATTCTTTATGCTCTTTGTAATCCATGAACTTTCTTATACACTTGAGTTCTGTTATTTTCCTGAACACTTTTACTTGAAACATATTAAATATATCATTTGATTTGTTATCATCAAAATAAGAATTGTAAGCCTTATTAGGTCAACATTCTCCCTCTTTTTGATGATGACAAATCGAGAGCAAAAATATTAAGTTTTTGAAATTCATGGCTCCCTTTATCAATAAGTATGGTATATTTTCATGACTCCCCCTATCAAAAAGCATGGTATACTTTATAGAAAAAAAAAACTTCATTAAAAGTCACAAATGATCTACAATCACCTAGATTGCATTCTGACCATGCAATGCCGACGGTAGCCCTAAAACAAAATTCATAGATATGTGATCCCACTTCCACTTTAGGATAAAAAGTGGCTACAACTGGCCTGCTGGCTATTGGTGCTTAGCATTTACCTGCTGAAATGTCAAACGCCATGCTACATACTTGGTAACCTCCTTCTTCATAGCACTCCACCAATAAGACTCTCGTAGATCCCTATACATTTTCGTATTGTCGGGATGAACTGTGTATAAAGATCTATGAGCCTCTTCCAAAATAGTTTTCGTGATAGCAGCATCAGCAGGAACACATAATCTAGAACGGAATCGCAAAGCTACGTAATTTGAAATACAAAACTCCTCTCCCTGACCACTCTATACTCTGACCATTACCTCTGCTAATTGGGGATCTTCCTTCTGAGCAGCTTTAATCCTTTCTTGTAGAGTAGGCTGCACCACAAAACAAGCAATACATGCCTGAGGATTACTCTCGACTAACTCTATACCGAGTCTCTCTAGATCCATCATGATCGGATACTGGATCTCCATAGCTGTCAGCGCTGGCCCTATAGATTTCCTGCTCAATGAATCAGCTACCACATTTGCTTTCGCTGAATGGTAACTGATAGTATAATCAAAATCTTTAGTAAGCTCCAACCACCTTCTTTGCCTCATATTCAGTTCATTCTAAGTGAAAAGGTACTTTAAACTCTTATGGTCAGAGAAGATGTCGCATCACTTGCCATATAGGTAATGCCTTCAAATCTTCAATGTGTGTACTACTGCAGCCAATTCAAGATCATGGGTAAGGTAGTTCTTTTCATACTCTTTCGACTAACTGGTAGCATACGCTACCATTCTGCCATGCTGCATCAATAGACAACCAAGTCCATTCATGGACGCATCACTGTAGATAACATAACCCTCACCCCCTGATGGGATGATCAACACTAATGCTGTGACAAGCCTTTGCTTCAATTCCTGAAAGCTCTGCTCATAGCTGTCGTCCCATTCAAACCTAACGTTCTTCCTAGTCAGTCGTGTTAGAGGCCCTAATAATGTTGAAAATCCTTCAACAAAATGATGATAATAACCATTCAGCCCCAAGATACTCCTAATCTCCTAGACTTTCCTCGATCTAGCCCAATTCACTACCGTATCAATTTTACTAGGATCCATAGAAATTCCATCCTCTGAGATAACATGCCCCAAAAATACAACCTTCTTGAGCCAAAATTCACACTTGCTAAACTTGGCGTATAACTTATTTTCCCTGAGCATCTGTAAAACTTGCCTTAAATGCGTCTCATGCTCCTTATAGCTCCTCGAATAGACCAGTACATCATCAATAAAAACAACAACAAACTGGTCTAAATATTGGTGGAAGATTTTATTCATCAAATCCATAAATATTGCAGAAGCATTAGTCAGACCAAAAGGCATAACAAGAAAATCATAATGCCCATACTTGGTCATGAAGGCCGTCTTCGATACATCTTCTGCCCTTACCTTCACTTGGCGCTGATCAAACAAATCGTTTATACGAGGTAGAGGATACTTATTTTTGATTGTCACCTTATTAATTTCCCTATAATCTATACACATCCTCATGAACCCGTCTTTCTTCTTCACAAATAACACTGGAGCTCCCCATGGAGATACACTAAGTCGTATAAAACCCTTATCAAGCAATTCTTGCAGTTGATTATTTAATTCTGCCAACTCAGTGGGCACCATTCGATAAGGTACTTTAGAAATCGGCGCTATGCCTAGAAGCAGATGAATAGGAAAATCTACCTCACGATCAGGTGGCAAGCCTGGAAACTCATCTGGAAAGACATTTGTAAACTCTTTTACTATTGGCGTACTAATGAGCTTCAATTCATTCTCTAACATTTCCTTCACAATGGCCACGAATCCCTAAAAACCACTCAGGAGCAGTCTCCTCGCTTGAATAGCTGAAACTAACTAAGGTAGGTATTGCACTCGCGACCCTATAAACTTGAATTCTGGTCTTCTATGGGGTCTGAATATCACTTCTCTCGAACAACAATCTATACTGTCAAAGTTAGCTGCTAGCCAATCCATGCCAAATATGACGTCAAACCCATGCATGTCCAACATTATCAAATCAGCAAATAAAATTCCTCCCTGAATATTAAGTGGACAGCCACGGAGCACCCTACTACACCTCACTCCTGACCTGGTTGGTGTAGTCACTAATAGTTCAATGTCTAATAACTGTGTTTCTACCTCACATAATTTAATACACCCCATAGACACAAATGAGTGTGTGGCCCCTGAGTCAAATAATGTAATAACTTTAAAAGAAAACATGCTAACCATACCTGTCACTATGTCACCGGATGTCTCAGCATTACCAGGCGTTAAAGCAAAAACTCTAGCTGGAGCCATATTCCTCTACTAGCCTCCACGTGGCACCTGATAACCTCCTCGAATAGGTTTAGGAGTGGGAGCAGCACCAATATGAGCCTGACAATCTCTTATCATATGTCCTGACTCCTAACAACGGTACCAGATACCTCGCCCGGCACAGCACTCACCCGGGTACCTCTTCCCACAAGTTAATCGAGCTGGAAAAGGCTCAATACCCTGAAAACCACGATTCCCTAGGGTCACTTGAAGTCCAATTTGAAGACACCGAAAAAGTTCGGTGTCGGTCGATTGAAGGGTACACCCTAAGGTCTTTCTAAGGTCTTTTCTCACTCATGGTTTCTTTGAGCTTACGTAGTAAATCATACATGTGATGTGTGCGAGCTTATTACAAACCAATCCCTATTTACTATTACAGACCTTTCCGACTTAAATATTACAAACCCAAATATAAATTATAATAAATAAATTATATCTAAGGTCTTCAAAGTCTTCGTTTTCCTCCGGGTCTCTGAGTGCCATCATAGGATATTACCAAGATAAACCTGCACATCAACTCGGCAGTTATTAAATACCTGAGTATTTGTCATAATCAAAACAGGGTATGACCCATAGGGTCAACAATCTCCCCCTTTTTGATGATGACAAATACTTGCCTACTTCTCCCCCTTTTGGCAACAGCAAAAAAGGTGTAGATAAACATTGAAGTTTATATAGGCAAATAAGAGGAAAATATCATTTTTATACATAATAAGTTCGGAAAGTTTTTTGAAAAATTTTGGCGGCATGCTATTTGAAAATGGGCCTTTCCAAAACAAATCTTGTATAAAAAGGACCTGTTTGAGTTTATAAACCTAGTAAGTTATCCACAACTACTTAAACAGTTTAATATGGTCCATCAATCAAGTATAAATTTTAATATCATCATAAAGTGGACAAAGGAAGTGGCCATTACAAGTCATAACCAATACTCATTAAGCCTAATATGATTATGCGATAAAATGTAAAGTCCAAGGCCATCATGGAGTAGACATACAAATTATGCACACAAGCAATAATCAATATTCACAAAGTCTAAGGCAATGAAACATATCAACTATAAAATTTGTTTCTTAGACTTGTAAATGTTACTTGAGAGCTCCCCCTTAATTTATGCAAACTATGAAATGTCTAGGAAGCATCTACTTATACTGATATTAATTATGAGAGTTCATTAAGTTTCTAATACAGTATAAGTAATGAAACAAATCAGACTCAAAAAGTTAAAGCCAATTAATAGTATAGGTCCACTGAGCTTGGTGAGTTATAATTCTCTTCTTAATGATGGGGCTTAAACTCCCCGATATAGTCTCAGGCATACATAAGTGCGTTAACACTCAAGAATAAATTTCATTTGAGCATATCCATCATATGTTCATTCTTCTAGATATTACTTAGCATGCAAAAGATTTTAGTCATTAAGTTCTTACTGATTTATTCTAAGATTGGGACTTAAATTCCCATGTATATTTGCAGGCACGCTTACTTGAATTAAGCTCAAGGATGATGTTCTCTTGAGTGCATTTCTTATATACTCATCTTATCAAATAAATTCAGCATGCAACAAATATTAATCATTCAGCGCATATGCTTGACATATTACATTTCATTTTAAAAGCATGATAGTCAATTAAGACTATACTCAAAGTTATGCAATTTTGAAATACATGTATGTATATAATAATAATGATGCAAGAGGAAAAAGAGTTTGTTTTGAAATTTGATCTTGCCAAAAGTTCGTATATAAATATATATCCCCCTACATGATGTTTGCTCAAAATACAAGGGGTGCTTGCTGAAAAAGAAAATTTTAATTTTAAAACAAGCAAGTAACATTTTTATGGTTTGTCAATTATACATATACTAAATTATAACCAGAAAAACCACAACCATAATGATTCTAAAAATTTAACATTCATATGCAAGATCATATGGCAAACACAAACAACTGTGGCGATATAAACATGCTTCAGATTATGATTTTCAATAAAAACATTTCATTCAATCTCATGCCACAATGAGTTCACAGTAGATCTAAGCTAAACATATGGGAAAGCAAAATTGAATAGATGCTCCCCCTTTCAATTTGAGTACGTGCTTAGATTCTTTAACTACTTATTCTAACCAAAGATTAGTTTCATTATGCTCAATAGTATAAGCCATCAATCCACATCTTTAAAATCAACTATACTGAGTATTTGTCAATTGCATTTTTCACTTGATTAGTATAGTTGTCCCTATAGACCATAGATGCATCAAATAATATATATTAAGGCATGCAATATAATTCAAGATCCACAAACATTCCATATCAAAATATAAGCCTTTAAGCACAAGATATAATGTTCAAGGATTTTAGAAGAGCCTCAATATTTCAATAAACGAAAGTGATGCATATAAGTCATTTATGTGCTTCCTATATGGATGGAGCTGAGCTCTCATAAGTATGTGATGATTATGTAAGGATGAAAATATGATATTTCTATTTAAGTTTTCACTCATCCTTTCAAAATATTTTAACATTTTTATTATCATAATCATCCTTAACACAAGGTTTTGGTTTGGGAAAAATCTTGTTGAAATTTCGACAGAGTGTAGTCTGTAAATCGGACATTTCCTAAATTTTCAAGTACCAAAACCTGATAGATTCAAGGAATCAATTCAAAATATTTCAGTTTAAGCATGCGAGAACCTATATATGCTACCAGCATGTAATACACAACATACTGCATCAGTCATATAGTTGGCGTTCCATACAAGCATGCAAGTAAATAAGTTTCTGCAACAGCCTTGCAGATGGCATTCTATACAATCCAGTATTATCAAACAACATATTCAATAACAGTTCACAATACTAGATAATCACAAATCAATATATAGTATAAACAATACACAACAGTGGATAGTTATGAGTTTAGTATAGTATGGTTATTCATTAAGATACAAAGACATAAATGATATGAGAATATGAAAGCATTTTCATTTATATAGATATGAAGGATAAATGCTCCCCCTAAGTTATGCACTTATTCAATTTATGTCTTTTTCACTTTCTAGTTCTTTCGCCAAGTGTTTTAAGATTTTTGATGATATATGCTTGGCTTTGGATGAATAGGCTTAGCGGACCAAAAAGTCACAATAGATATTTCTTTAAGTGAGCTAAGCCAATATTGCCTCTATTGATATGAATTTCAATACGTGTGAGAGGAACAAGTTAGAATGACTTTCAATTTAAAAGTACACATGCATAGGTCTACTTAAATTTTATGCATTCATCTAGATTGAGACCTAGGCAATCATATTAGTCATTCAAATCATCTCTAAGTACACAAAGCTCTAAAGGAAATGTCTTAGTGATTTGAGAGCTCATGAAGCAATGATAAATAAATACTCTTTGTAGATTTAAATTGCTAATGGGTATAGAAGAGTATTTAGGATAGACAAGACATTTTTTTTTTCTTTAAAGTATTTATGTGAAGGTAATCATGTCCATGCTTGGGCAAAGAGCATATAGGATATGTGAAGGCTGTGAACAATGCTCTTTGGTGATCGGAAAGTATCCTTTCGATATTATCACAATTTAGAATAAGGATACAAACCAAGGAAATGATGAATCTATACCTGATATGATCGTGGTTTGGTAAAGATTTCCTATGGAGCAATTAAACCAAAATTAAAGGTCTTGCAATTTAAACTTAAAGGGACCAAATTCCTAGTGGATACCTTTAATTTGGTTATAGCTATGAGAAGCACTTAATATGTATATTAGCCATTTAAGATCAGTAGTGCTTTAAGCCCAAAGTGATGACTTGATTTTGATTTAGGCTTTTCACATTCAAAAGTGAGTTTAGGGTGTAGTGATCAATATGATAGAAGATAGAACACTAACACTCAATTTTGTGTAATGGACAATAATTTCTTAACTTGGTGATTTTCATGTTAGCATGGGTTAAGCATTTAGAACTAAATACTGAGCGTACATGCCATGTCCATTTGGAAGTGGATAAAGGTTCTTAGTATAACAAGATAGTGCGTATACCAAGATTTTCATTTTAAGCAACAACCACTTCCCAAACCTGTAGACATCACAACCCCCTAAACCTAAGCCTAGGGGCTAAGGAAAGATTAAATAATTAAATAGAAGTAATGTAAAACCATTTTTCCTTAGGTCCTACGAGGTTTGCTTTCATGATTATCCATTTCATTTCCTTTTCTAAGCCTCTGGCACTTCTGAGTAATTAGTTAAACCATATGTGCCATATAGTTTTGCAAAATAAGCAGTTATTGAATATACATAAAGGAGTATGCTTATTTAATCTATTTTTAGTTAATGAGGCATGACAATGGGATTCACAAGATGAACCCTTTTCAAAAGATTTATTTCTTTCAGCGCCTAAGGGTTTATTTGAACTATACTTCTTAGATTTGAAAATCATTTTAGAATAATTGCCAATCTTTCTTTCTAAGCAAATGATTTCGAAGACCTTCTTAATCTTTTTCTTCTCAAGGATAACGTGATATTCCTTCAATTTTTCTAATTGTTGAGCTATCCTTTCATTTTCATTCTTGAAAGATACCTTTTTATTGTTCACCCTAACTAGAAACTTATTCATTTTCAATAAAGCATTTTCCAGTTTTTCACACGAAGGCATGCTTTCATTTATCAATTTAACACATGATTCACCAAAAGAATTAACACAATAATTTTCAGATGAATCGTTGCATGCAACCACAATAGTGTTTTCACAAGGAATACCAGATGATTCATCATACAATATATTACAATATTTTTCAGAAGAATCATCATGTGCATCAATAACAAGATTATCACAATATTCAATAGACGATTCAACGCAAGTATCAACATAGCATTCAACAAATGAATCCTCAAATGAGTTAAAGTGAGAATCATATACCTCATGTTCTGTTGATGCACTATCCATATCACTTACCACTCCCTAATTATATGAACATGACATCTCTGGAGTGATGATTTCCTTTTCTTGGGTCTCTCCATAACTCTTTTCCAGCTCAACCTAGATCTCCTTCGCATTTGTACATACCATAATCTCAAGCAAAATATTAGAGTCTAAAGCACTATATAGCATGTCCATGGCATGTGAGTTTGCATGCAACACATTAATATTATTTTCTATGGGCATACAAATTCCATTTACAATCACCTGCCAAGCCCTCTAATTCATTGATTTTATAAAAATGCTCATTCTAATTTTCCACGTGGTGTAATCAATACCACAAAATATAGGAGGGTTGAAAGGTGACTGTCCCTCACTGAATGGGGATACGCCAAATTGAGCCATTGTGATCTTTTTTTTCAAATACATTCAAGTCTAGTGCAACGAGGCTCTGATACCAATTGTTAGAAAAGGTGTATTCCCAAGAGGGGGGGGTGAATTGGAAATTTTATTTTTTCTCCTAGGTTAAGTTAGAAGTCAATATGTTTTGGTAACCTAGGGTCCTTCTACATGGTTCCAAATGTGCTGATAAATAAAATACATGGAATTTAAATCATGCACATCATTCGTACAATAACATCTACGTGCGGTAAATATAAAGTGCTGAAATGTAAATAGACACACGATATGTTATCGAGGTTCGGCCAACTGTGCCTACGTCCCCGCCTCTAGCTCGCAAGCCAAAGCATTCCACTAATAGCTTACTTAAGGGTGGAGGGACACCATTTACATCTAGGTCAAATTAGCACAGGGTTGACCTCAACCTTAACCAAGTCAATTAGCGGGGCTGACCTCAAACTACACGCCTTAACAGGACGACGCACCTATCTTTCCTAACCAGGTCTAAGCCAATCCGGGACTATTCCAGGGCTAGTCTCCCTCTTCAGGCCCGTGCCTAGAATATATAACAAATGTGTATATAATCAGATGGTACAGTGATTGTACTTTCGTGTAAAGCAGATATGTACCCAAATCCGCACAATAACATACACCACAATATGATTCAATATGTAAGCTCAATGTGGTCTAAAAGGTTCAACTCTCAAGGGTATTTTCTATCAGTGTACGTGAGAGTGACAAACAAACAGTCTTTGTATCACAAGATATGTTCAATAAATAAGTTCACACAAAGATATCTAGTCTCAAGTATTTCAATGAGCAGGATATGTCAAGCATGTGAGTATCAAATGAAGTATATGCTCGGTTTGCAAAAGATGTGTAATCTTTGTATTCAGCAAATAATATATGAGTGAAAGAATATTGCAACAAAGACCACTATCTCATAAACAAATATCTCTTCAAATATATTTATTGATATAAAGCATACTAGATATTTGAAAATGATTTTGAAAAGATTTTTCAAACAAAAAACTATAAGATCTTCTCGGGATATTGCAATGAAGGTGCAAGCTTGGAAGATCCAACAAAGTCTTCTTAGGGTAGACTTATCAACAAAGTCCCCTAAGAATCCTTAGGTTTTGCTCTCAAATAAAATCGTGTCAATCAAATAAAAACAAGGAGAGCAAACCTTCCCACACACACACTCAATCCACTTACAAATGATGTTCACACTATTAAACGATAAGCATAAGTGAATGGGGCTAAAAAATGAGTAGTATAAGTTTTTGGGTTTTCAGAGAATTTCCTTTAATCAAAGTAGTTAATCCATTACTAATTTTCTCAAATGATCTCATATATATAGGCATAGGAGAAAATACGACCGTTGGGGACCTATTGGGCATTCTTAGGAAAGTTTAATGATGTTTAAAGCATTTGAACCCTATTTAAAAAAATATTAACTGTAGTAAAAAATTAGGGCAACCCGAGAGGATCCGTCAACCAGATCAGCTTCGGTCGACCAAGTCTCACATGCTTTGGTCGACCAGGAGACTTTTGAACTGAAGGCTCGATCGACCAGGAGAGGGCGATTCCTCAATTTTCTGAGGTTCGATTGACCACGACATTTTGAATTGCCTGGTTCGGTCGACCAAACGACTGGGAATTCTCCCGAGGACCCTCCAGTCGACCAGGTAGTTGGAGTACAAAAATGGTCGATCGACCAGATGGTCAAATTTTTTACCTAGGGAGGTTTCGGTTGACTAGGGCCTTTTAAACTACCTAGCTCGGTCGACCAGGTGGTCAAAATGTTGACCAAAAAGGATTTCGATTGACCGGGGCTTTTTAAACTATTCTGGTTCGGTCGACCAGATGGTCAAACTTTGACCCAGGGGTTTTCGGTCGACCAGGGCCTTCTGAACTACCTTGGCTGGTCGATCGAAAGTGCATCATGTGTGCATTTCGGTCCTGTTTCGAACCATACAAGTCCTATTCACGTGCCTAACAAACATATGTGTAAATGAGTGTGTCCTAGGGTCACTTGAAGTCCAATTTGAAGACACCAAAAAAGTTCGATGTCGGTCGACCGAAGGGTACACCCTAAGGTCTTTCTAAGGTCCTTTCTCATTCATGGTTTATTTGAGCTTACGTAGTAAATCATACATGTGATGTGTGATCTTATTACAAACCAATCTCTATTTACTATTACAGACCTTTCCGACTTAAATATTACAGACCCGAATATAAATTACAATAAATAAATTATATCTAAGGTCTTCAAAGTCTTCGTTTTCCTTCGGGTCTCCGAGTGCCATCATAGGATACTACCAAGATAAACCTACACATCAAATTGGCAGTCATTAAATACCTGAGTATTTGTCATAATCAAAACAGGGTATGACCCATAGGGTCAATAGGACCCCATCACCACAACATATCATCTAACTAGTATATTATATTCATAACTGATTCATCATCCCTGATCTTAATTCAAGGTTCAATCTTGCAACCTAGATACCCAACCCGACAATGGTTTACCATGGCTTTCTTGAAATCATCACCCTAGGAAAGACACACAAACCATCACAGAAGTCCTGCATCTAGAATACAAAACCAAACCTCAAATTCCCTTATCCTATACTCTGGTATTGTTACTTCTACACTCTAGTGTCTATAGAACCTAGCATCCTAGGCTTTGATACCAAACTGTAACGACCTGTCTAATTTTATACATAATCAACCATAATAAAAATTAATTACTTGAAACATAATAAAATCCACTCGAACCCGTGGGAAACAGGGACACACCTGTTATACATAGCGGAAACCTAAGCAACAGTATACACAAATTTCAACCATTCAACCATATAATACAAAATACCAGAATACCTAAATTTCACCATATACTGTATTTGTATATATACAATCCTCCAAAATATCAAAAGATGACACTAGGATCCTACATTAAAAACCTACAAACCCTAGTTCAAAAGACTCACCCTTCTAGCTGCATAGTATAGTTGCCTTAATGGCGCGGGGCTCGATCCACCTATCTTTCTAGGTTTCCCGAAATGGTTTAAGTTGGGGTGAGACACCTCTCAGTAAGGGAAATAAATTAAATACAGTTGTCTGACAACATGAATATTTAGTGCTATAATAGATATACAGTATATATCACATATTTGAAAAATACTGACAATACCATAACTAAAAAAATCATATATTTCATAATCATACTGAATCATACTATATTTCACTATTCATTAAATCATCTGATATAACTAGTAATTCTGAAATTTACCCAAGATGTATAGTTAGCTAATGTCATGTATTACCCCCCCCATGACGGGTTGTGCAACCCGAAGGCGGGACCCGACAATGGCTGGCTGACTACCGTCGAGTCAAAAGTGTCTGTAAGTACGAAGGGCCCACCACACCCTGGTCCGGATTGTTAGGTGGATGTCTAAAACTCTACACTGAAAGCCACATCGACTATCCATCTCCCACCCCCTCTACTAGCAGGGGCGGTTAGCACAAGTCTAAACTGAACTGATCTGTATAACTACGGTACCGTTCTCCTGGAACTAAACTAAACTACCATTCGGGTTCTGATAATACATAGTACATGAACATACACTATTGATCATAAATAAACTAATAACATTTTCTGAATTCTATAATAACATAATAATTACGGCCTTGCGCCGAATACATACATAATTGCGGCCTTGTGCTGAATAACATAAATAACAGCGGCTTCGCGCCAGCTATCAATCATGTTCTTGTGCCGAATATATCGTAAATACTGAACTGAATAAATGTACTGTTTATCATATGTTCTGAAATCATAATTTTCTGTTGTATCATGTTATTCTTGAAAATAACTACAAACATGCTTTTCCTGTAAAATTTACTTAACATAATATAATTTTCTTAAAACAATAAATGCCACACAATGCTAAATAAAATAATGCATGTTGTTTTGAAATCATATTTCTAGTATAACAGTAGTATTTTTCCCAAATATACATATTTTCACAAATATACTTATATATAATGCATGCTTCCTGAACATAAAACTTGCTATTAAATAATAATAGTTTTCTTGGAAAAATTACTGCTTCAGCATTTCTCTGCGTATTACACTTTTTACAACTATAGGAAATCCAAATATTAAATAAAAGGTCTTACCCTGAATTTAGGACAAAATTCAAGTTGATCCCACCGATGATCCACTTAAACAGACTTGAAGAGAACTTCCCCAGGAGTGTCGTGGTGGCCTCAGATCGTCAAACCGACAATAATCCAGCCCGATATCTTAGAGAGAAGGAGGAGGAACTAAAGGAGAGGGGGAGAGAGAAAGAGAGAGAGTGTGTGTTCTGCATGAATTTGAGAGATAGAAAATCAAGTTTAAGGCTATTTATACGCTTGCCTTCATCGACGAGTCACGTCACATCGTCGACGAGGTCATGAAGGGAGTTCGTCGACGAATGCTCATCCTTCGTTGACGAAGTTCAGATCTCCAAATAGCTTTCTCGGTATCTTCGGTATCTTCTCGTCGACAAGACACGTCCTCGTCAACGAGACCCCTGATTAAATTTCAAAATTAAATATTCCTCTCCTTCTTTTATTATTTAATTAATATAATTCATCGAGTCTTTACATGAATTGTTCTCTCTGATTATCCACCCGTCTAAGGGTGAAACGTTGCACTGAAGTTCAGTTGAGATCCCAAGGCTCTCTATAAACTTTTCCAGAACTGGGACATGAATCATGGGTCTCGATCTGATGTGATGGACACTAGCACAATGTGAAGTCTAACTATCTCTTAAACATACAACTCTGCCAGCCTATTCATGGAGTAGTTAACTTTAATCACAATGAAATGGGTATTCTTTGTCAGATGGTCTACAAATACCCAAATGACGTTTTGCCCATGAAATGTTGGTGATAACCCTGTTACAAAATCTGTGGTAACGTGCTCCCACTTCCACTCGAGAATGTGAAGTGGTTGCAATGGCCCTGCTGGTCTCTGATGCTTAGTCTTCACTTGTTGACATGTCAGACACTGCTCCACAAATTGGGCAATTTCTCTTTTCATGTTATTCCACTAGAAAGATTCTCACAGATCTCGATACATCTTGGTGCTCCATGGATGTACAATATAAAGAGAATGATGAGCCACTTCTAGAATGGTTCTTTTAATCTCAGCGTCATTGGGTACACATAATCTGGTGTGAAACCTAAAAAACTCATCATCTGAGATATTAAAATCTTCCATCTGTCCACTCCGTACTTTATCCACAATTTCACCAACTTTGTGCATTTTCATCTGAGCGACTTTAATCCTTTCTAGCAAGGTCGATTGTATTACTAGACTAGAAATGAACGCCTGGTCATTTCCTTCCACTATTTCCACACCAAATCTTTCCAAATCCATCTCGATTTGATGTTGAGCTACCACTGGTGATACTGATGCACTTACAGACTTCCAACTCAAAGCATCAACTACCATATTAGCTTTCCCTGGATGGTAACTGATGGTACAATCATAGTACTTTATTAGTTCAATCCATCTCCTCTGTCTCATATTTTGTTCCTTCTGCGTGAAAAAGTACTTGAGGATTTTGTGGTCCGTAAAGATCTCATACCTTCCACCGTATAGGTAGTACCTCTAGATTTTCAATGCATAAACCACTACGCCAATTCCAAATCATGTGTAGGATAATTATTCTCTCGTACTCCTTGAGTTTCCAAGAAGCATATGCAATAACTTTCCCCAATTGCATTATAACACACCCAAGCCCTTTCTGAGACGCATCACTATAAATCACAAAACCACCATCTCCAGATAAAATAGTCAGAACTGGAGCAGTGACAAGTCATTGTTTCAATTCTTGAAAACTCTGCTCACAATCATCGATCCACTCATACTTAATATTTTTCCTCGTCAACCGTGTTAGAGGACTTGATAGTTTAGAAAACCCTTCCAAGAACTGGTGATAATACCCTACCAGACCCAAGAAACTCCTGACCTTGTGAACATTCCTTGGTCTCGCCCAATCCACTACCGCCTTTATCTTACTCGAGTCCATAGAAATACCACCCTTAGAAATCACGTGCCCTAGGAATGCAACTTTTTCCAACCAGAATTCACTTTTCTTGAATTTAGCATAAAACTTCCTTTCTCTTAGCACCTGAAGTACCAACCTCAGATGAGTCTCATGCTCCCTGGGACTCCTCAAATAAATCATAATATCATCGATAAACACCACCACAAATTGATCCATATATTTGTGGAAGACCATGTTCATTAGGTCCATAAATGCAGCAGGAGCACTAGTTAATCCAAAAGGCATAACCAAGAACTCATAGTGGTCATAGTTGGTTTAGAAAGCAGTCTTTAGAACATCCTCTAATTTGACTTTCACCTGATGATACCGGGATCAAAGATCGATCTTGGAGAAGATATGTATTCCTTGAAGTTGGTCAAACAGATCATCAATATGGGGTAGTGGGTAATTGTTCTTAGTCATCACTTTATTTATTTCCTGGTAATCGATACACATCCTCATCGACCCTTCCTTTTTCATAAATAGAAGCGGTGCTCCATGTGGTGACACACTGGGTCAGATGAATCATTTATCCAGCAACTCTTGTAATTGTTCTTTTAATTCTTTCAACTCTTCTAGAGTCATTCTGTATAAAGCCTTAGATATTGGTGTCGTACCTAGAAATAGGGCAATGAAAAACTCGATTTCAAGGTTAAGAGGCAACTCAGGTAAATCCTCTGGAAATACATTAGAGAATTCCCTCAGAACTAGGATGTCTTCAAACTTTAATTCTCCCTTTGGTGCTTCCTTCACATAAGCTAGGTATCCCTGACATCCCTTTAGTAGTAGCCTCTTTGCATGAATAGTGGACATAATTTGTGGTGAGGAGCGCATGCAAAACTCTACAAACTTGTACTCCTGCTCCCCAGGAGATTTGAACATTATCTCTTTCTTGTAACAATAAATACTGGCATAAGTGGAGGCTACCTAGTCCATTACACCAAATCTGTGCATGTTAAACACTACTAAATTGGAGGGTAGCATCTTTCCCTGAATATAGATTGGATAGTCTCTAAGCACTTTTCTACATATCACTACTGTTCTTGTCGGTGTGACTACAGATAATTTGACATCTAATAGGTGAGTGTCTATCCCATAGAATTTGATATGCCGCAAAGATATGAAAGAATGTGTTGCCATCGCTTTGATCCATCCTAAAGATAGGATAGAAACTAATCTTAGAATCCCAATATCGTAACATGTTTGATACTACCATTTAACTAAGAAACTATAAAAATGCACTCTATCCTTATACTAAAATACTTAGGCTAGCTTAAGAACTTCCTTCATATAAACAAACCAATCTAACATCCATATTCCCAATTTAAGGTTCAGTCTCACCACTCAGAAGTAAAACCGTCAATGGTTTTCTGTGGCTTTCCTAAGACCATTGTCTCAGGAAAATCATAGAAGACAGTCACAAGATTTTTGCCTCCAAGCTATGAGACCAAAACCCAAAATTCCAATTTAACATCCAATAATGACTTACTAAAATCCTAATCTACCCATTCCTAATCTGATCATAATTCATACCTATACTCTGGTATTATTATCTGATAAAGTCTACAAAACCTAGCAACTTAGGCTCTTATACCACAATTGTAGTGTCCCGAATCTGGTGGGGCCCAGTGTGCTATTCTCTATACATATAGCTCTAATAGCATAATTGTAGTGACCTGAACCCAACAGGGGATCTCGGGTACACCACTCCATATATCAATTTAAAACATGTAGCAAAAATACATCAAACCTCAAAAACTATACCAGAGTTCTAATACCACCATAATTACACATATACTTCCAGGCATTTATATTACATCCCAAAATAGACAAAAATATAATACAACCAGTATCTCACAAGAACTTACTATGAACTCTAAATTCTAATCCCAGCCCCGTAGCACGCTAAGCTCGGGTCTTTGTATTTCCTAAAATGTGATAAAATTATTGGGATGAGACACTTTTCATTAAGACAAAATAGATTATTATCAGTGTGTGGCTAACATGAGTTTTAGTGTAAACATTAATTAACTTTAAATGAAATAGCAAATAAAACTGCACTCACACCTATATATTTGAAAATACATACTTTTCTTCTCAACACATACTCTGGCTCAATAAATAGTCCTTTTTACATAAACCTACATATATGCATAGAAGAACCTCCCTGACTGGACTAACATTATGTATAACCCCAATGATCGGGTTGCGCGGTCCGAAGACTGGACTTAGGCTTGGCTAGTCTACCACCAAGTCAAGTCAAAATAACTCGTCTGTAAGTTTGATTTGCCTATTGCAACCTGGTTCGGACTCCAGGAGGGTACAACAACTCTTTGCGGCCAAAATCGACTATCTCATGGTCTATACTTCTACAACAGTGTGGCTACACTAATTTTCTTGTTAATTACAATATCGAGTTTCCCTTACATATCTGGTCCGTCTGGGTTCTTTAACCATATAATGCAATTTATAAAATAAAACAGTAACATGATCTTATTTTCACATCTTGGTATATAACCGTCATATTCACAAATCAGTATAAAACCGCTATTTCATAACTCGGTATGAAACCGTAATTTCATAACTCCGTATCAAACCGTCATTTCATAATTCCACAATATTCACAACATTTCTAGAGATCAGTATAAAACCTTACTTTATTGTATATCACCAGAGGTTTATTTATGCTGTAATATAATAATTTCTCATGCCACACAATTTGAGTGATAATTTATAATATAATCAATTAACTAGAAAAATATAATTTACTGAAAGTAAGGGTATGATCATCTCTATGATTTTATTTAACTCAAAATATATATTTTATAGGAAAAAGGAAGATGATTACACTACTCACTTTAGTTTTCCCCAAATACCATTTCCATACGCTCGATTTATTCAAAAAATCATATATAATATTCTTGTAATCACATACTTCATTTTAATCGGTTAAATTCCTAAAAATAACTGACATAATCTATTTCCTTTACCTTAACCTTGGAGTGGTGTCTACAACGTCCAAATGACGAAATCATTCTGATTAAAACATTTAGGAGCGAAGCTGGGACCCAAAATGGTGTTTGTTTTTCAATTTTGCGGAGAGGTGGAGGAGAAAGCTAGAGAGAGAAAGAGAGGTTGATGAGAGAGAGAGAGAGAGAGAGAGAGAGAGAGAGAGAGAGAGAGAGAGAGAGAGAGAGCATGAATTCGTCCAAAGGGGGGGATTTCAGTGGGAAATGTTTCCTGAAGCTTCAAGCTTTACGAAACTTATATATATATATATATATATATATAAAATATTATTATTATATTAATATATTATTATATCATATTGTTCAAATAATAATTAATAATTATTTATTTATTTATTTATTTATTTATTTATTTATTTTGGATTACTACAATGAGTGTCTTTTATCCTTATGTATAAAATTTAAAAATGTTTTACTATTTATTATGACCCGACAATAAAAAGGATTTCACTAATCTGAAGTTTCATATTTGAACTTTTAAATTCTAACTTTCATAAATAAGGAAATGGATCAAGGTAACAAATGCCATTGGTTCATATCAACTATGCCCTTGTGGAGCTCAGATAGTGTGCTTGAACTAATAAAGTGAAAAATAGTATAATCATTATCAATATTTATTGTCCAATTATCCACAACCTGGACACATAATCCTCTTAATGTATTTTTTCAAAAGAACACAAGAAATGTCATATATTAAGGTATTAGACAATATGTATGACAATAAATTATGACACTCATGAAATTGTAGAGATATATAGAAAAAAAACATTTTATCAATAATTTGTATGGCAAGACTTTGTGGTCAAGACACAATATGTGTAAGAGTTTCAATATTAAAAATTATTGTACATGTAAGAACCCAAACCGTGATAGGTGGAATTAAATAAATAAGAGAGGGATGAAATTAGAATTTGAATAGGTTTCGTTGACGAAGCCAGAGTTCGTCGACGAAGCTCTTGTATCTCTCGTCGACGAAGTTCAGAGGCTTGTCGACGAGGAGAAGCCGAAGGGTTGCGGAAAACTAGAGATCCCAAACTCGTCGATGAGATCTTGGTCTTGTCGACGAGAAGACTATAGAGTCTCGTCAACGAGGACGCAATTCGTTGACGAGAAGTAGCCGGGTCAAAGGGCTATAAATAGAAGTTTCATTACTTCCAAGTTAAGAAAACTCAAATATCTTCTCTCTTTCTCTAGAACTCTCCCTACTCTCTATCTCTCAAGATTTCTTCGCCGTTCGTTGCGAGAATTGTTAATCTGAAGTTACCACAAGGATCGTGGAAAGATTCTCTACAAAACCTATGGATCGAAATCCCGTTTTGGAGATCTTTGGATTTCGGCTTAAAATCAAGGTAAGACTCGGTTTTCTTTTCTGATCCGGTAGTTGGGTAGAGGATGGAGTTGTGAGTATCTTTTGTATTGTGATTTGTAGGTTTTGGAACTCAGTTCACTATATAAGGGCCTTAGAGTTCGGGATTTGCTATTAGGGGAAAGGTAAGAGGAATTGTATTTATATCGGTTGTTTTTGAAATCGGACTCTGTAGAACTGTGGTTCATGGTCCTATATGTGTTTTGGCTAATCATTTGGGGGGGTCTAACAGGAAAAACTATGGATTTTTCATGATTACAGATTTGGAAAAAAGGGGCAATGGCTTGTATCCTTGGTTTTGATGAAAACCAAATATATATGCTGATTTATATTGTGTTATAGGGATAGTCATGCCTAGACTTGTTTAAAATGTATTTTTTTTGGAAAACCATGACTTTAGATTTCCAAATGGGTGTGATTTATTTGGTTATATGAGCATGCATGCGTGTGTGATTGGTTGAAATGCTAGTAGGAAAATGGTTCTGAATTTTTCCAGGTACTGAAAGTGTCCGGCTCTATATCCGAGGGCGTATGAAATCACTGGCCATAGATTGGCAGAGTGTCTGGCTCTATATCTTAGGACATGAGCCTATTCCGGAAGATCAGACCGAAGGGTGTGGATCCACCAGTTTAGTGCTGGTACGATGCCATGGGAGTTGGGGACTAGCCATGTACCGGTGGTGCCTTGTTACGTGGGTTGACTACGAGCCAACATCGTATGTTGCAGGCCGGCTTCGGGCCGATGGGTGTGACGACACTAGGATTACTGATCATGTTTGTGTGTGCATGTATGCACTGTTGTGAAATTAGTACTGGAACTGCATTTAACTACGTGTATGTTGCATCATGATAACACTTAAATGCCACACATCGATATAACTTATATTCTTCCTTACTAAAAGGCGTCTCACCCCTACTGTACGTACATTTTTATAGGTCTTTCGAGTAACGGGAACTAACGTCCTGGTGTAAGGAGCGTAGTGGCAGATGTACTGCAGTTAGCGCTTGGGTAAGTGTTAGGACTGTGCGTTGATGGGTTGCCATTTTGGGATGTGTTGGGCACCCAGTTGTACGTTGTATGATAGAGCCTGTTTTTGCTCTTGCATAGACTTTGATATGGTACTACATATATATATATATATATATATATATATATATATATATATATATATATAATGACATTTTCTGCTGCGTATATTCTGTTGTGTTTGGATGTGTTTAGGGTGCCTGAAATCTCCACGGGGTCGGACCCTCATCCTTTGTACTGTATCTTTGAATAGTTTATTAGATACAAGAACATGTTCGATTACATTTTCACCCTAGGTCCCACTTTCGGGTTCAGGACGTGACAATACATCTCAATAACAAAATCCTAAAAATGACAGTTAATAACATGTGTAATAATACATATACAAACTTAAACATGAACCATATATAATTTCTAAATCCTCGAACATCTTATTAATTAGAGAATAATGTGAGAAATTATGTAGACATTTTAGGAATTTAAAAATAAAACTAGTTTATTGATTTCTTATCTTTTTAATTGAGGAAAAATGATAGAAATATTTTTTTTTCCAGAAATTTATAATTGAAAGCATTTTGTCATTTGAAATGGCTAATTAAAGAGGATTGGGAACTGCTATATCTAAAAAAATATATAAAAAAAAGGAAGGGACTGTCCTACCGAGGAAAAGAATAAAACCAAAAAAAAAAAACAGAGATGGGTTGTTTGAAAGTTGAAAATTAATTCATAAGAGTTTTTTCTGAAAATATAATTGATAAAGATATGGTTAGAATTTGTACTGAATATGTTTACGTACTAAATAATATATATATATATATATATATATATTTATATATATAAGATGAACAGTTAAGTGAAACTCTACTTTTACAATCTCAGGCCGCCACAGCAGTAGAATAAACGTAATGTGATTGATTTGGTCCAAAAATGAGTATGTGTGGGTTGAAATGAAATGACAACATTGCGTCAACGTCTTTCTTTCGCATCAGATGTAGCTGTAGACGCCCGTGGGTTCACCGGAATGATCGCTTGGACTTATATCTTAGCTGATATAATTGAATGTGGGGCACACAAATATGCAGAAAATATTGGAGTTTTTTCCCTTTTTATTTTATTTTATATAAAAATATTTAAGAAAAATTTGGGGGAACTTTATTTTTCTGTTTGAGGGATCCTAAAAAACGTTGGGTGGCCTAGTATTTTGTAAGTAAAAGATGCTAGAGTGGGGCATGGCGTAATGGAAAAACATCAGTAGGTAAGAAAGAGTATCGGGAGTTCAATTTTAGGTAAATACACTCACGGAACCAGTGGTACTTGTGGATGGTGAGAGTTTACTCTGTGAGGCAGCAGAAACTGTGGATATTGAAAGTATTCTGTGAGCCAGTAGGGACCGTACATGGTAATGGAGATATGTCCCGAGAGTCGGATTGTCCGAACATCCAATTGATGCATAGAAACCGTATCTGCATTTCAGACTTTATCTTATCAGCAAGAACTAGGGGGAGGATGCTGATCCATAAGTTTGGTGTCGCACCAGGGATCCGAAAGGCTTGTTGGTGGCTGGAGATTCTATGTAATAAAAAAAATGCTGGATCATCTAGTAATTTTTAAACAAAAGATACTCGATGGTCTAGCATCTTTTAGTCTTCGAGAGACACATTGTTTGACTCGTGGCAACAAAAAAAAAAGTGATGGATGGTCGAGCTTTTTTTGCTATGGTATCTCCTTTTAAGGCCTAAATTTTTTTTATAATTTTATATAAAATTTGTTAAAAAAAAATACAAACCTTTCTTATATTTAGAAAAAAAGAAAAGTTAATGGAGGGTACAAGGATCTCAAAAAGCAGACCTTAAGATCACGTTGATTTATGGAGTTTTTGAAAAGGAAGGTGCACCCACTTTTGCCAAACCTCTACCGGATGGATTGTAAAAAAATAGAAAAAGTCTATGTTTAATTTTTTGCCAAATCTCAAGATAACTTATTATTATTATTATTATTATTATTATTATATGAAGGAAGGTAATTATAGCTTTTAACTAAAATTACTTCAATATTTATATTTTTTTTAAAAATTCACTGACTGCAGATTACCATTTACTAGTAATATTTAGAGAGAAAATTTTGACAATTTCATAAAATGTAAGTTAACAACTTGTCTTCCATTAAATGATAGAAAAACAGACTTTTCAACTTTTAAAAATGCCTAAACTTAGATTTGGATTGTATGAGTTTGAATAAAACATAATACAAATTATATTAGCATTCTTTTAAACTTACACAAAAATTTCTTAAAATATAAGTTAACAGCTCATCTTCTATTAAATGATAGAAAAACATGCTCTTCAATTTCTAAAAATGCTTGAACTTGGATTTGGATTGTGTGAATTTGAATATAGCGCAGTACAGAATTATATTTTCATTCTTTTAAATTTATACAAATTCAAATTCAAATCCAAATCCAAATCTCAAAGTTGATGCTATTGAACACTAACTACTATATAATATCTCATATTGATCAAACATGTATGGCAACTAATTAACTAAAAGTCCTCAAGGATTTTAATCAAGATTTATGGGGTCTTTTTAAGAATTTGTGAGGAATTAAAAGAAAATCTTACAATTTTCAATCAACATTTATTGGGTCATTTTGAAGAATCTCTGACTACTTATATCTTAACTTTCAAAATTAAATATTAAATAAATAAATTATGTGATTATTTGGAAAAACTAAATGTCTTTAAACTAAAATTAAAAAAAAAATTAAATCATATATCGAACTACATCTATGACTTAATTACAATTCTTTTTTTTTTTTTACTTTTTTTTTTTGGCAAGACTAAATTACACTTGCACAGGTAGAGCTTGTGCTCAACCGCAAATTAGTAATTATTATATGTAGAAATATGAAAAACTATTCATATATTAAGGAATTCATAATAATGAGATATAAGGTGTACTTTAACAAATTTGTAACTATAAAATTTTTGTGTTTTGTGGCTCATATATTTGAGTGAATGATTTACACAAGGAACAAAAACATAGTAGAATCAGTACTGGGGGGAAATCATCGACGGTTTGTCTCTAAACATCGATGGTTTGGCTCTAACCGTTGTCTCTCGGGTTGCTTATTTTTTACCGGGGTTAAAATTAAGTAAGTAGGGTTAATTTTCTTAATGAGTTTTAAAACAAATTTAATAATACCCTTAGTGTCCCCAACAGTCATAATTTGGCCTCTTCCTATATATAGGGGCTCATTTGCTTAGATTAGGTGTGATTAGAAAATAGGATTAGCCAAAAATTCTCTCAAATTTCCTAAAACCTATTTGTTCATTCTAACCCCATAACACTCAAATACCTTCATTCCTTTGAGAAATCTTATTTTGTGAGTGTTTATTTATTGTTTGTTATTGCTGGATACTCTCAGCATATTCATTGTTGCTTGATTTTCAAAGTGAGAGTAAAGCAAAGATTTTTCCCCCGATTTCATTTAATAAATTTGGGTGTGGGAAAAATCTTATAGTTAAGTGAGTCTTTACATTGTTATTGTAAAACTCATTGAGCTTATATTTTTGTGTGTAAAATTTTTTCACAAGTATATTGACTCACTTAAAAAATGAGCAGTTCGAAAGTTATCTCAATATAAGAGTTACGTCGTGTAATATTGAGCCCAAAGGCTAGATCGTCTCCTCAGGGAATGTGTTTTAATCTTAAGTCTTACGTTTTTCCAATTGAAATTAAATAGTTACTAAACTCAATTCAAATTCGGGGTTTTTAAGATTGGTTGAGATTTACTTCGACAAATTAAACGAACACACGAATTAAAACCCTAATCTTAGTATGCACTGAATTAAATAGTAAGAACAGAAACCCTACGTCTAATCAGGCAAACATCGAAACACACGTTAAATTTTGGAATAGAAAAGACGGTAACTTTGACACGTAACTAAACATGCAATAATGAAAGTCACACAAACACAAATACAAACGATAAAAACCGAATCTTTAACAAAATTAAAAACTTAACCCAAAATCCAAATTAAAAGGCAACCAAGAATTCGAGCAAAAATTAACACCTTAAAAACTTAAATAATAACCAAACACGATAAAAATACAAACTTTAATAAGAGGGACCCTAAACTAAATCAGGCTTCAACCAAAAATCAAATTTTAAGAAAGAAAGACAACTGATTTAATAAAAACAATTTTTTTTCTTTTTTTATTTTATCCTTTTTTTTTAGAACCAACCTGAACTTTACTAGACTAATTTAATAAATCGAGCATTAATTAAATCTATCACAATTTAATTGAAAGAAAGTAAATAAAAATCCTAAATAAATACTTCAACAATAATAAAAAATCCTAACTAATATTCAAGTCTAAAATCTTTAATAAATTCCGATACAAATTCAACAGTACTTCAACTAAGTAATAAAAAAAACACAAAAGAAAAGATGGGAGAGAGAGAGAGAGAGAGAGAGAGAGAGAGAGAGAGAGTGAGTCGTGTGGTTGGTTCTGGATAGCAGATTGGAGTGCAGAGGGAGGGAAGTCCTTGGATGGTTGCTGTGGAAGTCGTCGGGCGGCTGGTGTGCTGGGGTTGGCGGTTGGAGTTGTTCATGCTCGGCTGCAGCTGGAGAGGGGATACTCGGGTGGCTGTGCAGCACAGCAAGGTGGCTCGGGTGCTGCTGGTGCTGTGTCTGTTGGAACTTCTGGCTTCGGGTGCTGCCAGCTGCAGTTGATTTGCTGGAGCAGCAGGTCTGTGCAGCAGTGAGATGGAGCAGATCGCTGGTGGGTCTCGGCTGTACAACAGCTTCTGCAGGGCGTTTCTGGAGTGGCTGGGTTGCAGGAAAGGGAGGAGAAGGTGAGATGGGAGAGAGACTGAGGGAAGAAGAGAGACACATAGAGCTTAGAGGTAGGGAGAGAAAAAGCAGAGAAGAAAAGGAGGAAGGGGTAAGGGAGGAGAGCATGAGAGGGAGAGAGTTCAGAGAGAGGGAGAGAAAATGCGAGTTAGAGAAAGAGGCAGGGGGTGCGCCCCAGCTCCGGGGGCTATCTCTGAAGAAGAAAGGAAAAAGGCTTTATATAAAAAAAAGAAGAAGCCCTATGACCCGTGCACAGGTGACCCGGATAAGCGACCCAAGCAGCCTGCGTGGCCGAGTCACATCAAAAGTATTGCATTTTTTATTTTTCTTTTTTTCTTTTTTCTATTCCTTTAGGAACGAAACTAATCTTGACCCCTCTGAAGCCCATATCACTTGAAGCTCAAAACGCAAAAATTGTAGTTAATCTTTTCATCTTTCTCTAGTATTTTGAATCGTCCCGATCGGAGCTCGGACGGAAACGTTATGCTGTTCGGACGGAAACGTTATGCTTGAATTATGAACTGATACCGATTTTAACTCTCGATAATTTTTCTGCGATAAAAAAAATGCAAAAATTCATAAATGGCTCAATAACCCATAAATTATAAATATGACACTTTGCCAAAATATTGAGAGTACTTAGGCATTTAATTAAAAATATAAGTCCTAGTGCCTGGATTAAAAATGTCTAATTACGCAGTTTAAGCACGTAATCACACCCCCCCAACTAACGTTTTGCTAGTCTCTAGCAAATAACATGAATGAATTTCAGGTTGGTGTCAACAACAATGAACTCCAGAAAACATAAAATTAATGCACATGTAAGCCAACCATACCGTTTCATATACAAAAATATAATTGAATTTCACACAAGCTCATTCATATTCAATGCACACAACTTCGAAGCACGTCACTCATGCAAAAGTGACGTGAAGGCATATAAATAAAATCTCGAGAGCATTTGAATTAGAGATATGACGATGATGCTCCCCCTGAGTTATGCACTTAAACATTTTATGTCTTTTCTTATTTTTCAAGTTCTTTAACCAAGTGATCAAAATTTTTCGTCATTTAATCTTGGCTTATCATACTTAGGCTTAGAGGACCAAAAAGCCACAATGAAAATTTCCTTAAATGAACTAAGCTTACATTGCTCCTTTTCTTTGAGAATCCTAACGAGTGTTTTTTATCTGACAAATATTACATTAGGTTTTTTATCTTTGGAATACATATCGTATATCTATATATATATATATATATATATATATTTGCATATTACAAAGATCGCATTGTGGTTGAATATTTGGAAGTAAACTTCTTGATTTTGATCATTATAATATTCGAGATAAATATTTTGATAAGATCACGGTTGATATCTGTGCATTAAAGAAGTTGAACTCGAACCATAATTTCTCCAAAGCTTTTAATTATATCATTACTGTGAAAATCTATTACTATATAGTCACGTATCACTGAATCTGTAAAGTACAATACCATTAATATAATCTTCATCTTTTACCTGTTACTTAACATTTCTATACTTTAGGTTTCTACTCAAAATACTGCTAATATATGTATATATATATTTTATGTTTCTGTAAACCTGTATAAACATAGTAATAACTGTAAATTTCCCTGTGGATAATTGTGTGTCATGATTTAACCCCTCATGACAAGGTTGTGCGGCCCGTAGGCGGGATTTACCCTGGCTGGCCAACTAGGAATAAATCACTATACTCCATAGTCTGATTAGCCCTCCTCAACCCATATCTGCTGGGGAGCCTGTCCACTCGTGGGCTCTATGCGATCGACCTTTATACCACTTATTATTTGAATAAGTGGTTGCACTCTATATACTGTATGTAGCTATGGTACCGTACTCTATAATTTGTATGGTCCAACAGGGTCTGATACTATATAATACATCTATATATACAACTATCTGTTTTATCATTATTCTGTAATAACTGTATAAACCATGACGCTGTGGAAAACTGTATCTATATTGTTACACCCCGACCCCGAGGGGCCTGGGATATTAACTTTTTACTACTGATTTACAGCGGAAGTAAAATAAACTCAACTTTTATTAAACCAGAGCGCTAATTATCCATATTACAATCATTTATTTTAAAAGAAGGAAAATTACACAAACATAAATATCTGAAACCATACTAATATTTCTAATCAATCTTTATTTTTCTAATCCCCACCCGTATGCTTGCTAAGCCTGATTCCCGACATGTCCTTCAGAGTTATCTGAAATAAAATATGATTGGGGTGAGACGACGCTCAGTAAGTAAATAAGATTATTATTAGTGTGTGGCCAAAATGAGCTTTTAAAGAATTTCGTAAAACAATAATGAATACTATAACTTCAAGACTGCTTTTAGAATAAACATAAATTTAAAAATTTCTGTATAAAACTTTTGTCATCAATTTCAACAGTAAATTTTTACAATCATATACTATAACTGCTAAATTAAACTTTTAACTTTAAAACTGTAAAAATATTTAATGATAAACATACATATACTTTTCCTTATACGTTTTCCTTAGATCGTCATATAAGCACCAAAATGATCTTTTTCACGTAAACTTACACTTTTCATTCAAATCATCAGTAACTTTGTACACGTAATTAAATATGTATAAATATATATTGTAAAAACCCACCCTTAGGCCTGTTTGCCATAAGTCATGTTTACCCCCATGACTGGGTTGTGCGGTCTGAAGACTGGACTTAGCTGGCTGACCGACCAAACTAAATCAACGTACGTAAACTTTAAGTGAGATTTTCCTTATTAAGTCCTGGTCCGAAACCAGGTATGCACTCAGGAGAAATCCACTAACATGAATAACCACTCTATAAACAGTGTGGGTGCACTCTGATCCGTATAAACTTTAAGCTGCGGTACCGAGCATCTGTAACTTTGAACTTTTGTTGCCATAAGGGGTTTTAAAATCATCTTATTATAATTTATGCAATTTAAAAATAATATCGTGAAAGTCTCATCCTTACTCATATTTTCATAAAAATGCAACGTAAAAATAAACTCATGCCACACAATTTTTGTGTTAAATATATATATAATTTTATTTTTGAATAGAAAGAAATGCTGAAAATTTACCCGAGGGGATTGGAACATTTCTTAACCCAAAAATATATGCAAGTATATTAAAGATAGAACTGGTATAATTAAATATGCGTAAAAATAAACTCATGTAAATTTTGTGGAACTAAGTAACATAATTAAAATTTACGTACAAAATAGACTCGGGTATGAATTTAAAATAAAAAGAAACTAACATAATCAAAATTTACTTACCTTCTTCTTTTACCGTGTGCTACGAACACAATAACTATCTTTAAGATATGAGATCGGAAAGAGTGGGTGAGTGAGAACTTACTCAAAATTCTCTCTCCACTACAAATTATTTCACTCACTAATCCTTCTCTTCCTTAGAAAATTGTTGTGAAAAATGAAGGTTGAGAGCTCCCTATTTATAGGAAAATTTTAGGGAAGAAATGGAATTTATAAAAGTGTGGGGAGATGGGTGAAATTATAATTTTTTTAAAATTAAAGAATGGGCAAGGGATGGGCAAGGTATGGGTTGAGTATGGGATGGGGATGGAGGCCATGTGGGAGTGCTTGCCACCATTCCCATTAAATAAATTTTTAATTAACTACTTACCTAATTAATTAATCAATTAGTTAATTAATTATTTTATTATTTTTCTTAATCATTATTGTCATTATTATTATCATTGTTATTACTTTTAAACTATTTTTAGTATTTACTTATTTTATTATTTTTTTTTGAACAAGAATTAAATTTAAATTTTGAAAACTCATGTGGGCCCCACATGGTCTTGTGGGCCCCACACAACTTCGAGACCCGAATGGATCCTACGTAACTCGAATAACTCTTATACGATTTTATGTATCCTATATAGCTTTGAGACTCGTGTAAACCTCCATACGGCTTCGGGACTCATGTGGGCCCCACACAGTCTTGTGGGCCCTGCATATGATACTTATATTATTATTATTTTATCATATATTTCTACAAATTATGTCAGTCAAAACATTATTTTATGTACTTATTTACGTATATAAACAGTGTCTACCCTGTTTATCCTATGAAATTCCATTTTGACCAGGCCGACCTCCAGGGAGCGACTGAGCCGCAATGGTCTCTGAGCACTCGCTTAGACAAGGTCTTTCTTAGGCATTAAATATGGAATCAAGGATCCTAACAGAGAAACACTTTCTTTTTTAATACTAACTATTATTATTATTATTCATTTTTTTTTCTTGGGTTATTACATATATCAACCGTGTTTCTGTAATTAACTGTAAATCTGTATGTCATGGTACTATAAAACTGTATAATTATGGTATTTCTGTAATTGCTGTAAAATATATTCACTGTCTGTATATTCTGTAAAACATAACTTAGGAAAATACTGTAAAACATATTTCTGTACTATATCTATATTCTCAAGCCACACAGTAATTCTAAAACATATTAATCATACTTGATAAACTGTATAAATCTCTACTGTGAATTACTCTGGTCAAACATTTATAATTTTATACTGAAATCATACTTCAATAACCTAGCATAGCATATTTCCCTTACCTGTTTCCTGCTAAAAATCTTCTACTATAATGGGTCCAACACTCGCAGGGTTCTCCACTCAACAGCCTGAAAATCATAAATCTCAGAACAAAACATTACTATTTCTACGTCTATTACATTTCTTACAACTGCTGGAAACTCAAATTCCGAATAAAAGACCTTACCCTGGATTTGGGATGAATTGCAATTTCGTCCCACCGACGATCCGCTCCGGCAGACTTATAGAGAACTCTGCCAGTAGCGTCGTGGTGGCCTCAGATCGTTGATCCGGCGACTGACGGGGCCGAAATCGAAGGAAGAAGAGGAAGGAGCCATAAGGGTAGAGAGAGAGAGAGAGAGAGATTGCGGCAAATTTCTGGGATTAAAATCAGTTTAGGACTATTTATACTGCAGAATTCGTCGACGAGCCACGTCATCTTGTTGACGAGTTTTTAAGGAATTTCGTCGACTAACCTTACCCTTCGTCGGCATATAGGTGCAGAAAGCAAATTGCGATAAATAGAACTAACACCAGATATGTTATCAGGGTTCGGCCAATACTGCATACGTCTCCGCCTCAAGCTCATAAGTAATAGGATTCCACTATGACTCACTTAATGGGTGGAGCGACACCTAATACAACATCTTACCAAGATGGTGCACCTAATTCTTTTAACCGGGTTTGAACCAGTCTGGGACTTTTCATAGGGCAAGTCTCCCTCTTTCGACCACACAATAGGAATGCAACCAATAAAATATTTGCGTACAAATAAATTGCTTCTAAAAAAGCTTATGTGTGCACCAATAAGCTTAATATGCACTTACGTATGATATGAAAATAAGTTCAATGTGAGTATGGTGATTTTCTCATAAAATAACCTTTGTATAAAGATGTTTATGATAAGTGCTCAAAGATTTTAACCCAAATAAAAAATCCCTCCAAAAATATTTTTTCTAAATAAAGTGCTAGAGAATCTAGGATTTATGGCTTAAAAATACTTTTGCAAGCACAAGCAAGTGAGCCTTTGAATCTTGCAATGGATGTGCAAGATTCACAAATAAGAAATAGTTTTTCTCGAAAGATGTTTATCAATGAAAATATATGGAGAAAACTTAGGATTTACTCTCAAGACAATGATTTTAAAACAAATGAGGTATGAGAGGATAAGCAATATGATTTGTAAAAAATAAAATGCCCAAGATAAATAATACTCTCTTAAAAAAAATTCAAATAAATAACAAAGCGATGATGAAAAACTAGCTTAGGAAGATGAAAATATGATATAGAAATTTCAGAGGATTTTCTAACTAATCATCTTGCTAATTTTGAGTTTTGAGAGGGTGCATATAAACTTGGGTGAAAATATAATCATTGGGGACACAGAGGTCATTTTAGAGAAAGATTAATGATGTTTAATTAA
Organism: Malania oleifera; assembly: GCF_029873635.1. Lineage (NCBI taxonomy): Eukaryota > Viridiplantae > Streptophyta > Magnoliopsida > Santalales > Ximeniaceae > Malania > Malania oleifera. The sequence goes on along the minus strand of NC_080419.1, from coordinate 31,398,470 downwards.
AATTAACCTCGTTTACCTACGGTAAAAAATTGACTAACCCAAGAGGTTCGGTCGACCATATTCAGGAATCGATCGACCGTATGCTATGTTCAGTCCACCATGGTAATTTTCAACTAAGTATTTGATCAACCATCTCAAGGCGATTTTGAACACGTTCGAGGTTCAGTTGACCAAGGCAAGTTTGGTTGATCATTTCTAAGATTTGGCCGACCAAGGCATCTTTGAACTAATGGTTCGGTCAACCAAGTTATTGGGGGTCAAACACGTGTCAGTTCGGTTGACCGTGGAAGGCACGTTTATTTCAAAATGGTCGATCGAGCGAAGTTAATATGTTGACTTCTAGTCGGTTCAGTTGGCTGAGGCATTTATACTGCCAAGGGTTCGGTCGACCAAAGCTTTGACTTTGGTCAACTTTCTCAGTTCGGTCAACTAAGGTCAGTTTGGTCGACCGAAGTCATTCTTGCCCCAATTTTGACCATAAATTCTTTTTGAAACCCTTGTGAATAAGTTATAATATTTTAGATTAAGGGTATTATGTCCTAAGGTCAGTCTATGACCTTTGTTCGATTTCCTACGATCAATCTATGGTCATCTGAGCTTATCATTCGCATCATGCATGCCATGCATTATTATAGACCAAATATAAAATAAAATGTAATACAAATGAAATTTAAATATCTTCAATCTTCTTTATTCTTATGACTTCCTTATAATGCGCCAGTTGATATGGTCTTTATGTTCCTTCCGACTTCCATCTTTTCCTTATGTGTGCATTAAAGTATTAAGTCTGCTTCAAGTGCTAAATACACACATAAGTATCTTGCGGTTTGTCATAATCAAAACCAGAGATCGGATTCAAAAAGTCAACACATGTGTTTTACTCCTATATTGTGTTGCATAGTAGTCTGATTATTTTGATTTCATTTATAGCATCGATTCTTTTGATTTCATTTGTATAGTCTCATTGCATTATTTCTGTATAATTGAGGATGTTTATTTTTTGTTCCCCAATATGTATATGTAATTGAAAACTACTATTTGCATGATCTCAATGTATGCATTTGTGGATGAAAGTTGTGAAATATTGTTAACGAATTCCAAAAGTTATACGTTAATTAAACGTAGTGCGAATGTCAACATTGGGGTATGAAAGTTGTGAAAATTCTAGTATTGATTGCCGATGATAATTGTTTTCTTTGAACAGGTACAAGTATAGATGGATATACTCGATTTTAAGATGAGACTCTCCCGAAATTTTTGCAATAATTCGATGTAGTGTGAATGTGTATTTTGCCAAAATTTTTAGATCTCTTTCCTTTTTATCTTTGTTGTTATTATTATAGATCGTATAGATCGCTTTGCATTTGTATAAATGTTACCTAAGTATATTATCTAACCCAAAAAAAAGACTCCTAAAATGACATTTATTGTAGTTATTTAAAGTCCTAAATGAAATATAAAAGTTATTGAAGTATAATACTTTTTATAATATGTTGGTAAGTAATTTTTACTACACTTTTAGTTTTAATTTTTTTAAGGTAAAGGAATATGCACATTTTTAATGAAGTTTTTTTTTTTTTTTAAAGAACATTTTGATATTTTTCCAATTTTGTGTTATAAGAGATAATGGATATTAGTTAATGTTGTTGATAATAATAAATGAATTTCTTAAAAAAAATTTCATTTTTTAGGTAGTAAAAACTCGCTGGATGGTCCAACGAGTTTCAAGAAAAAAAATACTTGACCATTCAACTAGTTTTGGCCACCATGCATCAACTAGCAGGCAGCCCTCCATGTTTAAAAGTCACTGGATTGTTCAGCATCTTTTAACTAAAAATCGCTGGACCATCTAGCGAGTTTTATGGCGCATCAAAGTAGGAAATAAATGTCTCACCGAATATTTATTAGAAAAAAAAAAAAAAAAGAGAAAAAACTCAAGGGGATGTCGTATTGAGGAAAAGAACAAAACCAAAATAAAAAATAAAAAATGACAGAGATGGGTTGATTGAAAGTTGAAAATTAAATCATAAGAATTTTTTTTTTTTTTTGAAAATATAATTGATAAAAGATACGGTTAAAATTTGTACTGAAGATGTTTACTTAGTATACGTATTGTAGACATGATGAACAGTAAAATGAAACTCTACTTTTACAATCTTAGGCTGCCACGACTGGTTCCTGTTGCAGATTTAATTATTCATCAACATGCCCTGCTTAAATTTGCTTTATAATTAATTCGGGATAAGTAAAAAATTAATTTTCTTTTTATTTTTCCTTCTTTTTCTTTTTCTAAATAAAATTATTAATCCAAGCTAACTCTTAATAAAATAAAATAAAAAATTATATGAAAAGTATTAAAAAGTATATAAATACTATTTTTATTTTATTTTTACGTGTTAAATACTATGAATAGCTAAAATTTTTGGGTGAAAGCATGTATAGTAATAAAATAAGAATCAATGATTCTTTGTGTGATTTTAGCCTATAGGTAATATTTTGGATGATGGCCAGAGTGTAAATAATTTTATTAAGAAAAATTTAAAAGGAAATGTGAAAAATTTTATGTGCATTTGCTCTCTTAAAACAAATGTTTCACCATTGTCAAACATAATATAAGATAATGATTTCGTCTGATTTTTTTAATTAAAAAAATGTAGAAAAAAATGTGAAGAAGAAATTATTGATTTCACAAAAAATATTAAACTTAATTTCTGTTTATGTTTAAGCTATTTTGAATGGGAATAATGGATTATCCACAATTTCCCACAAATTATCCTGTTCGAACGGTCATAAATCCGCCACTTAATTGAATCGAATATAGACTGTAATTCTTTTACCTAATAATAGACATTCAGATTGCATTTGTTAATTGATTTATTGATTTTCAAGCACAAGTTATTATGATTTTAACTATTAGTTAATTAATAAACAAGCTACAAATAAATACATATTTAATAAATATACAATAAATATATTTTAATTTTTGTATTTCAATAAATATGAGTTAGAAATTTAAAAAACTTCTTTTGTTGTTTTTTATATTATTTAACAAGTATAAGTTAAAATGTATTAAAAAAAAATCTAATTTGATTATCTATTAATGTTTTGCCTTATGTTTCAACAAATATAAATTAATATTTAAAAAAGACCCTCTGTAAAGTAGGAGCTATGACACGTGTTAATGAATTCATAACTTATAATTTAAAAATATGAGTTAAACTGATAAGTTGAAATATTAATCAGCCCAATCTAAATGGATGGATCACATTGCATTACTCAAGTGCTTCTCATTGGCTAAAATGAAGAAGTCGGACCTGTTGCTTCCTTGTAAAGTTACAATGACAATATATTATTTTTATAAAGATAAGTTGAAGCGATCCAGTCATAATTTTTTCAGTCAAATGAGCTAGCATGACACGTTACTAGATTTAGAGTAAGATATTTGATTGGTAAAACTTATAAGATTGGTGAATAAATTAAATAATCAAACTGCTAATATCAACATGACATACAATATATTTTATTTATTTTTATGCATGTACATATATATTATAAAAACAATATCATGACAAGTCCATATAAATATATTGTAAAGATTAATTAAAGTCACCCATTAATTGATTAATTAAAATCATAAGCAATCACCTAACAACATTCTAAATTAAATTTGTATTTCCTTTCTTATTTTTTATAAAATATTACTATCTATATATTTTAAAAATGTATACTAAAATAATAATATCACACCTATCTCGCATACAATGTATTATAAAAATTAATTAAAGTTATCTATTCGCTAAATAAAATCATAAATAATAGCTAACAACTATCTAAATTAAATATGTATTAAGTTTCTTTCATTTTTTAAAATATTCCTAAAACATATTACATTATTATATAATATAGTGGATGCGTGTAGTGATGGTGGAGGCTACATTCCACTATAAAATGGCCAGCCCAGCCCTCTAGTATTTGCATCATCAGAAGAGCCCTAACTGCACTGCTTTAGAGATATGTCTTTCAAAAACTTCCTTCTTCTCCTTCTTGGAGCGGTGGTTCTTCTTGCTGTTCCATCCAAACCCTCCGACCTCCTTCCCGACGAGAAGCCTCACAAACCAGACAAGCTATCCCACCAGTCGCTGCCTCATAAAGGATACCCTTCATTTGAGGGAACCCAACCTGAACACGAACACGAACCACACTACGAACCGCCTTATAAACACCCTCCTCATGGGGGATATCCTCCCGCTAGGGAAGCCGAAGTTGAAGTTGATGGCAGCCACAGTCCACCTTACTACAGGCCGCCTTATCACAAGCCGCCTTATCACGGGCCGCCTTACTAGCTACAAGCCACCACGCTAGCGGCCCACAACTAAATGAACACAATAAAGCTAGTGATTGGAGACTTGATTTAAAGACCTAGCTATAATAAGCAGATATTATTATGGTGTATTGTATCTTTAGTTCGTCTTGAAGTTGAATAAGAGCTTTTGCAAGCATGTCAGCCTTTATATTTTTATTGTAACTACTGTGGAGCCGGTCAAAGGTACGAAAAGTTAGTAATCATGTTATGTATGGCCTGTTGGTTGTAGCCTTTTTATCACCAAGGTGTTTGCATGAATTGTTTGCGTGGGGCTTCTTAATTCTTTCTGCGTGCAGTTTGCAGAGCGGCAACCTAGGTGGCTAGTTGGTACATGTAGTCATCTAAAGCTTACCATGCATGGAAAACAAGGTGGTGGGGGTGGGGTAATGAAGAAAGAGTAGCGGGCAATTAACTTTTCTACCCAATATTACATAATTAAATATACTATTATTACTACTACCACTATTATTTTTATTAGAGTAAAAGATATAAAAGTACCCCCTCCTAAAATTTGATAAAAAGATTATGGGCTTTATCAAATTTTATGTGGTTTAAAAAATAACAAGGTCTCCCTTGAGCTTTGGAAAAACACATATCTCCTTTAAGACCTCAAAAATTTTAAAAATTTCCTATAAAAGTTATCGAAAACACACAAACCTTTCTTATATTTAGTAAAATGAAGTATTAAGGGAGGGTAAAAGGGTCTCAAAAGGAAATGTTAACAAAAGGTTGATTTACGGAGTTTAAGAAAAGGGAGGTGCACCCCCTTTTGCCAAACCTCCACATGGTGGATCTTAAAATTAGGAAAAAGTCTGTTTAATTTTTTGTCAAATCTCAAGAGAAATCATCATCATCATCATTATTATTATTATTATTATTATTATCTGCAGGAAGGTAACATAGATTTTAACTACAATTCCTTCAATATATATATATATGTTAAAAAAAATTCACTGGCTATGGATTACCATTTGCTAGTAATATTTTTAAAGCAGGAATGCATAATTAATTAGAAAATAGAGAGAAAATTTTGAAAATTTCATAAAATATAAGTTAAGAGCTCGTCTTCTATTAAATGATAGAAAAACAAGCTTTTCAATTTCTAAAAATTCCTAAGGATTTGGATTGTGAGAGTTTTAATAAAACATAGCTCAAATTATATCAGCACTCTTTTTAAATTGACACAAAAAATTCTTAAAATATAAGTTAAAAGCTCATTTTTTATTAAATGATAGAAAAACATACTTTTCAATTTCTAAAAATGTCTTGACTTGGATTGAGTGAATTTGAATAAAACATAGTACAAAATTATATTATCATTCTTTAAAATTTACACAAATTCAAATTCAAATATCAAAGTTGATGCTATTAAAGACTAACTACTATATAATATCTCACATTGACCATACAGGTATGACAACTAATTAACTAAAAGTGCTTATAGATTTTAATCAACATTTATTGGGTCATTTTAAGAATTTAAAAGAAGTGCTTACAATTTTCAATAAACATTTATTAGGTCATTAAGAAGCATCTTTTATTACATATATCTTAACCTTAAAAATTAAATATTAAAAAATAAATTATGTGATTATTTGGAAAAAAATAAATGTCTTAAAACTAAATTTAAAAAAAAATTAAAACCATATATCGAACTACATCTATTACTGAATTACATTTTTTTTTTACTTTTTCTTTTGTTAGGCATGACTGAATTACAGTTGCATAGGTATAGCTTGTGCTCAACTGCAAATTATTAATTATTATATGTAGAAATATGACAACATATCCATATATTAAGGAATTCGCAGTAATGAGATATAATATGTACTTTAACAAATTTATAACTATAAAATCATCATTTAGTTTTAAAAACTTATCTTTATATTAGTATTGCAATTGATAGTTAATAAAATTTACAAGGAGCAATTTGTATTTGATAGGGAACAAAATGTTAGTCTAAAATTAAATAAGATTAAACAGACATTAAAGAGAATTAAAGTGAATAATAAACTCTCCCCTAATAAAGACCCATAAGTCTAATATACAAAGTCTGTTGGGGATGTGTGTTGGCCTAACAAGGCTTCATCTCTGTTTTGATGATAACAAATTAAGGTTTCTAATTGTGCTTCAAGTACATTTATAGGTATTAGACTTTACAAGCATAAATGGATTATACTTCAAGCTTAAAAGCCATGAGGAACTAAAGATAAATGAAGATTGGTTCAAGCTTGAATGAAGATAAAGCTTCAAGAACATAGGGACTCAATGTGTATTTTATGTGTATTGTTTTAGGGTCTCAAGTAAGTGTCTCTCTAATATTAAGATTGTGTATGAAGCTTTTAGGACATAATTGGGCTTAGAGACTTATTTCTAAAACTCAAAAAATGTCTTTGCAATGTTGAAATATGTTTCAAAAAGATTGCAAATGAGTTTTGAAATAAATAAGGTTGAATTTCACAACAAACTAAACTAAGTGGTCTGGAATCAGTAGTTCGGGCGACCGAACTCAAGGGTCAGGCGATTGAACTAGTTTTGCCATTGAATAAAACCCAAACAGTGTATGTCCGGGTGACCAGACTGATAGTCCAGCCAACTGAACATGTTCAGGTGACTGAAGTCAGTGGATCAGGCAACCGAAGTGCTACTGCCTATTTTTTAAATTCAATTTCTTAATGGTTCGGGTGACCAATGTTAGCTTCGGTGCAATCCCAAGAGGGGGGTGAATTGGATATTTAAAAATTCTTTCATAAGTCAATCAGTCTAACAGCAGTATTACACAACCTAGGGTCTGTCTATGCACTTATAAATTCAATCATTTACAATAAAACATACACGTGTGGTAAATAAATTGCGAAAATGAAAATTGAGCACGCGATATGTTATCGAGGTTCGGCCAAAGTTCCTATGTCACCGCATTGGCTCACCAGTACAAGGATTCCACTATAAGCTCACTTCATGGGTGGAGCAACAACAGTTACAACCATGTCAATTAATAGGGCTAACCTCAACCTACAAACGCCTCTTACCAGGATGGTGCACCAAGCTTTCCTAATTGGGTCTAAGCCAATCTGGGACTATTCAACAGGGCAAGTCTCCCTCTTCAGGCCCACGCCTAGAATACAACAGATGTACAATAAAATTTGCATATAAACAAATGTTTCTTACACATGCAGATATGTACCACCACGCACATGCACTAATCAATGCACCTCAAAGAGATAGGAATAATAAGCTCAGTACAATACGTGTGCAATAACGCTCAATCTAATATCAATGTTCAATCAAGCACAAGAGTGTATTAACAAGATAATCTTTGAACCAACATATAGATGCAAATCTCAATAACGATTTAGGCTTTCAAAGATTTTCACCAAGGTAATCAAAATCTCTCCAAAAATATTTTTCTCAATATTCAAGTACAAGAGATTTTGAAAAATGAGTTTGTGAAAAAGATTTTGCACACTCAAAAATCACAAACTCGATGAGTCTTGCAATGAGAATGCAAAGAATCACTAGCTACAAGATTTTTTCCACACTCTGATTTATCAAATAAAATCAAGGGAAAAATCTTATGCTCAACTCTCAATCTGAAAATCAAATACAATAAATATAATGAGAGTATCCTAGCAATGTAGAACAATGAATAACCACTTAATTAACTCTCACAAAGATTGGTTTATCAAAGGAATGATTTGTATAAGAGAGTATACAAAATTTGGCACCAAAATGTGTAGTATGGGCAAATGGGAGAATAAAAAGTTTGAGATAATTTTTGGTTAATCCTATTTTCTAATCCCAACTTAATCATGGCAAATGAGAGGCTATATATAGATATCCTAAAAAAATATTACCGTTAGGGACATAGGAGCGTGCATCTCGTAGTTCTCCTAACTGGGTCTAAACCAATTCGGTGCTCTTCAAACCACATCTGAGAAAATCCGTGACTATTTACAAGGCTAGTCTCCCTCTTTCGACCATATGTCGAGAATATAACAAATATTCAATAAAATTTGTGTACAAATATAATACTTCTATACTAAGCAGATGATGTGCAATAGTATAGCTCAATACATGCACTCTAATATGATATGAGTTACACTCAGTAGAGAATGGTGTTTTTCAAAAAAAATATTCCAATATTTGAAGAAAGATATATATATATATATATATATATATATATATATGATAAAATGCTTCAAATATTTGAACCCTTCATAAAATATTCTCCTAAAATATTTTTCAAATACAAACCGAAGAACCTAGGGTTTTTGGTCTTAATGATATTTTTGCAAGGACTAAAATGTGTGATCTTTGATGTTGAGAAAAATATGCAATACATGCTTCAAAGATCAAAATAAAATAAATATTTCTTCAACAAAGATTAGCAATAAAAAATATTTAGAGAAATTAGGATTTATGCTCAAAAGTTGTTTTTGCAATAAACGTAATTAAAATGATTGTCCAAACAAAATACTCGATCTCTTAAAAATGTTTCAAGGAAAGACTCAAAGAGAGTTTGGAGAGTGTAAACATTTACCCCAAAAATGATTTTACAATAAAAATATGAGTGGAGGAACTTTGATGAAGTAAATAATTTTAAAGGAAAATTTGGTTAATCAAAGTTGCTAATTAAACAAATTAAAGGGATATTTTATAGTTTTTTGAAAAAATATGATGGTTGGGACATGCTGGGTATTATTAAATTTGTTTAATTAAATTTTAACCCTAGTTACCATAGTTAATTATTAGCAACCCGAGAGTTTCGGTCGCTCGGTCCTTAGGGTCAATTGCCCGAACAGATATAAAGAGAAAAGTGAAGTTTTTGGGTTCGGTTGCCCATGGGAAATGATCGGTTGGCTGAGCCAAGCGATTTTCCAAAAATTTGTGGTTTCGGTCGCCTGGTGAATGGTTGGTCTGCTGAGCCTCACAATTCGGTCGTTCGGGATGATTTTGAACTAAAAGTTCGAGTGGCTAGGGACAGTGAAAAAGTCAATGACCAGGGTTCAGTCGACCGTGGAAGATACATTCATTTTTGTTCGGTCACCTGAGGCTTAGTCAATATTTTGACTTTTTGGCCAACAGAGTGTTCAGTCAATTTAGGTGTTTATAACTGAAATGGGTCGATTAACCAGGGCTATTAAAATACCCCGAAAATCCAACGTCTGCCCTAAGGTTTGTCTATAGCCTATCTGAGCATTAAGTCATATCATGCAGGATATATGCATTTATTACAGACCAAATAATAAAAATTAAATTTATATACAATTTAAAATAAATGTCTTCGTCTTTTGCTCTTTGTTCATGGGATACACCAAGTTGTATGTACGCTTTAAGTCCTGTCTTAGCTTCCATTTCCTTTTTACCTTATGTGTGTGTTGAATAGTAAACCCGTTCAAGCACTTAAAAATACACATAAGAAACTGGTGTTTTATTAGCTTCAAAATAGGGAACGGACTCAAAAAGTCAACATATGTAATTGGTGTAATCCCAAGAGGAGGTGAATTGGATATTTAAAAATTTTAGGTCAAGTCTAATCTATTTCTATGCACAACCAATATAACTCAACCTAGGGTATTTGCTAAACAATTCCAATTTATTAGATACAAGGACGTTTAAATAAGCTAGGTAGATAAAAACAAATCTAGTATTTCTCAAGCAATCACAAATACGTATCTAAATGCCAGTGTAACGGATCCACTAGATAAACATAAGCAAGCAAGCATAGGAATGTAAAGAAACTAAAGAAACAGTGACACACGATATGTTATCGAGGTTCGGCAACTATGTCTACGTCCCCGCCTTTAGCTAACCAACCTGAGGATTCCATTAATGCTCACTTAACGAGTGGAGCAACACTGATTACACCCTCTCCTTATGGGGCGAGGAATACCCCAATTTAAATTACAAGGTTGAGCCCTTCACAGGGTAGAGTACACCCTCTTTAGGTCACACCTATAATACAGCAGTAAGTAAAATGTGTATAATAGAGATGCTTCTTATACAAGCAAATGATGTACGACAATAAGCACAACACACTCACTAATGACAGGAGATTAAGCTCAAAGGAGATTTTGTTAAACAAAATGTTAACTCTAAAAAATGTGAGAATATATATGTGTGTGAGGCTAAGATCTTTGATTCATGATAAAATATTCACTAAGTGTATATTCAAAAGATCTTTAAGACCCTAATCAAATATCTCAAAAGATGTTCTTCAAATATGAAGCAAGGGAGATATTAGAGTTTAAGCTAGCGAAAACGTATTTGTCAAAAGCACAATGCAAGCCTTTGAATCTTGCAATAAGGATGCAAAGATTCACAAGCAAATGGAGAGTTTTTCCCAAGAAATATTTATGAATAAAATACAATGGGAAGAACTCAAGTTTACTCTCTAAAAATCAATTTTTAACAATACAAAAATGAGAGAGAGAGTTAAAGATTTGAACTAAAAATGTAATGCTCACAATAATGAACACTCAACCTAGCTTCAAGTTGCAATCAATGTGCAAATGAAGAAGGTGAGTATTATACTCTCTTTCTAAATAGATATGTAAATACATGTGTGAAAGAGAGTAAGAAAATTAAGCTTATATGATAGAATAATGGCAAGAATAGCACAAAAAATTTGAGGGAGAATTTTTGCTAATCAAGATACTAATCCAACTTTGGAATGGAGTACATATAGACTCCCCAAAAATTATAACCATTATAGATACAATGTGTGTCGCGATGTCCTAGGAGCGCGTGTGCCCCGGGGTGGCGAAATAAAAATCAATTTTAATATTCAAAGAAAATATAGAATGTCGGAGTCGCCACTAACCTTTTAGTGTGGTTAGAACACATGATTACTACCCCGTTAGGGGTAGAATCGGTCTACGTTACCAGAGCTGGGGTCGGGAGTTCGGTTACGCGAGGGGAAGGTACGAACACCCCCTACATGCCCGTTCTTACGAACGGTACCTAACTAATTTGGAATTATCCCTAAATTAATCTAGTAAGTCTTTAAATTACTCCTTTTATGAATTTATAAATACACATGGAAAATAAATATAATATGTACATATATATTCCCTCAGAACTTAAAGGTACGTGAAGCCTGAAGGCTAATACTCTAGCATTAAAATCATAGGGATTTACGTACACGAAAATAAATAGTAAAATAAAATAATAAGAGTAAATATCATAATATATAATACAAAATTTGAATATACCTGAGAAACAAAAATACAAAGAATATTTGATATTAATAATAATAATAATAAATAATAATAACAATAGTAACAAAAATGAAAACATAATACTATAATAATATTCATATACTAATAATACCGTATTAATATTGCAAGCTATATTGTAATAATAACATATAATGATACCACAATGACACTACATAAATAATTAAAGAATAATAATTATATACCAATAATAATATCACATGATAATAACGCTACCTTAGTATATGAATATGTATGTATGATAATAATAAATGACCTGTACTCTTATATATTGTAATAATAATACGTAAATCAAATATATATACGTACACTAATAGTAATAATCACATCTATTTTAACACACACACACACATATATATATATATACCTGGATAAAAATAATGATAATATAAAATAATACTACACATCTAAAAACACACATGTATATGCATATAATAATAAAGATAATAATTACAGCAATACTAATACTAATAATTATAATAAGCATATTTTAATAATAACAAACCTACCTTAATATTAACACATAATTAATGATAACATGTACAATATGGAAATAATTAAAGAACAAAATTAATCCTATAATTAACACGTAAACTATACAATTTGGAAACAAATCAAGTGAAATTATGGGAACAGTTCAAATTATAATCTATTATGCAAATATATATATATATATATATATATATATAGATGGGTACAATATGGAAACATGTGATAATTAGGAAATATACCAAAATCTAACATGGAGATACAATAATAATACGAAAATAAATATGTAATCAAATATACAATAAGAAGGGTAGGTAAAAATAACATAAAATGCACATAAACATATGAGGTGATCACAATAATAAGATGTAAACTATACAATTAAGTGATAATATAAACATGGCAACAAATAATTAAGGCAATGACAATAATACATACGCATGCAAATTAAATACACAATTAAAATATGCAATCAATAATAACATAAATATAAATATATAAGGTCATCATAATAATAATCACATAAATATGCAAAAATATATAATCAAATAAATATGCAACATAATAATAATAATAATATGCAAAATAAATATACAATGATAATATTAACATGACAACAAAAATTATTATATTTAAATATTACAATTGAAATCTTACCTTGGCAATAAATAAATAAAAATCTTACAACAATGAAGACAAACCAATTAGTGTACCACAAAAGAAATTAAACGACTATCACGACAAGGATATGTAACCTGTAATAACAATGTTAAATCATGAAACACGTATAACTATATATATATATAAACTGTTTAACATAATCAACAATTATTCGTAACAATATAAACAATATAAACCCTAAGTATGGACATGTATACATTGAAATTAATAACGACAATAAAAACATAAAATTTTCATATACATACTAATATGACGATAACAAAAGTTTTAACAATAATATACCACAATAATCATGGCAATAATAATACAATAATAGAATATCAATAATAATAAAATCAATATGATAAACAACATAATAACAATACTAATAACAATATCCAAACAATTTAGTAATTTTACTAATAATGAAATACAAACAGAATAGTATAAAAATATTACAATAATGTTATTAATAATAAGATACAAGCAATGTAACAATATTACTAATGATAATATGTAAATAATAATATTAATACTACTAATAATATAGGAATAGCAATAAATGTAAAATATATAGGTATATATATGTATATATATATATTAACACTAACAATAAAATAAATATATATATATGTGTGAGTGTTGTGTGTGCTTTATTGTGTGAGTGAGTGCGTGTGTGTGTAGTGCATAGATACAAGGAAACTCACCAGATACTTACCAAGATGAAAATGGTCGTAGAAGAAAGATGGGAGACACCGCGAGTTGAAGTGCCTCTGCAGGTTGCTGTTGTTGGGCCAGCTGTGTTCGTCGCCGGAGATACTGGAGGCTGGTCGGAGTTGCAGAGGGTTGTCGAGGTGGATGTTGGCCGTGGGGGTTGCAGAGGAGGCCGAGGAGCAGTGGAGGATGGAGTACTGTCGCAAGACCTCTCAGCCACGGCTGGCTGCTGTGGTGAGAGGCTGGACGAAGAGGAGCTGTGGCAGGAAGTGCTGTGGTGGCCGAGAATGTTGCAGAGGAGAGCTGCTGCAGGTTGGGAGGTTGCAGAGTTGAAGTGCTCTGCTTGAGAGAGTCTGGGTTGCTGCTGCAGAGGCACTCAGATCTGCTGTGTTGTGGCCTAGGAGGGTGGCTGAGAAGATGGTGTTGCAGGGGAAGGTTGGGTTGCTGGCAGAGAACCTGCTGTCACATGGAGCTATGGAGTTCGGAGGCTGGATGGAGGAGCTCTGGCTCGGGTATGGTGAAGAGAGGAGCAGAGGGAGGCTGGGCTGGAATGTGAGATGAGAGTCTACGGCTGTGTGGAGGCCCTCAACTGCCGTGCGCAGGGAATGGATGCTGTGCGGTGGCTCTGCGAGAAAGAGAGGTGGAGATAGGAGAAAAGGATGAGGGAGGTGCGGCGGCTGTCCTGCGTGAGAAAGAATGAAGAATAGTTAGGTTTTTTTTTTCTTGGTGTCTCCGTCCCCTGCTTGCTTGGCCTCTTGCCCTTATATAAAAAAAAAATTTTGAAAACCCTAAAAAAAAAACTTCCTTTTTTGATTTTATTTTTCTTTTTCCTTTTTTTTTTTTGCTTTTATTCTTATGGTAATAATGAAAATAGAAATAATAATAATAATAATAATAATATTATAGTAATAATATAACATCAATAAGGTAATAATAATAATAAATAATAATAATACTACTACTAATAGTAAATAATAATAAATAATTATAGTAAAAATAAAAATAATAAAGATACTATCAGTAAAATAATAATAATAATAATAATAAAAATAAAGTAATAATACTAATATTAAAAGTAATAACTAATAATAATAATAATAATAATGATAACATTACTAATAAAAATAAAGATAATGAAAATAATAATAACCAAAATAAGATACTAATGCTTATAATAATAATAATAATAATAATAATAATAATAATAATAATAATAATTATTATTATTATTATTATTATTATTATTATTATTATTATTATTATAAGGTAAATAAATAAATAAATAAATAAAAATAATAGTAATAATAATCCAGAATAATTATAGTAAAATAATAATAATAAATAATAAAAATAATTATAAGAAAGTAATAATAAAATAACGATAATAAAAATACTAATAATAATAAAATAATAAAAGGGAACCCCTTGTTCTATTTGATTAGGGCAAAAATAGGATGTCTATAATGTGAATTTTTGAAATTGTTTAGTTAAAATTTAAGTGTGACTAGCTCTAAAAAATATTCGAAATCTAAGAGGTTCAGTCGACCAGAGGCTTCACCGATCAGCTGACCCTTGTAAAAATTTTAACTTTAATAAAGGGTTTGGTTGACTGAGCAAAGTGCCGGTCGGCTGGCCTTTCTGGGATTTTCAAAAATATGCAATACTCGATTGGCTGAGGATGGAGTCGGTTAGCTGAGGCAAAGGCAAAAAAAAATCCAACTTAAGTAGGTTCGGTCAATCGAGGCTTTCTATAGAAATTCATACCAGTAGGCCGAGGATGGTCGGTTGGCCGACCTTTTTTAGAAGTAAATGGATCGGTTGGCCGAGGCTTCTTAGAACTTGCCCACGTGGCAAGTTCGGTCTGTCATGCCCCGAACCCGATAATGGGACCCCAGGGTGAATTAGTAATCTAACCTGTCCCTGTATTAAATAAAATACCAATGATATTCTATAATGAATGAGGGTCTGACCCCGTGGGGTTCTTATACACCCTATACGCATTCACATATAAGACAAATAGGTGGTGGAAACTGTTCTTTCCGTACATACATTGTACCATACTAGAGTCTGTATAAAAAGAGTCTGACTTCCATACACAAAACATAAACCCAGGTGCCAATCATAACCCCAAAATTAGGACCCAACAGATTCCTAGTACACAAGCACTATCCGCAGTATACTGACCACTACGCACCCAATACAAGGATGCTAGTTCCGGTTACCCGAAGGACCTGAAAAACATATACGTGCGCTAGGGATGAAACACTTCTCAGTAAGGCAGATCTAGGTTATATTAGTGTGTGGCATATAAGTGTTATCATGACATAAAGCATACATAGTTCAATGCAATTCTAGTATTTTCACAAAACAGTTTCAGTACAGTGCATATCACGCACACACGCATGATCAAGTTACCTGGTGTCGTTACACCCTTCGGCCTGAAGCCGACCTACACTACACGATGTCCCTGGCACATGGTGTAGCCCCAGGCTCCCATGGTATCGTACTAGCACAACCAGTAGATCCAAACCTTTCGATAATCAGTTGGTGAGGCTCACACCCTCAGATATAGAATTGGACGCTCTTGCCAAACATGGCAGGTGATATTTCACACCCTCGGATATAGAGTCGGACACTCTTTTACAACTTGGAACAATTCGGAACCCAGTTCCTATTTCATTGCAGTAAAACACAACCATGCATGTTCATATAACCAAACAATCCACACCTATTTGGTAATCTAAAATTATGATTTTCAAAAAATATACAAGTTTAAACAAGTCAAGGTATGGCCATCCCCATAACATAATATATATCACAATATATTCATGGTTTTCCAACGAAACTAAAGATGCAACCCAATGCCCCCCTTTTTCCAAAATTGTAAAGTGAAAAACTCATAATTTTACCAGTTAGATTTTCCCAAATGAATAACCAAAACACACACAAGATCGTGAATCACAGTTCTACCGAGTCCAATTCCAAAAATAACAAACATAAACAGAATCCCCTTACCTTTCCCTGAAAATCCAAACCCGAACTTTACAACCCCTAAACTGCGAACCGAGTTCCCAAAACCTATAAACCACAGTACATAAAATACTCACAATTCTATTCCTTACATAACTACTGGAACATAATTGAAAACCGAGCCTTACCTTTGATTTTAAGCCAAAACCTAATAATGCTAAGAATGAAGATCCGTTCCACAAATCTTTAAGAGAATCCTTCTCTGATTGTCATAGTAACGTCAGATCATCGATTCTAGCAACGTATGGCGAAAAAATCTAGAGAGAGAGAGTGATTTTCAAGTTCTTAGAAAAAGAGAGAAAAAGAGAGAGAGAGAGAGAGAGAGAGAGAGAGAGAGAGAGAGAGAGAGAGAGAGAGAGAGAGAGAGAGAGAGGATATTTTTATTTCTTAGTTGAGAAGTAATGGAAATGATATTTATAGCCCTTTGACTCGGCCAACCTCGTCGACGAGATGGCGTCTTCATCGACGAGTCTATGAAGACAGTTTGTCGATGAGATGGTGGCCTCGTTGACGACCTCGTTGACGAGCCTGAGATTTTTGGATTCCTGAAACCTCTCGGCTTCTCCTCTTTGACGAGCTCCTGCATTTCGTCGCCGAACATCATAAGGCCTTCGTCGATGAACTCTGGCTTCGTCGACGAAGCCCGCTCAATTACAATTCTACCCTTCTCTTTATTTATTATTCCATATATCACGGTTCAGGTTTTTACAACCTCCCCTTATTACAAAAATTTTGTCTTCAAAATTTGTAATCTCTTATTCACAAACTCATTCACATAACTGAACGCACATTTGACTCTAGAATAAACCGGCGACCACTACAACGCAGCCTCGTCACAATATATACACACCCTTACTTATGGCGTAGGAATATCGTGGTTACATACACAAACCGTCTTAGGAGTTCACAATAGTACACACTCCCAACGAATAACCACCTATCCCAAAACAAAAGTAGGGTAATACAACTCAGAACAACTGTGGATACTTTCAGCGTATCTTCGCTTCCAATTCCCAAGAAGCTTCCTCAACCTCATGATTTCGCCACAATACCTCCACTAACGGTATATCCTTGGTACGTAGCTTCTGAACTTTATGGTCCAGAATCTGAACAGATGTTTCCTCGTACGCTAAAGTATCCCCAATTTCCAAGTTCTCGTAATTAATAACATGCAAAGGATCCGACACATACCTTCTCAACATGGATACGTGAAACACATTATAGATCCTCGAGAGCGCTGGGGGTAGTGTAATACTGTAGGCTGCTGGATCCACTTGCTCAAGAATCTCGAATGGTCCAATAAACCTTTAGCTTAGCTTGCCCTTTTTTCCGAACCTCATCACCCCTTTCATCGGAGCGATCCTCAGAAATACCTTACCCCCCACTTTGAATTCCAACTCACGGCAGTGAACATCTACGTAACTCTTTTGCCAATTTAATCCTATCCCGGATCAAACCCACCTTCTCAGACCCCTGCTGCATGAGTTTTAGGTCCTAACACCTAATGTTCACCAACCTCATCCCAATACAGAGGAGACCAACACCTCCGACCATACAAAGCCTTGAACGGTGCCATCCCGATACTGGCTTGGAAGCTATTGTTATAGGCAAACTCTACTAGTGGCAGAAACTGCATCCAACCACCTCCAAAACCTAACACACAAGCTCGTAACATATCCTCCAAGATTTGTATTGTTCTCTCCGACTGTCCATCAGTTTGGGGGTGGAATGTTATATTAAAAGTAAGTTTTTTCCCCAATGCTTCCTACAAGCTCTTCCAGAAATGAAAGGTAAACCTCGGGTCTCGATCTAACACAATGGACATTAGTACCCCGTGCATTCTAACTATTTCATGAACATACAAGTCTGCTAGCCTACTCAGAGGGTAGCTAACCTTCATTGGTAAAAAGTGAGCATATTTTGTCAACCAGTCCATGATCACCCAAATGACATTCTCCCCGTGAAGTGCTGGCAGCAATACAGTCACAAAGTCTATAGAAATATGCTCCCATTTCCATTTTGGAATAGCTAAGGGCTGTAATGGTCTTGTTGACCTCTGATGTTCCGCCTTCGCTTGGTGACACATCAAACACTCGCTGCATCAACTTTAAAGATGCTAACAAGTGAGGTAGGGCACCCCAGAACACAACACCTACCACTTTCTAAAGGGGAAGAGACGGAAAAGAATGCGCCCACCCCAGCTGTCATAATCAGGATGTCCCCGCTGGTCTTCCGGCGTGTAGGTGTAGAATTAACTAAGCAGCTGAACTCCCAAGAATTGTAAAGAGCTCCCGGGACCTGAGATAAGAAGAGGCATACTCCAGATCATCAATCCGGCAGGCCAAATATCAAACAAAATCTACTTGGAGAAAGAAGGCTAAGTATAAACAAGAAAGGACCTTCCCCTCGGTATCCCCAATCCCACTTCATTACTCTCCTAATATGCGTTATTCCTCTACCCTAGACGCCCTATCTTGCCTTCATCTAGAGCTCATGTGACGGGGATAGAACAGTAAAAAAATAAAGAGAACAGCATAACCATGTACCACTGTATATCTCCGATCGGCTAGTTTACATCCAAATAGAAGTAAAGGAAGAGGATCCTCTCAGGTCTCTCAAATTACCGGCGCGGCGAGGGAACTCGAGTACTCTTGAGGAGGAAGAAAATATGTTTGGAGAGAGGAATTGCAGGGCCAACCCAGGAAAACCCCTGAGTAACAGAACAGAACAGATTCAGGAAAGGAATTCTTTAGGGTCTCGGACACCACATTCACTTCTAGAAAGAGAACGCAAGGAGAAGTGTCCGAGAAAGCTGAAAGGCACAGAAAATAACCAACACACAGACGAACGGAAGCAAATGAGGACGGTAAGACCAGAAATAGAGCCCAAAACACAAAGAACCAGGTCACGCCCGAGCGTGGAGGAAAAACTTGCGAGGCGATCCGAGGGCGAAAGGACTCCTAGCATCTGGTATCCAGGACGCGTCGAAAGGAGGGCCAACAGTAGAGCGCAACGAATCGGAAAAAAAAAAGAAAAGAAAGGGTATCATCTCCGGAACGAGGGCGCACGCCACATAGCGAAGGAAGCGACTGTATGACCCAAATTACTAACTCGCCTAGATGGTGGGCAGCAGGTAAGGGAAACATTCAAATAGGCGGATCAGAAAGAAAGGAAAACAAGGTGAAGAGAATGGGGGGGGGGGGGGGGGGAAACTAAAAAGAAATAAAATGAAAAGCGAGAGAAATCTGGAAACAGCGGCAAAGACAGGGACAACCTCCAAGAATGCCGTCCTGTGATACCCCACGGTAACAAAGGAAGGAGTCTCGAACCGATCCGGAAGAGTGAAGCATAAAAAAATGAAGGGAAAATAATTAAGTGGAAACGCAGGGACATAAGGGAATAGGGACGAATATGGGGGGAAGGCCAAGGGACAAAAAGAGAGAAAGATGATATAAAACAAAACGGCAAATAAGAACCAAAAACAAGCGGACAAAGAAGAGGATGGGAGGTAGGGCGAGAAGAGCGCGAAAGAGCAACGAGAAGAACAAAGGGAAAGGTAGAATAGATAAAAAGCGTAAAGGGAAGCAAACAGAAAGCCTCATAGATAGGGAGGTACCAGAAAGTCGAAGTTAAAGCAAGATAGAAAAAGAAAATATGACTAAGAGGGCAATGGAACGCGCGATAGGTTGAAAGCAACAACAGAGGTAAGCGTAACCGACAAAACCCAGGAGGAATGCACTAAGAAGGGAAAAAAATGAACAGCCGGGTATAACAAATGCAAGGAACTTCAAGGAAAAAAATCAAAAAAGAAAGAAATGAGAGGGTAAAAACACCGTAGAGACACAGACAAGACATAAAAAAAAGTAGGAGACAAAGCACAGGTAAGGGAAGATGGAGCTCCGTAGCCCCAGTGCACAAGGGTGGAGGGGGATGAAATGGAGGGAGGAAACAAACAGAAAGAGGTAGAGTGGCTGAACAAAAGAAGCCTAGAGACCAGGAGACATAACGCGCGAGACAAGAAAAGAGGGGAAAGAAGGCAAAAACAAAGAGCTGCGCACACGAACGAGCAAAGAGATGAGCCGGAGTAAAAAAAGCACAAAAGGAGGGCAGCACAAAGATGGATACGAATAGATAGAGGCAAGAGAAACGGAAAAAGGGAAGAGCAAGAGCAGAGAAAAAAGAGCAGCGAACAATGTGAAAGAGGTAAGCAACAAGCAGAGAAACAGTGATCAACAGGGAAAAGGTGTAAAACACAACAAACAAAAAGAGAGAAAAAAGAGAGGAGCTGCGGAAGAAACCATACGAAGGAAGCGCAACGAGAAAGAATGGAAGGACAGAGGAAGGAAAAGAAGAAAACAAGGTAGGACGAGAAGGAAAACTGGCGTCGGAAAGAAGACCAGATAGGGAAATCTCTCAGTCAACTCCGCATCACTAGCCTGCGCAACTTTAATACGCTCAAACAAAATTGGCTGGATCACCAAACTAGCAATGAAAGCCTGATGATCACCAGACTGCAACTTTATACCAAGGATTTCCAGATACCGTCTGATATGATGCTTAGCTACAACTGCAGACACTACCGCATGCTCTGACTTCCGACTCAACGCATTAGCCACCACATTGGCTTTCTCCAAGTGGTAACTAATCATGCAATCGTAGCCCTTAATCAGTTCAAGACACCTCCGCTGCCTCATGTTCAACTCTTTCCGCATGAAAAAGTACCTAAGGCTTTTGTGATCCGTGAAAATCTCGCATTGTACATTATATAGGTAGTGTCGCTAGATCTTCAATGCATAAACTACGGCAGCCAATTCCAGATCATGCGTAGGGTGATTCTTCTCATATTCCTTAAGTTGCCGAGGAGCATAAGCTATTACCATACCCTATTGCATGAGCACACATCCCAAACCATTCAGAGATGCATTTCTATAAATCACAAAAAAGCCATCCCCAGAAGGAATGGTCAAAACCGGAGCAGTAACCAATCCTTGTTTCAGCACCTGGAAAAACTGCTTGCAATCCTCGGTCCAGTCAAACTTCACTCCCTTCCTAATCAATCGAGTCAAAGGTCCAGACAATTTAAAGAATCCCTCCACGAACCGACGATAATAACCCGCCAGTCCTAGAAAACTCTGAACCTCCTGCACACTCTTTGGTTTCACCCAATCAACCATAGCTTCGATCTTGTTAGGATCAACTGAGATACTATTTTCAGACTCCACATGGCCTAAAAAAGCGACCTGGTTCAACCAGAACTCACACTTCTTCATCTTGGCGTACAACTTCCTCTCCCGTAGAACTTGTAGCACTAACCTCGTATGGTTTTCATGCTTTTCCGAACTCCTCGAATATACCAGAATGTCATTGATAAATACCACTATAAAATGATCTAGGTACTTATGGAAAACCCTGTTCATCAAATCCATGAACACTGCATGTTCATATAACCAAACAATCCACACCTATTTGGTAATCTAAAATCATGATTTTCCAAAAATATACAGTTTAAACAAGTCAAGGCACGACTATCCTCATAACATAATATATATCACAATATATTCACAGTTTTCCAATAAAACTAGAGATGCAACTCAATGCCCCCTTTTCCCCAAAACTGTAACATGAAAAACCTATAATTTTACTAGTTAGATTTCCCTAAATGAGTAACCAAAACATACGCAGAATCGTGAACCACAATTCTACCGAGTCCGATTTTGAAAATAACCGACACAAACAGAATCCCCTTACCTTTCCCCGAAAATCCAAACCCGAACTCTACAGCCCCTAAACCGCAAACCAAGTTTCCAAAACCTATAAACTGCAGTACATAACATACTCACATTTCTATTCCTTACATAACTATTGGAACAGAATTGAAAACCTAGCCTTACTTTGATTTTTAGCCAAAACCTGATAATGCTCAAAATGAAGATATATTCCACAAATCTTGAAAAGAATCCTTCCTAGATCCTCTTAGTAACGTCGGATCATCGATTCTAGTAATGTACGGCGAAGAACTTTAGAGAGAAAGAGAGTGAGAGAGGATATTTTGATTTCTTAGTTGAGAAGTAATGGAAATGATATTTATAGCCCTTTGACTCGGCCAGCCTCGTTGACGAGTCTATGAAGATAGTTCGTCGATGAGACGGTGGCCTCGTCAACGAGGTCCTGCATTTTTTCGCCGAACATCACAAGGCCTTTGTTGAAGAACTCCAGCTTCGTCGACGAAGCCTGCTGTTAACCTTATGGGTCATACCTAGTGTCGACACCCCAATTTTAACCAGGCCTTTCCGAGGAGACCTCATGTCAAAACCTTCCCACACTGGCTGTGGATCCCACACATTCTTGTAGGTCCCACAATGCTTGTGGACCCCACACATTCTTGTAGGTCCCACCCTGCTTGTGGACCCCACACATTCTTGTAGGTCCCACGCTGCTTGTGGGCCCCACATATCTTCATTGGGCCCCACCTCTCTTGGTACGCTAGCTCGTATTCCTACATCCGATGCATGTTACCTCTCCTGGTACGCTAGCTCGGATTCTTACATCCGATGCACGTTACCCCTCTGGTACGCTATTTCGGATTCTTACATCCGAGGCACTACGTTACCCCCCATTACCGATACCCCCTCGAGTAACGCTAGCTCGTATTCCTACATCCGATGCACGTTACCGTTCTTTTTGGCATCTTGCAGCCTGCTAGCTCGGGTTCCATAACCTCAAATGGCTCGTGTACCCCACGTGGCTTGTGGGCCCCCATATCTTCATTGGCCCCACCGCTCTTGGTACGCTAGCTACGGATTCCTACTCCTAGCACGTTACCCTCTTTACGCTAGCTCGTATTCTTACAATCCGATGCACATTACCCCCTCTAGTAACGTAGCCTCGGATTCTTAATCTTACTCGATGCCACGGTACCCCCGCCTCTATACGCTAGCTCGTATTCCTACATCCTATTCACGTTACCCTCTTTTGGCCTGCTTGGCCTGCTAGTTCGGGTTCCTATACCCCTCAAATGGCCGTGACCCCACGTGGCTTGTGCGCCCAAATATCTTCATTGGGCCCCACCTCTCTTGGTAGCTAGCTGCGGATTCCTACATCCTATCACTTACCTCTAGTATTCTAGCTTTGGATTCTTACTCCGATGCGCGCCCAACAACGTTACCCCTCTGGTACGTTAGGTTTCGGATTCTTAATCCGATGCACCGTTACCACCACCCCTCTAGTCGCTAGCCTCGGATTTCCTACATCCGAGCCACATTCCTCTTTGTGCCATGCTTGCGCCTGCTAGCTCGGGTTCCTATAACCCTCCAAATGGGCTCGTGGACCCCACGTGGCTTGTGGGCCCCACATATCTTCATTGGGCCCCACATGTTTGGTGAGCCCCACCCTCTTGTACGCTAGCTCGGATTCGACTCCGATGCATTACCCTCTGGTACGCTAGCTCGGATTCTTACATCCGATTCACTTACCTCCGTTACCTACCCCCTCTGGTACTCTAGTTTCGGATTCTCTTACACGATGCACGTTACATTACTCCCTCTGATACGCTATCTCGTAGTCCTACATCCGTGCACGTTACCTACCCGCTTTGGCTGCCTTGCGCCTGGCTAGCTCGGGTTCCTATCGAACCTCAAATGGCTCTGGACCCCCCGTTGTTGTGGGCCCCACATATCTTCATTGTGCTCCCACCTCTCTTGGACTGCTAGCTCGGATTCCTACATCCTATGCACGTACCCCCCTCCTTACCCCTCTGTCGCTCTAGCTCGGATTATACATCCAATGCACACGTTACCCGACCCCCCTGGTACGGCTAGCTCGGATTCGTACATCCTATGCACGTTACCGCCCTCCCTCTCGTAACCTAGCTCGGATTCCTACCTCCGATGCACGTACCCCTTCTTTTGTCATGCTTTGGCGCCTGCTAGCGTCGGGTTCTATAAACCCTCAAATGGCTCGTGACCCACGTGGGCTTGTGGCGCCCAAAAACCATATTTTCATTGGGCCCAATGTTTTGGTGGCCCCACCTCTCTTGGTATCGGCTAGCATCGGATTCCTACATCCGATGCACTTTACCTTCTCTTTTTTGGCATGCTTGCGCCTGGTGCGCCTGCTAAGCTTCGGGTTCCTATAACCCTCAATAGCTCGGGACCCCACGTGGCTTTTTGGGCCCCCACATTCTTCATTGTGCCCCACATGTTTGGTGGGCCCCACCGCTCTTGGTACGCTAGCTTCGGATCCACTCTCCGATGCCCTCGCTAGCTTGGATCCCCATAAGCCGATGCCTTGGCTAGCTCGGGTTCCTGGTAACCGTCAAACGGTTGTGGATCCCACATGGTACTTGGAACACCCACACCATTTTCGCTGGGCTCACGCACAGTTTCTAGAACCTTCTTATTTATTATTATTCTTATTATTATTATTATTATTATTATTATTATTATATGGATATTATTTATTATTTCTTTTAATTTTCACATGCAAGCATATTTTGTCCCCCATCATCATTCAGCACATCATGTTTTTTTCCCTTTTATCATCTCTTCTCCATACTATATTCCATTAATAACTCTTCTCCATACTTTTGTTTCCCCGTCCATCAGCACTCACCATATTCTGTTTTTTTCTTCCCTTTATCATTCTCCATACTATATTCCATCATAATTCTTCATCCCATACTTTGTTCCCGTCCATCATCACTCACCATATTCATGTTTCTTTTCTTCCCTTATATCATTCTTCCCATACAATATTCCTTCTAATTCCCTCATCCCATACTTTTGTTCGCCTCCATCATCACTCACCATATGTCTGTCTTCCCTTGTTATCATCTTATAATCATTCTTCCCATACTATAATTCCCTTCATAATTCGTCAATCCCATACTTTGTTCCTCACATCATCACTCACCATATGTCATGTTTTTCTTCCCTTTATCATTCTTCCATACTTAATATTCCATTCATATTCTTCATCCCATACTTGTTCCCTCCATCATCCTCACCATAAATGTCATGTTTTTTTTTCCCTTTATCATCTTCCATACTATATATTCCCTTCATATTTTTTTCATCCATACTTTGTTCCCTCCATCAAATCACTTCCCCCATATGTCAATGTTTCTTCCCTTTATCATTCTCCATCTATATTCCCTTCATCATTCTTCATCCCAACCGTTGTTTCCCCCCTCCACACACATCATCACATGTCATGTTGTCTTCCTTTTATCATTCTTCCCATGCTTATTTCCCTTCATCATTCTTCCTCTCCCTCCCCCCCGAACTTGTTCCCCTTTCCCCCCATCATGACTCCGTATGTCTTCTTTCGCTATGCTTTCCCCACTAAGCCTATAAATAGCCTGTTCATTCCAAGCACAATGGGAGGGAGCTCCTGTGTGGTGTTAAGGAGAAGATTTCAATATTGAAGTTTTCTATTATAAGTTTGTGTAAGTTAGTTTTTTTTAGTGAGATCAAGAGTCGACTATCCTGTTTCCGATTGGGAGCTGAAACAAACACCATTTGAAAAAGGCACCCCTTAGTGCCTTGAATCATAGCTCAAGAACAACTCTCGGAAGACGTTGTAGAGCGTCCTAGTAG